>NC_092819.1:60345000-60702500 GCF_023375885.2 Dermacentor andersoni | reverse complement strand
TTGCTTTCTCGCGATCTTTATTTCATTAAACCACCTGAGCCATATTTACAGAATTTTGTACATTTCTAAGAATTTCTTTTAAGGAGCTGACTGGGCACGCTTTTCCAATGTCACGCTTTTCCAATGTAATTGCGATTGACGGCCATGGGGCGAATTGTTTTTTTTTTTTTTTTTTCAGCATACTCGCACTCATCCGACGTCGTTAAGCCTGACGTGCGGACCATGTCGCCGATCACAGGCTTTGCCTCCCCCCCCCCCCCCTTCCCCAATCTGTCATCTTTCCATTCGCGCGCACCAGAAGCCGCAAAAAAGCAAGATAAATAAAATGGGAAGACAGAGGAGGAAGCGACGCCCAATCAGAAACGACAGTGACGAACTCCGTTGCCGTTAGGCACACACACAAAAGCAGTGACTTCTGTAAGATGAGAGAAAACAGTGACAGCGTCGTCGGAGGTGCCATCGGCCGTAGTTGACACTGACCAGTGGCCGAACGTGCTCGTCGACAACGATGAGATGACAGAATGGAAGGACGTTATTGTAGCTTTTTTTTTCACGTATCGTGAAATCCTGCACAGCTATGGTTAAGCGCCCGTCCCAAATGGTTTTGCTCAGCACTCAGAACGCAAAAGTAATAGAATAGGTTGATGTAGCCAAGCCTTACAATCCCGATGTAGTAAACACCCTGGAAGCAAGCAGCGCTGTTTCATAACAGAAGCACAAGTGACATGACCGAAAAAGGCCACGAGCCGTAGTTGACAATGTCCAGTGGCAGAACGTGCTCGTCGATGACGGTGAGGCGACAGATTACAGTGTGGAACGCTGGCATTGTATTTCTCTGAAAAATGCTGCACAAACAGAGGCTGAGCTTTCACACCGAAATAATTCCCTACACTGTAAAATAATTTACGCTATAAAAGCGAAAATACGGTTTGTGAATTGATCCATAATTCACACTCTTAGGCCCAAAAAGAGTGTAAGGGTGTGAGTTGTAGACCGGTTTGACACCCTTAATGAATTTTAAGGGTGTGAATAATTTACCAGTGCATGTAACCACAACAAAAATGCAATGGAAAGGGTTTACGTATATATAGCATAGCCTGACAAGCCCGTAATAGTAAACACCTAAACGTAAGGCACGTACGGTTCAGAGTGAAGACGGGACTGATATTTGAAACTTCCGACAGCTAAGGCCCTGGTGAGCACGCCTTTTGTGCCGTTAGTAGAGAAACAGTGTGTTTGAGTAAAACTTGAAGCAGCACGAACAAGGCGAAGAAAATAATCTAAAACACACACAAGAGGACGAGCGCTGTATACTGTCAACTGGAAAATTTATTGAAAAATCACCTAGCTTTTATAACATGTAAAAAAAAAACCACCAACAATAACCAATAGGTCCAAACGCATACGTACTGCCTGCAAGTAGATGTGCTTATGTAAAAAAAATATATATATCTGACGTTTTGTTAGGCTGAGCGACACTGTGCTAACGCATTTATCTCCTGCTTTGGTAATGTAGTAAGCTTCTACAATTTCTCTTTCTTTTTTGCTCTTTGCGTGCTTCAGAAACCTGGTGTCATGGAACATTGGGGTGCATGAGCATTTGTTGCAATGCGCAGCTAAATGGCTACCGTACATGTTTTTTACATTGTTTTTATGCTACCTAGCTCTGTCAATAAAACACTACCCAGTTTGCCCGAAGCACACTTTTCCGCAATCTAAAGCCATGTAAACGGCGTCAGAGGTAGACTTCGTGAATTCATTCTCGTGATTCGTGGTGCATTCCTGGCGTTCCCAGTTTTTCACAGCATTGCATAATTTCGAATGTTTACAGGGAGCGGAAAACACTAAGTTGATTTAATGCCTATTGGCCACTCTCTTTAGATTATGGGATACCTCGCGAACATATGGTATTACATGAAAAGGTCTCTTTGCTTTTTCTTCCTGAGCACCTTGTTCTCTTTTTTTTTTTTTTTTTGCAGGAGTGTTTCACGAACGGCTGCGATGACGGAATATTGGTGCCCGGCTGTTTTTAGGCGTTCTGTCTGCTGTAGAAGGCTCTACTCAAGTTTTACTTAAGATGAACCAACTCGCCCAAATACCAAAGCGCAAATCAAGTTGTTGCTACTACAGCGTGTTAGTACAAGCAAGCGCAATGGTTAAGTTGTTAATGTTTACACTTGTATAGTTACTTTTTTTACCACGTCTCGTTTACCAGCGGGAATCTTAGTTAACGCGTACTTTATTATTGCGACCGCGCAAGTAACAAACCTCGCGACATAGGGAAAATTTCACTTTGAGGAAGATTTGTAGTTTATTGCAGCCTATGATCCTGCCGTATATTGTATTTCCTTTGTTTTTTCTCGACAAAAGAAGGGCATCCACAAACTGCCTGCGTCTAGCTGTCCTGGACGACCGACTGGGGTGACGTACCTTCAAGTTCACAGTGTGGAACGGTTTGTCACAGCACCGTCCATCAGTATACCATTTACGTATTCCCGGTTTCTAACGAACTGAGATATGCCGTTGCATCGCCTGCCTTGCGTTTTATTTGCGCATACTAAAGGAGCGACCCATGCCTGATTACGCTGACAGGGGCACCGCTTTCCAGGCCATTCGCGGAAGAACCACCAATGGTGTGGCAGTGAACAGTTGTGAGGTCTGTTCGATTCTCCTGCACGTTTTCCTTCTTTTTTTTTTTTTTGCACCGAGCTCATTGCGCAGTTCCAAGCACATGTTGGCATCATGTCGGAAGTGCAGCCGCAGCGTGACACTAGGGAAGCGAATGTGCCGACCCGGGGCAGGCAGTGTGCACCTTTCGTTGCTGGTGTCCAGCGTTTGCCGAGGCTGTGCCAGGAATGCACGCTTTTTTGTCCTGTTCGCGGCTGCCATGCCGTGAAGAGAAGTGACATTCGCTCTTTGCCAGCGCTCCGACAGCAAAAAGGAGGAATGTAACGGTGTGTAGTTGCACGGCTGGTGAGACTTAAAGTAAAGAAAGAAAATCGTATATCTATACTTTAAATTTCACTTCAAGCGCCTTTCCCGCCTTTCTCGGAACACGCTCGAGGGACAGGTGGACATGGGTGCCCGTCGCTACCTATTAGCGTCGCAATTTAAAGGATATTTTTTTTTTCTTGTAGCGTCGTATGTTGACATGGCCCCGGAGAAATCGTATACTGCTACGTTGCAGTAAGACATCTGCACTGACAGTCACAACGGTGCACAAAGTTGAGGAACTGGGCCCGCACTTTTCCTGCACTTTTTGAAACGAACAGAGCCGTGCAGAGGCGCAACGCTTGCACAGCTGAAGCGAACGGTAAAGTGCAGCGCTGCCTGAACTAGTTCGCGAAGTGCAAGTGAATCGAACGTACCTGTGGCTCAAAAAAAGCTTAGTGGTACGTATAGCCGAACCTATAGCGATCAAAATATATTCCACGCGGCATTACTTCAATCCGTCGTTGCCCGCGACAATGTGAACGAAAGCACATTTTTGCCGGTTGTTTTCTTCCGAATGCATGAATGCAGGTAACGTTCGAGTTATTCTTTCACAGCATGAAAATTTTATGGATTATGTTGACGCTGAAATTACCGGCGCAGCGAGAGAGGCTGGTGATGGGTAACAACATATTCTGCTATTGGGGACGAAAGTGCCGAGGCAGTGCGAGCGTCGATCAAACTGCATCGCTGCACTATCTGGCGGGATCAGCCGCGCCATCATCTGCGCTAGAGACCGCCGGAAAGCGTGTGCGCAGTATGCAAACTTACCGGCGGTCGTCTCGGACGCAGGTTGCAGCGCGACTGATGTCTGCAGATAGTGCAACGATGCAAATGCAAACGACGCTCGCGCTGCCTGGATCAATTTTTTCCCCCATAGTACATGATCACCCACTCTGTTAACGAAAATACCGCACCGAATTTTAGAATTCAACCAAATACAATTTTACAATTCCAGTTCAAGGTGCGGGCATGGGGATGTCTTATGTGACGCTAAAACAGTACACATTTTTTCTTGAGACTTCAGTTAAATACGTCAGTTGCTGTCTTATGGAGTGAGCGACACTGGCAGGTGAGAGCAACGCTTGTTGGTAAAAGAAAATAAATATAAAGATGCTTTATTTAATTTGAGTGTTCAAATGGATTCTTTGAATTTAAATTATTCCGATTGTCGCGGGATATCTCTGAAGAATCCGCCGTGCTATATTTCGGGCGCGTATTTTTTTTTCTCTAGTTGGTGTTTCACCAGAGATTAACTATCCATGACCCAGACATTATTTATTTCGGCCATACTGTCGAATTCCGTCACGTTCGCATCTCGAGCCATACGAGTATAAGACGCAATCGTCCCGCGAGGCCAACCGGAGCCGATGAGATGGCGAGATTTGACGACGTCCACAACAGAGCCGCCCCTGGTATATAAGTCGTGCAGCGGAATTCCGCCTGTCCATGTAGCGCTCCTGAAGTTTGTCGCAGTAACATTCCGCTGCAGGCTTCCCCGTTGCGCAATGTCATTCGCGCGTCACACACAGAGAGAGAGAGAGAGAGAGTGAGGTGGAAGACAGCATCAAGGCGCACCGAATACGGCGGAACGGCAGTTGCCCGAACGAGGAATGGGGGGGGGGGGGGGGGGCGTGAAGGAGGGAGAGAGAACGCGTACTACGAGGGACTGGCGCTGATCGGCGCGATGATAGCCGCACGCGAGAATGATGAATCGGACGGCGACGTCCGCGCGGCGAGCGAGCAAGGCACGTGGGTGAGCGCGGGGGGACGCTCGTCGACGCGCATCGGTGTCTGACAAGTTGCGAGGAATATAAAGGGGGAGGGGGGGGGGGTGCGATTATGGGGGAACGCGGAGCAGAGCCGGGGCGGCGAGCGTGCGCGCCGATTCGAAAGAAACGGTCGCGAAGTCTAGGAAACGGAAGAAAACACGGCTCGGATCGAAGTGCGTATAACATATACGACGAGGGATGCGCGCTATTAGGCAAGCGATGGCTTTAATTTGTCGAGGCGCGGTGTCTCCATTTGGAAGAGCGGCTTTCGTTTTGTCCGTGTTCGGAAGGAGAGGCATTCGAAATGGACGGCGGCGACTTGATTTCGGGGCGGACCGAACAGTTGACAGCGAGAGAGGAGCGGAAAATTTCGGAAGTTCGACGTCCGCGGGAGGTTGTTCCTTCGCTGCTCTCGAGTTAATGCTGCGTTTGAAAATCGATGTTTGTTGAGCCGTTTTTTTTTTTTTTTAGAACGATTTCGCGACTACTTCTTCAAGCCCCAGTTGAGAGAAGTCTTTGTTACTGAAGTTCTCCTATATGCACAGACGAATGTTTCAGACGTGCAATTCCGCATGCTCTGTCTTGATTCCGAATTTTACCGTTATTTCTTTTTTAGAAAAGCGCTTACATGTCCCTGTTTCGTATAAGCGTGTGATCCGGTGTTTTATATTGAACAGCAGGAGTAGGTTAACTTTGACTTGCCTTCAAGATGTGCATGTTTTCTGAGTATGACCCAAGCCCAGCGTTTAGTAGCTTAATCTTGCTTCCACGGTGTCACAAGTACCACCTGCTGCTGGCGACACCACACACATTGTCGGCTTTACACGGTACTCATACATTGGGCACCATATATGGGTTATACTTTTCCGTCAAGAGCCTTTCTTTAGCTGTATATATTGGACCGTAATAAATTCTTTCGACACTCTACTTTCAAAGACGCTTAAGGAACGCCATACTGCATTCTTGTATGCCGTCGCCGAATACTCTGAATGAACGGTTAAATGGCTGAGTAGCACGCAGGTACAGATAATCGGGGGCAAAAGTAATAGAAACTTTACTGAACTGTGACGGTAGTTGTAGGGTTAGAGATGATTTTAGCACTCATGTTTGACCGAGGATCAGGTAAAAAGTTTCAGCACGTTGTGCATGTACTGCATCTATAACGACCGATTAGATAGTGGTGCATATATTTGGTGTCGAAAGGGTTCCCGCCTCATCAGACCTTTGGAAATGACAGCTTTCGCCAACACCATTAAATAATAAAAAAAGGAGACAGGGCAACACTTACTTCATTTGCATAACCGAACGTTGACTACTGAAACAATAAAAAGCTCGTCAAAGACGGCTCGTCACGGGTGGATTCATTGTCTATGCACAAGACGCTTTGTTTGCTGAATACAGAGTTCCGGCCGCGGCTTGAAGTTGGGACATCCGGATATGAAGTTATGTTGCTTTATTCAAAGGGGATTATATTAAATGTACGTTTGATGGTTCACAGCTGTATACAACAGAAGCAACAGGTAATCGATATGGTGACAGGTAACGAGCAGCCGTGATGCAAACTGGCCTTCATATTTCTCAATCAAGCTTGCAGGAGAACTTGTCACCACGCTAAGCATGACAAAAAGGCGAGCAAAATGCATTTTCTTTCGTACACACCCAGCGAGACAAGAGCGAACGCGCAATAATAAGAACAATTAAATGAATTGGAGGACGCTTAAGCTTCGCCTTTAACAGTGGAACGCAATAGCGTTCAAAGACCCCTTACTGCTTTTCATGCTTCCCGGCTACTGCAGCTTATGTAACCGTAACGTTCACCGGGAAACACTGGCTGCGAACGCTATGCACGAAGGCGAGACACAGCGACATTTCTGGTAGAAACGCGGCCACTGAGAAGTGTGCGTGAGAAGAACATAAAGAACATGCGCTGTCGTGTTCTTTTTTTCATTACATTTGTTTTCGGGCTGCCGTTCTAAAAAATCCGAGGAATAACTTTGTAAATAACGAAAGACAAGGTGTGAGCAACTATGGTGCTAGATAAGTGGTTGGGTATGCGTGGTTCGGAATTTGGTACGAAATTGTTCTTGCCGAGGGTATGTCAGGCGCTGGACGCCGGCTATTCTGCAACGCGGGCTCCTTATCGCGTTAAAACGTTGTTAGCCAAGGACGCCGTCAGAAGCTTGCAAGAACAACAGCAGAGTCACGTATAAAACTAGTTTAGTGCAAGCTTATAGGATATATATGTATAGATATATATACTTTTGGATTTTGTACGTCGAACTAGTTATTTCGACATAATTTATTGGAAGCCGTCATACCTGCGCCCAACTCGAAATTTTTTTCTCTTGACTCTTCAGCGCTGCAAACCAAACTTTGTAAAATCCGGTTCGACGGCTGTTTGTTTTCCTGCCATAAATATCCTTTCTGAATGCACGTGCCTACGATTTCACTATACGAAACAGCTTCAAGACACACGGTTACGAAAGTTGTCTTTGCTATGTGGAAACGACAGTGCACCGCCGTGGCGGCAACCTTGGAAAAAAAAACCTTAGCGCTGTCTTGTTGTCCCTGTGGATAAGGGACCAAAAGAAGAACGTAGTTTAACGTAGTTTGCATCTCTGTAGCACAAGCAAATTGTGAAAGGATGCTAAGAACAATGAACGTGGACAGCGCAACAAAGTTCTTCTGCAAAATGTATATTCTCAGAAAAAGAAAAAAGAGAAACGCGTTCGCCAACACTTTGTTCAGTGCCTAAAAAACAGCGGTGGCGGTCGGCGCAGCCGCAACACACCATTTCGGCAATGTCGCGTACTCGGCAAGCCACGGCCAAGCGAGCGCTTCTTCCAACACGCACCTGACGCGAATAGCATCGCGGACGAGGCCGTGCTTTTGTACAAGCCGCTGCAGACCACGCGGCGCCGATGGCGCGCCTACGACAGCTGTCTCGAGCCGCGGCGTGCGTCGATAAAAATAAGAATAATGCACGCTCACCGGGCCAAAGGCAAGCCGTACGTAGTAGACCCGTCAGCTGCGGCACGCGGAAGAAGCGGCCTTCTACGCAGAAGCAGACGACGCAGGCGGCACGCGTCGCTCCACCGTAGCAGACGACGCAGCGCGTTTTGCGACGCGCGTCGGTGTTCGCGAAACTCTAAATACACTCAAAGGAGCGTGCCCAAGAAGCGTGCTCGATATCGAGCACGGAATCCTCCCGCCACGTGTGACACAACCTGCGAGTACCTAGGATGCAGAGGAGGGATGGAAAAGAAAGAAGGACAAACTCACGCAGGTGCGACGACGACGCAACGCTCGGCACGAGCAGGCACAGAACGACGACTAAGCACCGAATCCAAGTATGCTCGGCACCGGCAACGGTCTCCAGAGGAAGCGGCGACGACGACGATGACACAGTGCATCCCACGCGAGCACGACGACGTTGCCGCACTTGGGAAGCCGAAGAGGTTGCCATCGCGGCGCGCACTTTTCACAACGCGCACGTCGCCGAAGAAGCGCACCACATCAACTCGCGTATCTATCCGGCAAAGCGCGCACGGGCGCGCGCGCGAGCATCCGCTGGCTTTGCGGTGGAGCCGGTGCCTTTCTCGCGAGAGAAAAATCACGCACCCTGCCGCCACAACAGAAGAAATTCTCTCTCTCGGAAAGAAGGGAGAGAGACGACAGGACTTTTCAAAAGCTGCTCACGACGCACTTATTCGCACAGGGGCCGACCCGACCCGTACACGGGCCACGCTGCCACTACTGACAGCGCAGTTTCGGCGCGAGAGGAAGCGAGCGCGGCCGCGCGAGGCGCTGCAGCTTGTCCCATCACATCGTTCGTGGTGCGCGCCTCACCGTCCCCCGCGCATGCGCGTTAAAGCCGCGCCGGTAGCGGACGGGCGCCTCGTAGCGGCCCCATCTCATCCCGTTCCCTTGGCGGGCCGCTTGCTGGCAATGCATCCGGCACGCGAGCCCAGCCCGGAGGAAGCTGCTTTTCTGCGAACTTTCTTTACAAACCCCGGGGCGCGCACAAGCCGTAGTAGGGACAACGAAAGCGGCTCCCTGAGTCACGCGAAGCACAACGCGGAGGAGCCGGAGAGGCGGGCGCAGAGCTATAAATACGGCAGCGAACGCTTAGGAGGAGGAATTGAGAGACGAGAAGGGGGAAGGGGGGGGGGGGGGCAAGGAGAGGCCGGGGGTGACTGTCGTACGAACGACGAACCATTGAGGGTTCATTGATGATCCGGAAAATCATTCCTCCTGCGAGCCAGAAATCGGAGACCAGGAGATAATGGAAGAACGGGAAATAGAGAAGAAACGCCCCCAAGAAAACAGTCCAAAAAATAATAATCGGAAACTATGTATGAAGAAAACGTTGCTTTTTTGTTCGTGGTCGGCTTCTGCTGCACTTGTCTTACCTACTCGCTCTAGGTTTCTATTTTGAGGATCTTCGGCGAAGGAAAGTAAATCTGTAGTTGCTATGTTGCGCTTTCGTCTTTTTCGTCATCTTCACGTTTGTTTGTTCGCGTTTGTGCTCGGTGCATTCTTGCAAAACGGGAGCAGGTAAGCGTATAAAGTATATGGCAATGAGGCTTATCACGGCATGACTCAAGGGGACAGCGAGAATCACAATAACAATTTCTTAACCGTACATGTTTTCAAACATTTTTTTAAGGGGGGGGGGGGGAGTAGTATGGTGGAGGTGGTGGGCTGGGTGCATATACACCTCCGATACGGCATTCCGGTCATAGAGGATATGAAATGTATCCTTTTACTTCGAGTCGTTTCTAGAATCTGGTGGTACAGAAAAACGCGCTGCGTTTAACTTGACCTTCTCAGATTGGCTGTTTCTCAAGTACTGTTCTTTACTACCCCTCATTATTGATTCTTTCTCACATAGGCTTCTTCCGATAGCCTCCACGAAGTATTCTACGTATGAGTAACTTTACTAGCAGTTAAAATGCTTCGTGCTAACTGTTTTCGCACTTAAGCTATCGAGTGTGAGAGGAATGGCCCAAGCAAGAAGCTATATTTTCCTTCGTCAATCGAGAACCTGCTGCGTAGAAATTTGCCGTCAGTTATGTTAAGCTTGGAAGCAGTGTAAACTATGTCATATTTTGTACCATAGAGGTATGAGGCTCAGTGTGGCTTAAAGTTACGATCCTGTCTCATAACGTAGTGCCATATAGATAGCGAACTCCTTTGCCAGATGAATCAACGCAAGTATTTTCGAATGGAAATAGAATACCAATAGTAAGTATGGAATATCGAATATCGTATAGCCAAACGCAGACGCGTAAGCTTAAAGCAAGAGCACATGTTTCTGTATAGTTAGGCGCCACGCTTATACTGACTAGCGAAAAGAAAAAAAGAAGACAGCTCACTATAAGGGGCAATAAGAATACGTTTTAAACATAAAATTACTCATTCTCATTAGAAAAACTGCCCAAATAGCCTCTTAACATATTTATAGAGCAGGATTGCAAGCAAGCCTTCCAAGAACATTTAGCTGCTGAATAAATGGTTTGCGCTAACTAAATTGTTACCAAAAAAAAAAAAATGAACTCAAGTTGGGAACCCCCCTAACTGCCCCCCCCCCTAAAAAAAAGAAAAAGAAAAAACATTGCCCGTTTTGTCACTGCGCTGCCTCGAAAACGTGTATAATTGTTTGAATTCTGATAATTTTCGATACTTTGTTTAGCAGACATAGAATGCCTGTTTACTTTAGATCTCCGAAAATACCGAGTATTTCATTTTAGAATACGAAAACGAATAGTTATTGCGCAATATATTCGATTGCTATTCGAAACTTCGAATATTCTTTCAACTCTAGAAGGATAATGTGAATGTAGGAGGATTAACAAGGCTGAACCAACGTTGAACCCGGTTGGCTAACGTGCCTCAGAAAAGGGTAGAAAGATGGCAGCAGAGATAAGAAGAAAAAACAAGAAGCAAAGTTAATGACACAAACAAATAGCGTTAAGAGCTTGTAACTGAGTATCAAGCATTCGCATAGACTGCTTGACTTTAAGAAACACACAGCCAGAGTGCATTACCGCATCGCATGCACAAACTCAAGGTGGGATTATATTCCCCTCGGTAAAACGCCCGTCGTCTAATTTCCCTAAAACAATGCGACTGGCAAGCCTAACAGGGCGTCCATGCTACAGGTGCTTCGAAATTTCTGCTGATTGCTGATGTGTGCAGAGCTCGGAAATGAGTATGCGCTCTCTATTCGCGCGAGCTCGAAAACAACGGAAACTGTGCGCCACAAGGTGAACGATCGCTCATTGTCAAGACCAGCACTATAGTGCAGCCGCTCGTAAACTCACCCACCATACACCTACAAAGCTAAAAAAAAAAAAAATATCACGTCATTTTCGCAAAGTTATGTGCCTATTCAGCTCCCCGGGATGCCTGCTCTGACAACAGCTGCTGCAAATGCGCGCCCATACACGCTTCGCTGCGTATGTACGCAGGTGGGAATAGCTCTGACTGCTTTTTACCGCTCAATTTCCACTGCGGCATCGTCAGCCGTTGTCGCAGTTCGACGGTGCGCGAGATGCGAGTGACGGAAAACCATCGGCGTTTGTCAGCGTACGATGAAAGGATTAGCGTTAGATGTGTTTAGCTTGACATGTACTGTCCATTCAGTTCAGACCTGGGAAGGGGTGGCACTGTGTAAGTGTCCACCTAGTGGACGTCACCAGTTCATCTACTGCAGAATTTGATTGGCTGGGCTGGGGTAGGCATCAGAAGGAGACAGGCGCCCCCAGCCAATCAGTACTTCAGCAGCAGACGAAATGAACACGTCCACTAGGTGGACCCCGACACAATTACCTCTCCCCCCCCCCCCCCCCCTCAGGGGTGCTTGGACGTTCAAAAAGGTGAACCCTAATAACTATAATAAGCAGAGTCACAAGAACAAGAGCATCTGGAAGCCAAAAGAGCACGAAGATGAATGAATGCCATGTGCTAACCATCATTCCCTCGGTAGCTGAACAATCGCAGTGCCCTCTAGTAAATATTAAAAAAACTATTCCTTTTCTTTCTTGTCATCCAACACTCACAAATGACCCAGCGAAATAAGCGCAAGAACGAGTACTATTTGAATTGAATTGTTAGATTGACCCAGAGCTAATAATTTTCAGAGATTATGCATATGCTCCTTCGATTGTATTTTGCGCGTGAAGCAGCCTTGACCATATTGAAGTAATAATGGGTGAGGTACGTGGTTAAGTATCTCAGTCATTGCTGCGTAGCTTAAGCAAATCTGCAACGTTCGTTTTCTTTATTCATGTTGGTTTCAGCTGGTTTTGTTTAGGGAAAACTCCGCATTAGCTCTCTTTGTTCCTTTATAAATGAATAATCAATCTACATTCAATGCTCGCCAAAAATTTGGAGGTGGCGACAAGCGAAATCAGTTTTTCACTGTCAGACGTTTGGCCGGAAGCTTAAACGTGGCACGTCCATAAGCTTGATGCACGTTTATGTACACATATGTAAACACCACTGTGTGGTGTCCACCCTATCCTTTGTACCAATCCTTGGGTATTTGCTGTGGAGCAAAATCGTACAGGTTATATAAATAAACCAGAAAAAAAAATTTCACTGCAGTGACAGTCAGCAAAGCTAATCGACTGGCAAAATTTCGTTGTCTGCATTATTATTGCTCTTAAAGTGTGAATATACTTTGGGCGCAAATGGCACATGCGATTGTTGTGCAATTATATTACAGCCTCGTTCTAGAACTTAGTATTGAGCTTACCTTCCGGTACACCTGTGCCCGAACACCGATGAACGATGGCAAATGGTCTGACTATTTTCTTATATAGTCATTGCACCACAGTTTATTCACGCATAAATGAAAAAAAAGAAAGTCACCGCCAAGAGAGCACCTCTACTTCCGAAGGAGAAACAATGCTCGGTGCATTACCGATTTCTCGAGCCAAGTGTGCGAGCAATCGAGTGCAAGTCTGCGAGCTGTAGGCTGAAAAAGAAGCCAACTTCCAGACAGAAATTTATGCGCGAAATGTAATGAGCACGTTGCTAGAACGAGGATCTGTGCCACAGCACCCCGGAGGCTTCTGGAAAGTTCAATTAAAGATAAAGAACAGAATTTTAATGAAGACCTAGAAGCAGGAAAATAGCAGGACTTAAAGCATCTTGGGAGGTAAGGGTATAGATAGAGGAACAGGGAGACTCAAAAGTAAGTTGCACACAGCCTTAATAGAAAACCAGACGCATCGCTTTTCCTCCCTCTTTTTTTTACAGACAGAAAGAAGACCGTAAGAAAACAGGGTGTCTGTGTACGCAAGTAAATGAGTGCTGCAGTTATCGCGCTCGCTACGGTTTAGTTGGGCCGAGATTTGGACAAGGATTGTCTATTCGAGTTCCAGGTTACAACGGCAAGCGTACAATTTGGATAATGACAACTTAACATCCTACGCACGCTTAGAAACAGCATTTATTTCCTCCTTGTTTATATAATCAGACACGGGGTTTTAGCACTGGAAACTATACTGCTGCTGGCGTGAGCGGTATTTGCACATTTAACTCCAGTTTTGAAGTTTTTTCATGCTCCATGGCGGAACGCGAAAACGGTAAGCCAATAGCAGAAAAGAGACAGTAATGATAAAGTAGGCCGTCAGAAGCAGACAAGCTTTACTTTAGTCAGGTTTCCTTACTTCGCTCAAATTATGGTCATCGTTTATTCTTTGTTAGTTAATTGTTTGTTCACCAAGACGTATATCCTTGAGATGTTGACGTATGAGAGGCCTGTAAAATGGCGCTAAATACGCGATGAGAAATTTTGTTGCTATGGTGTTTAATATAAGTTAACTATAACTACACAGTGCAAAGCCTATACCGTGAGACTTACAATTACGTAAGGTGTTAGCGTTTCAGAACAGTCCGAAAGCGAGTTAAAAGTGCGACGAGCAAACGCTTCCGTAAAGAAGGCTTTGCCAGCACACGCTTACTTTCTGGCGTGTAGCTAGCTCTTGCGCCGCCGTATAGAATAAGTTAAAACTATCATTTAGTTTTATTCACCGTTGTGCCGAAACTTCTCAGCGCTAAGCGCAGTACAGAATACTGATGTGCAACTCTATATGACCATGAGTGCAGAAGAAAAATTTAGGCTTCCTAACTAGCCCATACAATGGGGCACCTTCGCATGCACTTGTTTTCTTTTCTTTTTTTTTTATTGCACTTTGTCTGATTCACCGTGTAGATTCTGATCTAACATGTGAATCATTAGAAAAGTTGCAGTTTATCTAACATTTCCAACTTCGTCCAGGTAAACAATTCAACTATGATAGCTCAAACCAAAGAAATTCACGAAGGCAGGGAAAACACTTTGCTCGACACTGCTCCTTCATATGCGACAGTGCGTGAACAAATTTATACGCGCGCAGCAGTCTTCCAGTGTTGAACCGCGTCTGGGACGCGTCTGTGGAGTGCTTGCACATACGACAGCGTCACAAACGTGCCCAACACGATCGCGTATCGGCGAGAGACACAGGAAAAAAATTGCAAGATGTCTGCGCGCTCTCGAAGGAACGTGCATGTTATGCTTAACGAGCGCCTGGACATGCTCAAGATGGCTGCGCACTCGGTTGCCTGTGTCGACATTCATCATGAGATGGGGCGCTATAACGTAAAGCTGTTCCAAGCTTTTCTATTCGAATTCTGCAATCAGCCCTCCGTGATTGGTAAAAAATTTTTTTTTGCCCCTACTCCCCCCTTCGCCTGTCTGTCAGGCGACGTCACGAAAACGGTGATAGTTCCCCATCTGATCAGACGCGTACACACTTATGCATGATTGGACTGAACAAAAGAAAAATAGTTGTTTCTGATTCGACGCCTTTTTTCTATTAGCCCTCTGCTATTGGTCAAATGTTTTCCGGCTGCAGCCACTTCACCTGCCTGTCACGTGACGTCACAAAACCGCGAGAACACACCGCGTCAAAGTGGCGTGTACGCGTTAAAGATGCATTAATATGCCGAAACAAACTGATTTTTTTCTGAATAGCCGCAGGCTGTTCCGTTCCGAAAGGAATAAAAGGTGACTGCCGCCGATCGTTCAGGCACTGGCTACTCGCACCTGCCGGAGAGCTTGGGTGTATTTGCGTATAATAAATATTTTTGCGTGTTCGTGTAACCTTTTTGATCCCTTTCGGCACGTTTCCCACCTCGCTCTGCCAACTCTTCTTTGCAGAGGATCCGTTTTAGGGTCATTCTTAAGTTCCCGTTGCATGCCGCCGCGATTTTCTACCAGCCATTGCGAGTTAAATAAGGGAAGCGGTCCAATCGCTGACGCCGACACCAGCCTCTTCATCCGGTTATCTATTTTTATTGCGTTGGCTCGGCCCCATCAAACCCCTCTCCACTTAAGTGTGCTCCTCGCCTCCTGGCAGCCAATAACA
Source organism: Dermacentor andersoni (assembly GCF_023375885.2). Lineage (NCBI taxonomy): Eukaryota > Metazoa > Arthropoda > Arachnida > Ixodida > Ixodidae > Dermacentor > Dermacentor andersoni. The sequence continues at coordinate 60,687,316 of NC_092819.1, read as the reverse complement.
AACGAAAAACCGCTCAATATAGGCAATATTATTCATTTTGAAAGCAAGGAAAAGTCGCCTCCTATAAACTAGGAGAGTGTTTGATCGGGCTGATTACGGCGGAATGCTGCGGTTTCATCACCTGATGCTTGCGTCGGTGGTAACGCAAATTTGACGTCAGGAGATTGAAATAAGAACATATTGGAATAGTTCTACGTTATAGGGCCCGTAGTTTCTGTCGTATCTTTTCATTTGTTACTGCTCATTACACATTTTCATCGTGGGATTTTCTACAGAAAATAAATAGTTAAATAAGAAAGGATAATAACGTAAAACATTATGAGAGCAGTCCACAATAAAAAAACTTGTCACGAACGTTCGTCGACTCTCAATTGAATAAAAAAAAAAAATTCTCTCTAGCATTGGTAAGTGTGTGCGTGAGTGCGTGAGTGCGTGAGTGCGTGCGTGTGTGTGTGTGTGGCAGAAGTATGCTGCGGATTTGGACGGGTGCTAAGACGTGTACTCACGAACACACACATACACAAACATTAAACAATTCCTTCGGCTCTGAACTCATTTACTCGCAGCGTACGTCACCTTCTCAAGAATGTTGCAATGCACACAAGGTCATCTGCATCGACAACAGCATACAGTTGAGTTCCGGTAATTCGACCCTAATGTGACCGACGGAACGCATCGAATTATTCGGCGGGTCGAATTAAACAAGATGCAGAAAAAACGTCTGAACACACGACTGATTCTTTTGCCAGTATTTGACCTGTTCTAACATGCCCCACAATCAAACGCGCGCCAACTTTTTATGTGTCTAAAGTAAAACCTAACGCAGAGATAAGATATAAGCTGCTAAACAAAGTAGAAATCTAGCGCGCCCGATTTTTTAGCAAGAAAAGGGGCAATGTTCTAATAGCTTTTGCACATTGGCGGCTGGTTTTGTAAAGTCCGCTCAGCCGCAGCACAACCCTATTATGCGGAAAAGCATACAAACGCTGTGAAGGTGGTCTTGGTTTCGTAGCAGGCCATTTCCGGCCCAATTTTCAAGGAAGGAAAAAAAAAAAAAGATTTGCGTTAGAATTGGATAAATGCCTTAATCAGGCGTTATAAACTGTGGTTATTGCTTGAAAATCTTGCTAGGGCAGGCTAGAAATAGGCGTTTTGGACGGGAGATGGCGTGTGTTCAACGCATTCACTGTCCCCTAATATCTGCCGAGACACACGCTATACCAATAAAGGGTTCGCTATTGGGGTTATCATAGATTTCAAACGCGTGCGTGCTGAAACCCCAAAGGTCGAATTATCTAACAAATGTCAATTTTATGATCGGAGTAACGCAAGTTAAAGCTCATAGAAATGCATGGGCGGCGGCCGCGACATTCGTTATGGATCGAATTAACCAACCAATCGAATTACCCGAAGTCGAATTAACCGAAGTCTGCAGTATATTACCAACTGTAGCCTCCGAAATGCGAGCGCAAATGGCACACCTCTCACAGTCTAAAAAAAGACGAAGAAGGGCAGCAACAACAACAGCAGAAACAATAACAGCAGCAATAATAGTAGTAGTTGTAATACAAATTACGCACAGCATGGATGTATAACGAAAGCTGATTGTTCAGGTCATGCGGCTTCAAGCTGCATATCGTTGCCACAGGGCTACGTTCGATCTGCAATGGAGCATGGCCTTTCTTTTCCTTCGTCAGATGGTTATGATGAAGCTGCAAACGAGAAGGTTGCCTGGACGACCACGGAGTAAGCGATAGAAGAACGTACGGACGCAGGCAGCAAACACTCATTGAATCTCTTTACTGCTGTCGCAGCAAAACGCGCAATAGGCACGAGTGAATACGAAACTGGATTGCCGTTAAACAAGCGCGGACAATGTGAACGGGGCACGGGGAAAGAAATGAAAGTCAATAACACAAAATCTTTTTCTTTTAAATTATTGCCTGGTCATTCTGAACTCAGCTTTTATATTAATTTTTTGACATTAGATATAATTTAATGTTTTATATTTGCGATACCCGTTCCATGTTTCCTCCCCCCGAGAAGGTGTGCGCCACTAACACAGTGGACTACTGCTACAGTTACTTACGTTACTGTTTTGATGATGATATATTCTAAATGCTTAGACACTAGGTGGCTGCTGAAAGGCAAGACAGGTATAAACACCATTTTTTTGTTGCTTACATCAGTTCATCATTTATGTTCCTTCATAATAACTCACAGCTGCCGACATACCGATTCCAATGATAATGCTAGTGGGACTGTCGAAGCGCCAGAAGGAAAAAAGAATTGGAATCGCCTTTTAAGGCCCATTCCCAATACTTTGGATGAGGCAGGTTCCTCAGTCTGTTATCTTTTGACATTAGCCTGCAAATATTATTGGTTTAACGCCACGAAACTGCACAGTGATTTATGCGGCACGGCGTAGTGGAGAGCTCCGGATTAGTTTTGACCACCTGGAATTTGACCTGAAGTACGCGAGCGTTTTTGCAATTCGACCCCATCGGAATGCGTCTGCCGCGGCCGGGATAGAACCTGCGACCTCGATCTCAGCAGCTGAATGCCAAAGTCACTGAGAGATCGCTGCGGTTCCGCCAAGCTTCAGCTGTGTTGCTTCTAGCGGAATTATTTGCTGGACTATTAGTGAACAGACATGAGGGAAGCAGCGCTCTGCCTTGTTACCTCTCTGCTTTCGTCAGAATTTTCGCACTCATTCGGTAACGTCGTGTTCCATATTTTCTCATTCTTGATGTGCGTGCGGCCCTTCTCTTAATTCGACGCAGTCCTTGGCTAACTGCACAAAGTGGAAAAGACAGAGTCGCTTTATTGTGAAAGAAACGCGGAAAGCTTCGCCTGTATCGAAATGCTGACAAGCTACTCACTATTGTGGAAATGGAATGGGAGTAAAATGAGGAGAGAAAAATGTCGATGAGGGCAAAATGGTAGTTTTAATGGACGTCAACAGCGAAAGTTATCCAAGCTCTCAAGTCGAGACCACTCCCGTGAAAAAAAAAAAAAAAAGAAAAGAGAATTGATAGTCTTTAGAATTAGACGAACGTCGCACCAGGCCCCCAAGATGGACTTTTATAACAAATGTTAATCGTTAAAATTTGACAAATTCTCCTCCAGTGATTTTCTTTCCACTGAATATCGCAGGCTGATGCCCAACGTCTGTTCTATATAGTCTCAGATGTACGACGCTCTTCGAAGTCATCATGATAAACGCCAACACCTGCTGCATGAGCTACTGTCGTTCGATCTCCTACCCTTTTCTCTCACATTGTATTACACATGCTGCATACTGGCATGCTGATAACGCTGCTGGTGATAACGGTTATTACGCGGAGGCTATAGAACACGTCTTGTGCGACTGTCCTGGGTACAGTGTACAGAAACGATTACTCGCGACTTCGATAGCTGGTGTTGATGACAGACTATCACCAAAACAAATAATTTTGGTATGCCAACGTCCCAAACGTTGCTGCCGAGGGCTACGAATGCATTGTTGCAATTCATACCGACCACAGATTTGCACAAGTGATTTCAGTTCCGACATGTGGTACCTATTATCCTGTGCTGTGAATGGCACTGATAGCCTGCATGTGCTATATTTTTCTCTCCTCATCACTATTTCTTTCTTATATTTCTACCCCCCCCCCTTTTGCTGTAAGGCAGCAACCCGTTTTCTTTTTGTTCTAGTTAATCTCACAACTTCTCTCTCTCTCTCTCTCTCCTGCTTGAATTACACGTGGACGTAGCCAGTGGAGGGAGATCAGTTCATCCATCTACTGTGGTATCACTGATAAATCGGTGAGAATGCAAACTCGACCTTCCGTCGATAGCTGCTGGCGTGGCACTATTTGTTTCTGCCGTCTGGTTTGCCTCCGTATTGTGTCGTCTGTGGCCACCGCCGGGGAGGGAGCAAGACCGTCGGTGTTCAGTCACGTGATATAGGCTCAGAAAGTGGGTGTACTCCGCGCGAAAGAAAGCGTTCCGTAGAAACAGCTGCCGCAGATGGCCAAGCTCAAGCAGGCGTATCGCTTAACGCCGGGCGTGTTGCATGCCGCGAAAACAACAGAACAGTGCAACGTTGGCCGACACCGCCGTTTCCATTTTTCTTGAGCTGACACCGAGTGAGATCGCTTAGAACTGTGGTATCACTAGATCTGAAAACGTCTGCACCGCATGCAGAAAGGTATCGCCATCTGGAAGCACCTTACAAGCAAAGAACACTCGGTACGTCTGCACTGACGTAGAGTCGCAGTGTGCGTTTCTATGAGCAGGCGCACACTGAGGTGCTCCATAGGAGCCATTACCAACCGGCCTAGCCTGCCATGCTAACCCCACTTGTAGCAACAGGGCATCACAACCACCATCATTATCCTGTGCCCGAAAGACCTAAAACCAAACAACACTTATTAAGGACAATTAAAATAGCTCTTCCGCGCATTACGATATTGAAACGAAAGTATATATACAGTGTTCGTTGTGCTATGATCCGTAAAAACGCTTAAGCTTCCTGCGCCTCTTTTCTTACAGAAAGACAAAGTTGGCAGAACGACGAATCTGGCAAGCAACATTATACGGCATCTGAATGCCAAGTCGAACGTTATTTTCGAATAGGGAGTGCCACAAACGATCGGCTTGAGAAAGACGCTGCTTCGAGGCAGGAAGAGAACGCGAGCGATATGGCAAACATGCTATAAAAGTATTAAAAAAACTTAGTGCGACGACACAACGCAGAACTGCATGAGCCCAAAGAAAGCGACCGAGGCATCGTAAAATCGCTATACACGCAGCGTACGCAACGCCGTTTAAATGGGAGACAGAAGGGGGGGCACGAGTAGCCGCAGAGACAAACGCTGCGCAAATCGACCGCATTTTTCTTCGACATCCGGTTCCCTCCACGCTGAATATCTATATCGGACTGCGTGGTTCGCCCGCTCCACATGCACCACCGACATCGGTCTGCCACAGCCTACAATTCTGCCGCTTCGTTTTCGCGAAAAAATAAAAAGAAAGAATCTCGACAAAGCGGCACTGCATGCGTTGCGAAGACTCGGGGATGTTCTCGGGTGGATGGATAGGGTATAAGCGGGGAAACGGGTCCCGTCGTCATTGTCATCGTATTGCGTTCAATTTGTTGTCTTCTCTCCAGCATGAGCTGTCCGGCTTGCCACAGCATTGCTTTTATCTTGTTTTCTTACACTTTCTTATTTTGCAACTCTGCTGTCGCATTAGCCTGAAGGACTGCAAAGCACACAATGGGGCAGTTCGCGAGAGTTTGTTCCGAATCCTGTTTTCTTCTTCATAAAGCCAGCGTGCCGCCCGGAGAACAACAGCACGAGTTTTTAACAAATAGAGACATGTGAAAGGATAACAATATTTATATTGTTATCCTTGGAGCGCTCAGAGAAGGAGGAGAAAGGAATGAAAACTAAAATGAAACAAAGCACTGCGAAGCTGGGGGCTTAGCGCAAGGCTGGTGCCGAAGCAAGAAGTGAAAAGAATGCGAAGAGAAACCATGCCAAGTGGAAGAGAAAGGCTGGAGTTCGTCCAATTGTCTCTTCCGCAAGGGTGCGTTTGACCGAGAGAAGCAAGTCGTTCGCCTGCCGCTGCTGCCCTACGCGTGGCTTCGTTGGCCGGACTGTTTCAGCGTGCGCGAAAGCAGAGGGCGAGCGACGGAAAAGACTTTGCGGTCGTTGTTTCACTGAAGGCAAAACCGTGGTGCGTCTCCGCGCGTTAGAAGTAACGCGCTGTTCGTCGTTTTGATTCGTTGGTTTGTCGCCCTTCTTTTATTTCCTTTGTTTTGCTAAACTACAGCCATTTGTTATTTGCGACAGAGTACAAGAGGGAGACCGTTTAAAACACTTGGCACTGACGATAGAGAGAGTGTTAAGTTTCAAGAACCGTGCTGTCAAAGCAAACCTTGGACATAGTGTTACGGGAAACGGTGCGCAAGCTGAGGGCGGACGGTGTGTTTCATTCAAAGTTTCCGAGCTTGTCCGAAATGCTTTTTACGGGAAGCCTGTACTAGGCAACGCGATCGAGTTATACGTCGGGCGGAAAACTGGGATTGTCTCACTTGGCGAGAATTGATGCCAGCACCGTCAGCACGATGTGAATCGTTTTCCCGCGAGCAAAAGGCGCTGACCTCTTTGAACAGGATGCTTCGAAACTTTGCCATGACGTAGTGCGAGAAGGAAAGCCGCAAGTTGAAACAACTGTCATATTTTTTGCACTACGCTCATACGCTTGTTCGCGATTTTGTTTTTTTATGCCTTCTTTGTTTCCGTCGTTCTATCTTTAACATACTACGCGTGCCCAAGCTGCACGTTATCCAACGTTTGCTAATGTCTGCAAGTGGTTTTGCATACACTTAGGCAGAGAACTGTGCATAGTGTGAGAGGAAGTTCGATGTGAAAGCTTTCCCTAATTAAAAGTGCGGTCCTAAACAAGGTCCGAATGACGCTGCTTGTCTGCGAATGCCCGAGAGATGGATTGAATAATGTTGCCCGGCACTGACTCTTCGATCATGCTCTGTGATCTTTTGTTATGGCTTTACAAATTGTCCCTACAGAAAGACCTTTGTGGCGAGCGTTTCCAGCGACGGACTTCTCCAGGATGAAAAGCAAATGATGAAAACATGGCTAGGGGGCTCGTTCACGCATCGTCGGCGAAGCGTCGCACGCTTCTATTCAGGAGCATTCCGCCCCGATGGAATCTCGCATTCGAATCGTTCTCATTCTGTCCGCATCCGGGTGAATGGAAGCGATGCACTGCGGTCCACTGTGACAAATGGGTTGTGTGCTTCTTGCCCGATGAAAACGTCGGCGCGAAGACGACAAAAGTGTTCAGAAGTGAAAAAAAGTAAAAAAAAAGAAGATGCATGAAAGGAGTTGCCATTTCAAGAAAGGGAAACGTGGTTGCTCTACGCGTATAGAACCTTACGTACTTTTAACAACAGCTGCACGTGAACGACGTTCGGCATACCTTCAACAGGATCGTGTTTTCAGGATAATTTTGGCTCGTCGGGGGTTCATGTCATTCCCAAGCAATCAGTTCAGCCTATCTTGCCCGGCTTTCCTTTCTTTAACGCTGCGCGCACCGTATTTCCCCGGTCACGAACGGCATGCACCTTATCAGCGTGGCATAGCGTTCTTCACGGAAAAGTGGGGAGCGCACAGTGTCAAAGAAAAGAAATGCACGCAACCTAGTGGACGATTATCGTTTGGGGACAAGATAAGCCTCAGAGGGTGCAAGGTTTTTTTAAATATCTGTGAAATTTTCGGGCATTGCGCTCAAAAACCACTAGCTGATTATCACGCACGAAGTAGTAGGGGACTTAGGATTGATTTTCACCACCTGTGGTTCTGAATATAACTGCGTGAGCGTATTTAGATATAGCCTTCATCGAAATGAGGCAGCGGCAGCCTCGATTGAACTCGCGATCACGAGCAGAGCAGCGAAACACCACAGGCAATTAGAGCTTATTATTATTATTATTATTATTATTATTATTATTATTATTATTATTATTATTATTATTATTATTATTATTATTATTCATTAAGGCTACGCGTGCGTGCGGCCTGAAAGCTGTATCAATAGCTGAATACGCGTTGGTTAGTCATTTCAGTCAGAAAACTAATGTAATCTTCAGCTTGTCGTTTCGGAGCGCTCTAGTCCACTCTTGCGAGCAGCATTTTCTTCGACTCGCCACGTCGTCACAACAAAGCGTTGCTGCTGTTGACGACACTCTACCGTAACCTAGGAGACTGCACCTAGCACCTCAACGAACGCTCGTCTCACCGCGCGTGCGCCGTCCGGAGCTTTGGTTAACGAAATGGGATGTTGGCTGCAGTCACGCGGTTTCGCCTCTGCCATTTCCTCCTCCGAGAGCGAGTCGCGCGTTCGGCTTGCCTGCTTCTCCTCTGCATCTGAGTTCGAGGAACGTCGACCTGGCCGACTCTGATTCGCAGGATAGAGGCAACCAGTCGAAGATACCATAAATATGGCCAGTTACCAGTGGTACTCAACGTTGTGAGAGAGTGAGTGAGAGAGTGAGAACCGGCGGACTGATTAGGGATAACGAAACTACACATTGCCGGTTATTTTTTAGCGCTTCCTTGGTAATAATAACGACACTTCGTCATGTTCTCATTGGTCGATGATAAGAAAGGAATGGTATTCGACAAAAGGAACCGTTACATTACATCAGGACCTCTCTCTGTTGCCTACCAAAACGTCCATCATTAGCAATGCCAGGGCCTCCGTTTATGACGTGAAACAGCGTAGCTGAGAAGAGTTGAATATGTATAAAAGCAGTATCGAAATTTCGAAGCCGATAAATTGAATGAGAATTACCCTCCGTGACACAGTACTTAATTGCCGTGAACCATATCCCAATGTTCTATGATGACTTGCCCCTTCCTTTCCTTCTCGCCACCCTCCTCCTTCTGCTTCATCTTCTCCTATACCTTGCAACGCGTGGATTGAGAATATGTCAGCAGCGAGTAAGTGAGCACGCACTCGAATTTGCGTGTCACTGTCGCATTGTAGTCAGGGTTTGACATGTAGTATCCTAGTGCAACACAAGTATACCTCACTTCGGAACCGGCCAGCAACTCCAGCTGACTCCTTGGTCGGGTACGGACTTCTGTCACGGTATTCTTCGGGAGTCATTTGAGGGGACAACTTCGCTTTCGCGAGATTTCGTGTGACTAGAGCCAGACGCGTCGGCGTCCACGGGTAACAGCGTACATGACACTCTGCTATGACCGTAAAACTTGGCATCGTGCCAGGACCGCTGTCGTCGTTAGTAGACGCCGATACGTATAAGTCTTACAAAGCACGGCTCACCTGGACCACGGATTTGCTGTTTATCTACGTGGGGAGGAGGGCTCTGTACTCTATCTAAGCAAGCATCGTTGTCGCTCAAGCTTCATCTCCAATTTTTCTAATAGTTTTACAGCGAAGCTGTATATAGCTAGGTTCTGGAAAAAAATTGCGTGCGTCTATCACGCCAGGACCACTGTCGTTGTTAGTAGACGCCGATACATACAAGTCTTACAAAGCACGGCTCACCTGGACCACGGATTTGCTGTTTATGTATGTGGGGAGGAGGGCTCTGTCCTCTACCTAAGCAAGCATCGTTGTCACTCAAGCTTCATCTGCAATTTTTCTAACATTTTTACAGCGAAGCTGTATATGGCTAGGTTCTGGAAAAAAATTGCGTGCGTGTATCGAGCCGTGTAGATCGAGAATTTTTCCCCACAAGTGGGCCGATACCGAAGAGGCTGCAATACCGGTCCGACCCGTGGCGCAGGCGAAGCAGGTTTTAAGCACTCCGCCAACTTGCAAAAATAATTTTAATGTCTTAGGTTTAAAAACAACCCGCATCAGATATTAAGCTGATAAGAATCCGTGTCGACCATGTCTACGTTCGTATCGCCCTCTCTTTGTAAGCGTTCCAAGCGCTCTCGTATCTCCTTTCCTTCCGCTCTCCCGTGGTGGTGGTCCCGTAAGCATGTTACCCTCCAGGACCGTGAGGCTGAAAGAAATGCGAACAGCCCATGTGGCCCCTATCCCGAAAACTTGGAATGTTTCACCGGAGCAACGGCCAGGTTTCAGAGGGAGTTTGTGCGGAACAAATTTTGTGTGGCCTGTGTGTGACCGCTTGTGGTTTTCGAGTGACCCCTCAACTATTACTGCACCGCAGGATGTCGACCAACGCACGATCGCCTTGGCTACGGTGAAGCAGAGTGTGCCCTCGGAGTGCGGTGAGGTGCGTGTCGGTCCTACGTGCCGGGATTCGTTAGTAAAATGTGTCGTGCCACGTTTCGCAACAGTACACGGGTGTGTATACCCCCCGGTGCCTCATAATCGTCCGAGGCTCCACATCATGGAGGAGCGACTAATCGCGCGTCGCCTTCCATTTATGTGCATACGTCGTTTGACGCACGGCAATAGGCGGCTCGCCATTAAAGAGTGCACATGCAGTCATCCATCTTCACAATGTGGAATGGCACTGAATGTTTGTTCAGAATTCAGACAAATGCGCGGAATCAGGAGCATTGACAATTAATTATGTCCTTCGTATTAACATTTTACGCCAGCTTTTTAAAGCTTAGAGGCAAAAAAATTTAAAAATAGGCTTTTCTTTTTGTGTGTCAGAAAAGAATTGACGAATTTTGTGGATTGATACGGCAGTGGTATATGTATATTTTGTTGTGATCGAAACGAATGGAAACATGCTTCCGACCTCCGAAGTCTGGATAATCAGCACTCGCCTGCCGCCGATGTTACTTTCATTACGCGTAGGCCTAGAGCGTCCATCGAGTTCGTAACTGGCGAGTGAAGGAGCCCAGCTCAGAAACTGTGTGCTTGAATATTCAGTTGCCTTTGGCGCTGCAGCGATTTGAAATATGGCACTCCTGACTTCGTGTGGTGTGTGATAGGTTGAACGAACCGTGTGTAACTATGCGCGGTGAACCGCGGCGTGTTTCGTGCTTGAATTATGTGGTCTCAGGTGACTGAGGTTTACAAGCGAGCTGTATGCTGTTTCCAGCGCCAAATATAACTTTCTAAAATGAAAGACACTAGAAGTCGAAGAATGGGAAGTACATGATCAGCCGTGCCGTCCGTTTCAGCTGGCAGTGCACACTTCTATTCGGCATGTGGATCCAGTTTAGTACAATTTCACAGCACTCCTTCACTTCTTTCAAATGCATGCGTCTTATGGGCTAGTTGGGGATAAATCGCTAATGTAGGATTCAAGTACTCTGACGCACTGAAGGAAGCACGACACAGGGCTGTCATGTTTGAGGCGGTGTGTCTTTACACTTGAGCACTGAGAATATGAATGATCTATTTGCACCATGCGCAAATAGATATGTGCTTGAATGATGTGCACCATGTGTTTGAACATGTGTTTGAATGATATCTGCACCATGGTGCAATGCGCAGGAGGATCAGCATCCCACAACGCCTATGCATGCAGCCGCGTAAACCAGGATTCATCTGATGATACTTGCTTGAGCAGCAGCACATACTGAGTCAATGAAACTGTAATCGGCTTTTCATCTCCTTTATTGTTTATGGAAAGAGCAGATAGTGTGAGTGCATTGTCAGGAAGGGGAAAAAGTGACATCAGTGCTTTGTGCAGTCGGTATGCTTAAACTGCCCAAATCTCTTCAGCTTTCACTAAAATGTTTCTCGCTGCGATACTATAAACTGTAGTCATGAAAACGATCATTCAAAACCATGTTCGTAGTGCATCTTCGCAGAATGTGTTTAACAAGTTAACACTTCCACTGAGACGCTATGCCAATATGCAAAATATGCGCTTGAAATAAATATGCTCTCTAAAGGCGAACGGCTGAGACTGCAATAACAACTTCATAATAGCACTGAAAAATGTCCTGCCGTGGGTATCGGCCACAACAAAACTGCTTGCATGTCCAACCTACTACGTCGGAGGCACCTCTATAAGGAGCGTGCTGGCCCTTCCAATTCTGCGTGTAACATCCAGCACGTCTCTCGTGTTTTCCTCGTATGTCACCAGCCTTGTACCTAAGGTTCATCGCATTCTTAGGCTTGTGTCCCGAGTCTCCCTTCCCTGTGGAGCTGAGGTTTTCACAGGAGACTACAACTCTGTCATTCTGCCACTGCTTGAGTACTGCGAACCATATTTTGATGCGAAAGCGTCAACTGGCCCATTGAGGGAAAAAGTCGGCCTGTAGCAGCGAAATGGCACCTAAATCCTCAATGGCTGCGACGCCACGTCACGAGGGTGCCTCGATGGAGCAGAGCAGGCGAATCGGATCATATGCTGGCCCATTAACGCACCAGGTGTCGTGTGAGGTGAGAGGGCATCGCCGCGACGCCACGTCACGAGCACGCCTCGACGCGACGCAGCGGGGCGAGACGGGTTGTCGTCGACGAGGCAGTCGCGTGACGCGCGCGTGCAGGTGCCGCCTTCTCGCTCTCGGAAGCCGGCGTGCGGTCCGTGTCTTTCTCTCTCTCTCTCTTTCTCTCTCTCTCTCTCTCTCGTTCACCCTCACTGTACTTAGCTGCTGAGCGCGCCTGCTGGCCTGGGTGGCTGCTGCTGCTTCCTCGGTCTCATCATCGCACAGGACGTCGGTGGCCTGAGGCGTCCTTGATTTCTCAGCAATGTCGTTCAAATTATTCCGCTCTACAGCCAACATGCCAACGTAGAAATTGTAAAAAACAAAACAATTCGCACCAATTTAGTCGCAAAGCTCGCGATAACGTACTCCACAGCAAAATTCCAAATCATTACTCGCAACGCAAAAATCGAAGGACCGCTCAGTTGCGTTCAATTGCGTATTACTGCGTTCGCATTTACAGCTTATAAGGAGTGATTTGGTGTCCTCGGATTTTTTTCTTGTTAACCTCCCTGCCCTCCCTTTGCCTGTCTCTTTCTCCCTCCCTCTCTCTCTCTCTCTCTCTACATTCGCAGTAAGAAGAGACATTGAAGCGCCTGTTTTTAGTGTGACTGCCCCTTTCAAACGGTGCTCACAGCCTTGCTCAGAGCATCCATTGAATAATCTATCTTTCGGATATCGTATTTAGCGCATAGCCTGTTGGTAATTAAGCATAACAATCTTTGTAGAAACGACGGTAAGTTGTCGCACACAGTCGTCTGAATTAACAAAGACAAAAAGTCTTCCCGCATGCACAACACCTTTAATACTTGGTAGCTTACTGCAGAGAAAGTTACTGTCGCTTGCAATAAGTATTTAACTGCGGGTAAATGTACCCGCGTCTAAAATGCTTTATGCAATATGGTACTAGAAGCGTATATAAGACAAGTAAATTATATAGTGTATAGTGAGAAAACGACATAAAAGACTGCGCATTAATGCGAGAAAATAAAAAGATTAACTTAAATAGCTCATGTTTAGTTCAGACAAATTTCAGATAGCGTTCAAAAATGAACAGATACGTATGAATTCTCAACCGCAGAGTTACCGTATCACACGCTTTTGTGCGTCTAAAACAAAGACAACGACGCTGGTAGTTTGTAGTTTGTTCTTGCGACTGTTCGAGAAAGTTGCATTGCAGTACACCAAGAATGCTCCGGCGCACCTGCTCCCATTTTGCAATTAAGTACGAAGTGGAAAGAAACAAAACAAAAACGCAGACAAGATAAAGAATTTGTCTTAAAAGTTAACATAGCTATTGCAGATTCGTTTTCCTTTGGCGAAGCTTTCTACAAAGAAAATTGCTGCAGCGGGAACCCTACTACGAAGAAGCAGGGTTGTTTGCTTGATAACGTATTAATTTCTGTTTTTCTGTTGTTTTTCTGGGAAGATTCTTTTATATTTTTCCTTTTCTCGTTCCTTTATTATGTCCGCGTCTCAGATCTCTAGCTCGCTGGAGAGATTATTTTCTCAATCATCTGTGAGCACTCAGTGGTTCTCGTTCGTGTACGACAGTCATCCCAGCCTATGTTATCCATGGGCTTACTCCGGAAGAAGCAACACTGTTGTACCGCATTCGAACCATCTCCGCGCACACACCAGCTTGGTTGTTCAAGACTGGACGATGCGCTTCGCCGTTCTGTGCCTTCTGTGGTGAGATTGCCGACATGAAACATTTCATTTGGATATGCCCGCAGTTCGACACAGAAAAGAAAGCGATGGTCGACAGCCTGCAAAAGAATGGTCTTTCGCACAGGACCTTTGGAGACGTCGTTTTCCCCGGAGGTCCTGCGGCAATCAGGAAGATGTCGCAACGACTGCTGATTGCCTGCCTGCAGTTGAGACACAGGGTTCTTCAAAACCTGGTGACACGCACTGTGACACTCATAAGAGGCTCAGGCGGAACAGTCGCCGGCTATGTATGCCAGGCTAACCCCGCCTGCTGCAACACCACCAACAACAACACCACCTACGAGAGCCATTCTCGGCAGCTCCTGTTTATTATTATTATCTTTTATCCGTTCTCTGTCGTCTCTCGGTAACTTATCCCAAGTGTGCGCTGCCGTATAAAGCATAGAACAACGCCTGCCTCCCCGGCTCCTCCGAACTCTCGTTCGCGTGACTCAGAGAGCAGCTTTCGTTGCCCCTTGTGCGTGCCCGGAGGATTAAAAAAAAACACTGTTTAGAAATTCGGGATTTCTTGCATTCCTACACTGCATTGCTAGGAAGCGGCCAAGGTAGCCGAAGGATAGGGGCAGCTCCGAGGCCGGTGCCCGACGGTACCGGGACTTCCCTTACTGCTCTTGCACGAGGACGGTGAGGCGCGAACTACGAACGATGCGTTGGGATGAGCAGCAGAGCCTCGCTCGATTGCGATCGCATCCTCTTGACGCCGAGACCGCGCTGTTAGTAGTGGCAGTGTGGTTCGTGTGCGAGTCGGGTTGATCCTGTGGGAATAAGTGTGCCGTGGGCGGATTTTTGGGAGGGTTTTGCCGTCTCTCATTTTTCTCACCTAGAGAGAGAGAGAGAGAAAAAAATGTTTTGTTGTGGCAATGAGTGCGCGATATTTTCTTCTTCTTTGTTTTCGCTCGTGAGAGGCACCGGCTCATCCCTCAAAGCTAGCGACAGCATGCGCTCTTGTTTTGCCGCATATCTAGTTGTATATGGGGTGTGCCTCTTCAATGACATGCGCGTTCGTAGAAAGCGCGCGCAGCGATTTCCCAACTGCGCTAACGTCGATATCGTCGTCGTATACAGAGCCGCCGCTTCCTCTGGAGACCGTTGCCGCTTCCAAACCTTCGTAGATTCGGTGCTTAGTCGTCGTTTTCTGCCTCACCGTCACGAGTGTTGCGTCGTCCTTTCGCAGATTTGTGCGAGTTGGCCACATTATGACGACTTTCTTGAACTTTGGGGGGAACGCTCCGGCGAGAATACGCCATCCTCGACTCGACTACGGTTCCTATGTGCGCTGGTTCGTCTGTTTAGCGTTGTCCCGACGCCGACGCGCGTCTTGAGCTGCCACGAAGGAAACATGCTGCGATCGTCCGCCTCGGGAGTGGAAGCAGCTCGCGAGCCCGCTTCCTCTGTGTGCTGCGGCTGACTGGTCTACGACGCATTGCCTTTGGTCCGGTGCGCGCCCCGTGTTTTTCGAGAGAAGCTGTTCCTGCCTCCCCTCTCCCTCACACCCTGTGCAACAAAACAACCAGTTATGTAAACACACGCAAGGTGTGCGAATGAAGGGGCTATTGATATCCTGAGTGGAAGTTTTCTTTGGGAACTCTCCCGCACTTTCTGACCGTGGCTAGTGCTGTTTTGCGAGAAATAGCACGGGCTTGTCGAGAACGCGTGTGTGCACTCCGGTTTACGTTAGGCCAAAGAAGCAAGAATGAAACGCCAGCTTTATGATCCTCGCATACCAGGCGGCGTGCTTCTCTCTGACATGCGCGTCTTCTCACCATTTCTTCTCTCGCGAAATGTCGAACACCATTTCCGTCATTGTGACATCACTGCGCCGATGGCTCACAGTTTGCATTCGCATGTCTGTTGTGTGCGTTTCGCCATGGCCTGTGAATGACGCATTGCATAAAGCGCAAGCAATGCATGACATTAAAGTTGCGACCTGCGCGGTACATGAACGTTGCGTGGGATTTCACGTTGCATTTGATGGCAACACAGACAAATGTACGGTTGTGATCTAGTTTTATAGCGTATGATGAATCACTCCCCGCAGCGTCGACATGCGCGGCCGACGGGAATATATTCTTCCATTATTTACCGTAAGTGTGTCAGTGTTCGGAGAACTTAAATTGCTATTTCGTAAGATCTTTGTAGGCAAGAACTTATTTTATTTATTTATTTATTTATTTAAAATACCTTACAGGCCCAAAGGGACTTCATTAAGGGGGGTTTAGTTATTACATTGAAAGTACTAGCAAACTAGTAAAGAACAGGGCTCCTAATGAAGTGAACATCGAAACGTAACGCAACAAAGTAGATTTCAAAATGCAAAACACGGTTCCAACGCAAGTGAATAAAAAAAACGCAACTCAACAAAATACGTCTGCGAAATAAGCACTAAAAGAGAGTTTGAGTGCAAGTGAAGAAGAAGATGCAACACATCACAAAATAAACAAATTACGACCCTAACGACTAATCCATGATACAGCGCTATTGCAAAAAATTCACCTCAAGCTTGTGACGCAATGTATTCAGGTTATTATAAGAGGCGATATGCTTGGGAAGGGAATCATTCCAAATGCGGATGGCCTCTGGAAGTGCGGATGTGTTACAAGCGTTCGTGTTACTAAAGATGCGCGTGAAACTGAGGTGATTACGTAGCCTGCGTGAGGTGAAAAGGGGGTACTCAAGAGGCATATTCAAGTCGTGGGTGGACGAAAGTTAGATAGGATGATTTGCGAACGTTAGGGGGACAATGACAAAAAAGAATTATGGGGTTTTACGTGCCAAAACCACTTTCTGATTATGAAGCCTACCGTAATGGAGGACTCGGGAAATTTTGACCACCTGGGGTTCTTTAACGTGCGCATAAATCGAAGTGCACGTGTGTTTTCGCATTTCGCCCCCATCGAAATGTGGCCCTCGTGGCCGGGAATCGATCCCGTGCTCAGCAGCCTAACACCATAGCCACTGAGCAACCACGGCGGGTCAGAGGGACAATGACGGAGGTTGCGGCGTAAATACCCTAATGTTTTTGAGGCTTTCGCACAGGCAGCTATGACGTGATTAACACCAAGTCTCCTCGGTGTGCACGTTAAGGAGACACAGAACCTGCGCAATGCCCAGATTTCTGTGCCGGTTCAGTGGCAGCAATGAACACGTTACACGATATGTTGCCAAAACTGTGGCGAGAAGTACGAGTTCACATTCGTTTACTGCTCCGCGCTTCGTGCACCGGAAGCGAGGTATAAACTCATTATGAATTTGCTTATGCTGCTCCACTGAAACAGCAGCAAATTATGTGCTTTCAGTTGGACGGAGTGCTACGAAGACCATGGCCGTTGCGCGAGCCTGAAGTTTTCAGTTTCGGGCAGACCGTCTTTCGCAGGCAAACTTACCAAACGGCTGCATCCGCAAACGGCCAATAGGTGTTAATCTTGAGTCCTCGAAAGCATGGCACATGCCAACGAAGGCTATTATAGACCCCAAAAGCCGAGAAATTAAATGGGTGTTCAAAGTAACGATCAATTAAACAGAAGACTACAATTTAAGAACTTAAAGAAGAAAAGAATGTAATCCCTGCTCTGCTCTTTCTTTCTTTTTTCTTTTTCTGCTACGCACTCTCATAAGATTTGCGTTGATTTCCAATTTTCATAACTTCTTTTTTTCCTTGGTCACAATCCCCCAGTGTGATTGTTATTAGTTTTACTTAGCACCCACTACCTATCAAGCCACTGGTTCTTCTTCTTCTTCTTCTTCTTATTATTATTATTATTATTGTTATTATTATTATTATTATTATTATTAAACCCAGACTATGGCATATACCACCAATTAGTGACTGACGAAGAAGCGGACGGTAGTAAAGAAGAAAAAGTAGCCGGGAAAAGAACTAAGAACGACGTTGTGGCAAAAAAAAAAAGAAAAACGATATAAGATATGCAAACAGGACAGCTTGCATGTCAACAATTAGAAGAAAAAAAGCAAGCACAGGGGATACATGCAATTAAAGGCACGTATACTAATATTCGCAGTATATGTCAGATAAATGTCGGCCAACGAATTACATCCTGGAAAAATCATAGAGAAAAGAAGGAACATGATAACCAAAACATGTTTCTGCTCTTGTTTGCGATTGCTTGCCATTGTTCTTTCAAAGTAAATTTTTAAGCTGTACCAGGTGCCGGACCTTTCAGGGCTCGCAGGCATTGTCGGCAAGCCGCCACATTGATTCTGTGCATCGTTTCGTTCGGAACCGCCTCCGCCGCGTGAAAGTGGTAGTGCGCTCAGAAGAGATTCGTTTCATAAACTTGGGCGTTCTTGAAGAGGTATAGCGGCGCTGCTTGTCAGTTGTTCGATACTTCAAAGATAAGGCAATTCTTAAACATGGGCTGCGTCTGTGAGTATCCGATTCCGGACGCGAGCGACATGCCTGGGTACGCAATATTCGCCGGTGCCGCATTTGGGGCTTTCATGTCGTTCTTGTCTCACGAACGTAAAACGCATCGTCCGTAGAACTTCGTGCAACACTGCCTCGAATAATGCTGTGTATGTAGTCGAAGATTTGCGCACCTTTCCTTCCTCGAAAACGCGACATATATGCGCGTGAAACCAACCAATAAAAACAGTGCAGACACTTTACACATTCAATACACGCAGCCGAAATTTAATTTCTTCTTGCGACAAGGCCACAAATTGCATGACTACACAGTTGACACACTTTCGTACTATACGGTAACACCCCATAACTGTATACTTCAATGACTTGCTGTCAATCGATGCAGAATATTTGCTCTAATCAATTCCTCAAGAAATAAAATTCGACAGAGCCCTTCTCACTTTCGACGGTAACGTGTTTAGCATTGAATAAATAAGACGACACAACATATTGCCACCGTCGAAATGAGTTATGTTTGAGGCGTGTACTGCAGCAACACTCCTCTTTCGCACTCCCCTAAAAACACTCGGTGCACTCGGTGAAAAGGCTTACCGGCGGCGCTGCCGCCGGCAAGCCTTTTCGTGGCCTCCGAGATCATTGGCGCGCTAGTGTCCGCGAAAGCTGAGAAACGCGTCCTGCGGCAGCCGGGCTCCTCTCTCGTGCTTCTTTCCGGACACGCTGCGCCATCTGGTGGCGCTGCCGAGAAGTCCGTGCGTGGCCTCCGAGACGAGAAGCGTGGCGCGCCGGTGCGTGCGAACGCTTAGAATCGTTCCCTAACTTGCCGCACAACCTGTGGCACATACTCAGCGACACAGGTTGGCGAGAGGTTCATTGAAGAGGTACACACACTCAGTGCATTTGTGGCGTAGCCTGCGAAAACATGGGCTGCTGTCCTTGAGGAACCCTTGTGACGTAGGTTCGATTCCGCCAAGAAACGGAGAAAAATATAAGGGATCTTTTTTTGTCGTTGTAGAGCGGCACACATCTACTTGCACATAGATAGTGACTCAAGTTGGCATCAAGGAAGGAAGGAAAACAAGAGGTGAAAGGCAGGGAGGTTAACCAGATTGGGTGTCCGGTTCATTGAAGACCAGGACAGGCCTATGCGCACATACCAGCTGCTTCAAGTCGGCGTCAAATAGTTTCATGAAAGAGGGGTACATGCTCAGTCCCGTATCTACAGTGGCCCATGTCGGCGACAAAGGTATCCGTTAAAGACCGGCACATACATACATACATACATACATACATACATACATACATACATACATACATACATACATACATACATACATACATACATACATACATACATACATACATACATACACACGCACATACATACATACATACATACATACATACATACATACATACATACATACATACATACATACAGACATACATACATACAAAACCTCCTGATAGTCTGTGTAGTACCCTAGGAATACTAACACGTTAAATGGTTTTAAATGTCTATGGGCATCCATAAAGCATATTGCTGACGTGAAATATAAAATTTGGGCTTCGTTATATGTCGACAGATTTATGGAGATGCTGACTTTCTACAACTTATAATTTTTGGAGATATGACTTAGGAGGGACGCACGTTAAACCTACGGGAACCCTTGTGTTGCGTCACCTCACCGCGCGCGAGTTCTTGTCGCGAGGGCGCAGCACCAGGTCATCGGTCACACAGGAGTACATAGCGCGCGACACAATGTACACAGGGGACATGAAATGTGGTCCACAGCAATCGCTGCCGCTTTCCGGTTTCGGAGGTGCCACGGCGAGGCGGGTCTGTTGCAAACGACAACTTATAACAAGGTGGCACATGTCCGGCTCTACGGTGCCTTACGCTGTAAGCCCAAGAAAAACGACTTCCCGTTTTCCTTCAGGCGCTTCGAGCGATGACGCAATATTTTTGTGCGTGTGCGAAAAGCGTACGAAGTGTCTCACAGTGCGCACGGTGAGAGATTTCGGACTGCATCCACAGGCCACTATAGAAAAAAAAAAATTAAAACATTGGCGCAACTTGCGAGATAGGTCGCCCGCAGCATTGCTGCCATAGTTTCTCTCCGTTTACTATAGAAAGAACTGTGTGATAGTTCATATCCCTGACACGAACCATCTCGCCGTACAAACAATCTCGCAACGCAAATAAGAGGCGCCATTTACGGCTTCTCTGACATCGCGGCGTAAGAGTTTACTTATGGCGAGAAGGGGGGCTCTTGCGTGAACGGCTATAGCGCCTTTCCTGAGCGAAAAAGACAGTTTAAGGACGACGTAACCGTTTTGCTTCGCTCACATAAATGGCCTTGCCTTTTCATAACCGCGCATATTCTATTTAAGCGCCTGCATATGACGGCCCATGCAGTTTTCTGTGGCTGTGCAAATCAAAATGCGTTATGCTTTCTGTACGGTTTCCTTGTTGATCAACCCTTTCTAATGGAAACGAAAATATATGTATTATTGAAAAAGCTCCCGCTGATTAAAAAAAAAGAAGTTTCAGGCATGCCAAAACAAAGCGTGCTTTTGCGCCACGAAACAATACGCGCGGAAACTCTATCGAGTAGCGTTTTTCTTTTTTTTTTTTCAACATTGTTTTTTGAACTCGTGGACCACGATTTTAGCACCACGTTTTTTGAACCACGATTCGTCCTGTTTATGTGGAACACATGAGGGGGCGGAAATTACTCGGAAGACAACTCGCAATACCCAGATGGCAAATTAAAAAAAAAATATTAACTGCAGAATTTTCTTAATTTGTGTTCACTTTAGGGTTTATGTTGCATAGAAGCCGAGCTCAGAAGAAATTCACAGACAAGCTCGGCTTTCACGATATATCCATCCCTACATTCACCTTAAGCGTGCATTGGTGTTACGCTTAAGAACGCTTTTGAGGAACTGTTAACTGTAATGACAACGTGTATCGTAGCAAAGTTCAAGCATGGAAATCTAGAAAGCGGTGCTTGTCTTGAGATTCTTGCTAAGCAGACATGACTTCACTACTGGTCGATTTTACTTTCGCAACGGCAAACTGTTCCCTAAGGTAAATAATTAGAACGTTAATTTGTAAGCCTTTTAAATCACGTACTTGGACACAACGATTTCTCTGGTACATCATTTCTGCCTCTTCCAGAAATACTCCCTATAAAAGGCGAGACAATGCAATCTGATACCGGCGAATAAAACGAACAAGAAAATATGTAAGGAGTAAGACTAATAGAGAAGAGACAGAACGTGTGGTATAAGCACAGTCCAATAAAGCGAGATAACAACTAACTGTGCCCAGACCGATCGTAATAATTGCATCCAGATGAGTGTGAAGCTACAAACTCATGTATAGGCTTCGTGCTTTATTATAATTGTTTTTTGGTTTGCCGCCTCAATTCACGGGAAATGAAGTCATTGGACAAGGCGTAATCTTGCTTGCGGCAGCAAAGCGCTCCACAGGCGATATTGCGTGGGTTGGGAATTGTACACAATCGAGTCAGCAAACGGACCGCACTTAACGCAGTTTCCACTGCTGCGCTCACTAAGTTCGATAAGATTAAGCGAGATTGGATTTGGTCCTCTCGGGCCTTCCGGAATCTCTCTTTGTGTTAAGAGCACTGAGCACAGAAGAACAACGGAAAATCAGTTTTCAAGGTAAATCGATTACCGTGTGTAGTCCCGACGAAGAGGCTTGACTACATAGTGCGGCACGTAATGCTCGCTCATCAAAGAAAGCAGAGACGTTTTTCTTGATTACCTGGTTAATCGATGCGCGCACAATACACAATAGGAAACAAGAGCAGAGAACAACAAGAAAAAGAGAATTCCAGTCAAGTACAAGGAGAAAGTTCGAAAACTTCTAATTTGGAAATGTTCAGTATTTATTTATTAATTTATTTATTGATCAGTACTGTCACTGTCATTCTGGTACTTACAAGTAGTGCGTCACAGGGTGCGTGTGTGCTGGTACGTAATTATTGCAGCAACCAGAAAAAAACAGCTAACCTTGTCATGAAGAGTGAGTAAGAAGCAGCAAATGAAGCAACTCGTGCTATGCATAATTCGACATTGTTAAATTGAAATCTCAATAAACTCAGTGTTCACAATGTCAAATTACAGGTTATTCGGTGTCTCGGCCAGGGGCTCGAAAAAAAAAAAGAAAAATTTAATGCGTCACGAAGCGAGATTAATGGTCTAATGCACTGTGAGACGAATCGGGAGCGTTAAAAAAAGGTCACGCGGAAATTCCACTTGGAGTTGTATAAGTATGCGGAAGTATTGAGCCACTTGCTCATCTCCACGCAGCCCGGTGTAACTATCAATATCATGAAACTTAATTCGACCAGTACAAACCCCTATCAACTCTTATCGGCCGTTATCAACGTTATTGTACTAGGTCTGACCCTTTAAACCCTTATCGGTTGTTATGAACCTTATTGGACTCGATCCAATACCAACTTATCAGTTGGTATCGACCTTATCGCCATCCATCAGATCCTTGTCAACTCTTATCATTCTTTAACAACTTAATCGGACTTGATCCGAACTTTATCAAACCTTATCAGGGTTAACCTTACCAGAATTGCTCTGATCATTGTAAGCCCTTATCGCTCTTTGCCACCTTATCCAGCCGCTTCGAACCATTATCAACCATGATAAGACCCATCCAACGCCTCATAACTCGTTATCATCCTTATGAACTCACTGACTGCTCACTGACCACCGTCAACGTTTTTGCTTGCAAATTTATCCTGTTTGATACATTAATTTCTTTATTGCTATTCGTCTTACGTGACAGACTGACGGACGGACGGATGGGTTTTCTCGTTGGGTGGGCACAGAAATGCTTATGCATTTAAAATATCCCGCATTACAGGGAAGCCAGAGTGAGGCGTAGCGTGCCCGTGGTCGCCTAACACTCAAGAAAAGCACTAATGACACGGTGGGGTTAAGTTACAACTGTGTCCTTACCAAAAGCATGTCAGACTGATAACTGTAGGTGGCGTATTTAAAATGTCAAGTTCATTTAAACTAAGTGCAAAATAAATTTCGAACGTCAGCCGTAAAGCGGCGGATGTACAATGTGCAAAAGTTAGAAATGTGCGCATAAGCTGATATAGCTCCTCTATGGCTGGACAAAAAGAAAGTTATACAAGAGATTGAACTCTGTCTGAAAGAAACGAAATTATACCATAACCTTGTTTGTCGATTCGAATGTCTGGATTTACCACATCGACTAAAATCTCATACGTATTAAAAACAAAATTAAATTATGGTGTTTTACGTGACAAAACCCTGATCTGATTATAAGGCACGCCGTAGAGGGGGACTCCGGAAATTTGGATCATCTGGAGTTCTTTAACGTGCACCTAAATCTAAGTACATGGGTGTTTCTGCATTTCATCATCATCATCATCATCATCATCATCATCATCATCATCATCATCATCATCATCATCATCATCATCATCAGCCTGGTTACGCCCACTGCAGGGCAAAGGCCTCTCCCATACTTCTCCAACTACCCCGGTCATGTACTAATTGTGGCCATGTTGACCCTCCAAACTTCCTAATCTCATCTGCCCACCTAACTTTCTGTTGCCCCCTGCTACGCTTCCCTTCCCTCGGAATCCAGTCCGTAACCCTTAATGACCATCGGTTATCTTCCCTCCTCATTACATGTCCTGCCCATGCCCATTTCTTTTCCTTGATTTCAACTAAGATGTCATTAACGCGCGTTTGTTCCCTCACCCAATCTGCTTTTTTCTTATCCCTTAACGTTACACCTATCATTCTTCTTTTCGCATTTCGCCCCCGTCGAAATGTGGTCGCCGTGGCCTGGATTCGATCCCGAGACTGCTTAGCAGCCAAACACCATAGCCACTAAACAACGATGGCAGGTTTATAGCTATTTTATTTCATCTCTGTAGTTAATCAGAGAAATTTTTCGCCTTGAAAAAAAAAAAGAAATGTTACATGGCTCACCTAGCTTGTTCGTATATATAAGTTACTCCGAATAGAATAAAAATGACGGTGAGTCGAGGTATATTGATTACAATTCCAGAAAGACATTATCTGTGCTCCAACTGTCGCCTTTTGGAATATTCGTGGACAGGGGCGCTGTTGCTGCTGCTTCTGTTGGTGGGTTGCGTAAATAGTTATAAAACATTTGTACAAAGTCATAGAAAGTCTATAGACTGGGAATGGACAAAAAGAAACGGACAGCTCATCGACTTTATTCTATAGACGGGGAATAGACAAACTGAAACAGCCACCACACAGACTTTTTTCTCTAGACAGTTGAGAGAATTTGTTCAGACAAAATAATAAATCTAAGTTGTTTATAACAGATGCATAGAAAGTCTATAGCCCGTCTATATCTATTTTTGTAAGGGGCGTGCGCGTGCCAGGCTAACAAATGCCGCGTCATTTAGCAGAGGGCGTAGTGCAAGAAAGGTCGTGTACGTAATTTTGGAGCGCATTAAAGATCTCAGAATAGCGAGAATTATGCCGAAGCCTCAGTGGCTGCGGTGTTCTCGATTCGTTAGCACCTCTACGTAGCTAACAAAACAGAAAAGTCAAACAAAAACGGCCGATCCCTTTTTTTTTCTCTCACGTTCGTAACCAACGTACTATGAACGCATTTCGTAAAGAGGCGTTGCAGTTCCCTTTTGCAGCCGACAAATGAGCTGTTGGTATGATGAACGGAAAGGAAAAGAAAGACAAACGAGCAATTTAAACTAGAGTCACAAGTGGTCGACCAGCCGTAATTTGCAAACTTGCACCGCGGGTCATCTCGTGCAGAACTGTCGTGGCTAGCATGCCTAGCTTTCCAAGTCAGCATCTGGGACGAAAAAATGCAAGGCGCGCACCCTTTGCGCTGACGCACGAGCGAGGAAGTCCAATTACTCGCCCTCGCCAACTTGACGAAATGCTCGGATAAGCAGGTTCACTCTCATTGGACAGCTGATACAGGGGGGCGACCTAGTAACTATGCCGGGAAAAATTTGCAGTGCCATTGACATGCATTTCTGTGGTAAGTGTTTGAATGTCTCCGAATAAGGAAATATGCCTGAAAAGACGAAAAATACTTGAAACATTTGTGGGTCGCGAAGAAAAAATTAGTGATAGGCAAACAGAATGAAAACGGAGATCGGCAAATCAGTAGGAAGTGTGTTATTCGAACAAAGGTTTTGTTAGTACTATTACTTTGCGCTGATAAACTACAAATGACGTGCAAACGTACAATTTCTTTTCTGATAACGGTCCACTCAAAATGGAAAGCACTTGTAGAATTTTATATTCCAGGCCTTTCACTCGCAAAGTCTCTAACGTGCTTCGAAAGTGAGGCGTGTTGTGAACGATGGTTCCCTTTCCCGCGTTGACCGAGTGGACTGCGTTCTCACGACCGCCAGTGACGACGGCAGAGCTCTGGAACTTCAAAGTTCTACAGGTACTTCACCATTGCAAGCGTCCTTGTCATTTAATTTACTTTTATAGGCAATTTTTAGGAATCATACCTGTCTTCAACCACACCACAATATAACGACGCCAACAGAGGGGCACATTTTCTGAATGTCGCAGGGAAGCCGTCATTGCTAGTGAGGGCATCTTACGATATCTGCGGTATGTCAGTACAGGCTCAGCAGCAGCAAACATGCCACCCTCCATTTAACAAGAAAGGAGCACCTCCGGCGCAGCACACGTGCTCTCATACCTCCGTGTGCGGTAAACCTCCCCCGAGGTCTTACCCGTGCAGAGGAGGTTGCGCTTCGGAGGATCCGGGTCGGGGTAGCCCTCACTCCTGCCGTGACTAGGAAGCGGCCGCACTTTCGCCCGCTATATCCTCGTCCTGAGTGTCCACTCTGCAAGGCGCGAAATGTTGAAGCCGACATCCACCACCTGCTGTGGGTTTGCCCTGCACTGAAACCGACGAGGCTCCGGCACCTCGCAGCAGCGGGACTCTCGCCGCATAATCTGAGCCATTACACTGCTTGGACGCAGGGACTGCATTATCGATCCCTCTTGGACTTCATTAGGTCAGCAAATCTATTTTCATTCATTTAATCATCCTTATTCACCCCCCTCCCATACCCTTGTATGCCCTGAGGCATTTATCCTCACATTAAAAAAAAAAAAAAAAAAAACAAGCACACGCGATGCTACAGTGTACGTGACGGTTTACTCATAGAATATATTCACACAGACGACTACATTCCGCTTCAAGGTCTCCGCATTGGCAATGCATTAAGTGAACATAACAAGAGAGAAAGCATCGAATGGGATGGTTGTGCCTTAAAGGAAGGCTACCCAAATTATAGCGTTGTTATAAGCCCTGTGTATGACGAACTATGAGCAGCAACGTAGCAGCAATAATTATTCTACTGTGTCTGAATATGAGCATCATGTGAACGGTTAGACAGGCATTTGGTTATACAAGTACATGTTCGCAGGTATTAAGGTCACCGCTGGCATTTGAGCATGTTGAATCCCTAAAACTGAGCCATGTTACCTCATTAGGAGATAAATAAGAGGAGGGGAATTAACCTAGGGGCCCGATTTTTATTAGTCATTTCATAAGAAGCCAACAAACACTGACACCAAGGACGACATAGGGGGAATTACTTGTGTTTAATAAATGAAATAAAGAAACGACAAATTAATGGAAATGAAAGTGGATGAAAAAACAGCTTGCCGCAGGTGGGGAACGATCCCATAACCTTCGCAATCCCCTTTCTCTTGTTTATTACATAACGAGGGTCTCGAATCCGGCAACATTGATGCCTTCAGGTAGCGTGTGTGGGCTTATTGGCCAGTCGCCTTCACGCAAAAAGATAACGTTCTCGCGACGCCTGCGGCAAAAAGAACGCGTCCGCCGCCAAGATCTTTGAGTGGTGGGGCCGGCTAACACTCCCAGGGTTCTACTAGGAAACATAAATACCCAAGAAAGTGGATGGGCAAACGGCGCCGCGGTAGCTCAATTGGCAGAGCATCGCACGCGAAATGCGAAGGTTGTGGGATCGTTCCCCACCTGCGACAAGTTGTTTTTTCATCCACTTTCATTTCCATTAATTTATAATTTCTTTATTTCATTTATTAAACACAAGTAATTTCCCCTATGTTGTCCTTGGTGTCAGTGTTTGTTGGCTTCTTATGATATGACTCATCAGGAGATGACATGTACGAGTACAATGTACCACAGTTCCGCAGTCAGAGTCAAGAATAATGAATATCAAATAAATTCGCATAAGTTGTTTCTAGTCTGTGCGATATAGACACGTGTTAGTGCACATCAGCAGCGCAGACTTGACCAATTAAAAACGCGAATCTGTCCTTTAAGTTAATATCTATTAGAAAGAAATTGTGCTCACGTATTCCGGCGAGTCCGCACTATGGAGAGCGAATGCGCCGATATAAAAATTTTAAACCCTCAAGACAGTCCCTTATACGCATCATGCGTTCGTATCTGTCATTGACTCGTCGAAGGCAGCAATCAGAGAGGTTCAAGAAGATACTTGCAATGAGTTTGGCACAATGGCAGCCTCGAGCTGTGTAAAAATTTAATCATGGCCTTTCGCACTATGACATTGGCGTGCATTGCTGCGAAATTCATAAGCGTTTATCGCATTCTCACCCGAACATTAGGTGAGTCTTCGTGTCCCTCTGACTACGGCTCCACCACTTTCCACCACTACGGCTCCACCACAAGGCAAGCTGCGATAGAAGCAAGGCTTGCCTTCTAAAGAAAATTCACCTTTTCCACTATCTGTATTTCTTCCGAAACTATTTTTTTTGGGGTAAAGCAAAGTACAAAATAATATTGCACCGTTGTGCACGGCATGTATTCAGCTAGATTATTACGTCAGTTTGTCGACTAATATAGAAACGAAATGCATCGAGATGGTTTGCAAGAGCACAGGACAGGGCTTGTCTTGTGCTCTTTCTGGATGGTGTGTTTTTTCGGCGCTGTTTAAAATGAACGTGGGATGATTCCAGAATCATTCCAACTCCAGAGTCGCCACTCGGCAACTCTAGTTTCTACTTTTTTGTTCCAAACTGGAATACTTACCCTGCTCTAGCTGTATTTTTTGTGTGTGTGTTTTGCTTTGTTTTATTTCTTCTCATTTTTTCCTTTCCGCATGGTGTTGGAAACATTGACTTACATGTCGATAACCCTTGACGCCCGTTCGTTCGCTAAAAGGCCTCAATAGTTTGATGAATATGACGTTATGCTGGACAGAAGGGACGACGACGACGACATATTTGACCCACTAATGAATTTCTCTATGAAAGGTTGTAATCGTTGTCAGACGCCTTCATTGTGTTTGTACGGACTGATTATTTTCAGATATTCGTTTCATTTTTCCTCACTTCTGCACACCTCCAGCCAATCGTAACTAGGCTCACACTACACGGACTCACTTAGTCACATTCACGGCGATGCACTGGAAGACATGTGTGCTCAATCACATGCAGACTCGCCGCCCCTGTAGGCTCGGATCCAGTTTCGTATCCCAGACGATTGACTGTCGCCGTTACTCGCGGATGAATGTGAGGCTAAGTGAGTCGACTCTTGGATCAACACTGAACACATGGGGTAAAGCCAGAAAGAAATAATGCGTGTGTGAGGGAGTGGCTTACCTTCACCGAGGGATAGAAATGCGAAAGTACGCGAGCGGTAGGGGACTGCCATGTAGGATTGTGTGCGCGATTGTTTCTGTGCATTAACGTGCACGGCCGTCCCCTAATGACGGCGTGCTGGCCACTCACGAATGTCGGCTTTCCGTGCACTGCGGAGTCTAACGCTCGTGGTGACAGCCGTTCATGCGGCATCTTGCTCGCAGCCTTGCCCAGACGCTTCCCGCCTCAGCGTGTGCGTGTGATCCTCATACATATGAATAAGGCGACCAGTGTGACACCGTCTCTCCAGGCTATGTAATTTCGACGGTATTCATTCCAGAACATACCTTCAGTCGCGACAGTAAAACGAGAAGGCTTACTGTTGCGCTCACACTGAGCTGACACTCAGTAATACTCGGAGTAATACCTTCCCATACGGCATCTTATTGCATCTTTTCCAACCGACGCTATACAGGTACGCCTGTCCACATTGCAACATGCTATAGGCACCCTGGAACAGCTTCTACTGCAATGCAAGACACCCGAGCAAGCATCCCAGCGACACAACCAGCGGCAGCAGACGCAGGCCCAAACCTCCTCACTGAAACGTGGGAGGCTGCGATCTCCAAGCCGGACCTGGTCGACAAGCGCGAATCCGTCGCGTGGGCCCGGCGGGCGATTGAGGCCAGATGTTTCCTGGAATAAGGGACACTTCCGCCTCGAGTGGGTGGGTCCCTAAAGGTCCATTCATTCATTCATTCATTCATTCATTCATTCATTCATTCATTCATTCATTCATACTGCAATGCCCATTCTTAGGTGAATCATAGTTTTAATCCTACTTTTAAACTGGCGTTTGCCTATTAAAATTAATTCAGACATGTTGTATATTGTATAGGCAGCATAAGCACCATGCATATGTAGCTCTAACGCCGACGAGGGCGCCTGCAGCAGGAGCAGCAGCGGCAGAGTCATTATGCAGAGTTCGGCCATGATCATCGCTCTGCTAAGTTCCGGATCATTTACATTTAAACTGAAAACTGAGGCTATCGACGTTAACCACATTAAGTCAGCGTCCAAACTGCAACAGCTGCTATGCTATGGGGTGTAAGAGTGTTTACTGCAATGCTCCAGTTACGAAGCTTCTTGCCGGCACGAATACCGGAGAAACAACGGCCCAAATTCTATATCCAGCTCATTAGTTGAAGAAAGTCAGCTACAAGGAAGTCAACTTTCTGGCTCGTTTCAAAGGCCTGACGCTTTCTCTGACGGTGTTACTTAAACTTTGTCTGTTGAGACCTTTACAATTGACGTAGTGCGCTCTCAAGATGGGTCCATGGCCAGGCTGTCATAAAACACCACTAAATCAGATACCTCACTGCGGTGTAGCAATTAGAAATCGAAACTGAAACTGTGAGTTCTTTCTCTCCCCCACGTGGTCCGGGTACAAGCTTTCTGATGCGTTCATGTTGAAAGAGCGTTTAAGTTGCCTCGAGACGCGAGCTTCTGCGAGGAAACATGAGCCCATACGGTCGGAATTGTTTTTGCCTTGCGTGTCCGCGTTTTTAGGCCTTTTTCAATGTTGCTGAGGATTTGGTTAGTGTGCACTTATCAACTGCGCTTAGAACGAGAGACGTGTAATCATGGCCTCATTTATTTTGCGCGATCGGGTCTGTTAATAATTTTGTGTGTTCGTGCTTTTGTGTACATAAAAAGAAAATTTTAATTTAAGGGACGCAAGAGGCTTGCATTCCGTTTCCTGTGATAGAGTGGGAAGAGATAGATATGGAAGCGGTTACAAAAAATCAACTTTCTCGTTCGATTTGAGTGGGTAAAAGCGCCGTACTCTGCTTTAAAACTGTTTGCAGCTATAGCAAAGGTACGGCTCCCTCAACTATAGTCAGCGCATTCCGCACGCAGCTTTACACTCTATATATGTGGATAGGAGTGGATTTTAGCATTGCCAAAGCCTCACCTTCCTGAATTAGTAAGCGTGTGTGCCCGAATCTGCATTGAGTGCCAGAACTCGACTGAAATGCAGTGGAATCTACGAATATCTCGCAACCTAACCATGGTTCGGCGCGAGGCTCGTCAGCGCAATATTAGGAAGTGCGGGCGCAATTTCTAGCTATGACGTTGCTAGAAAGTGGGTGTAAGGCAGAGCAGAGGAAGCGCACTGGAAAGAACCTGTTGCACTACGATCCTTAGAAGCTGTCTCTTTACACGAATACTTTTTTCACGAATGAAAGAACGAGAGCCCGATGAGAAGGTGCCAAAAAACGGTAGCTCGATCGTGCGGCAGTAGCGGCAAGCACTCTACTCAGTCACACCGGTGCAGTGGCCATCGCAATCACGACGAAGCAGCGGCACTTCGAGCCCGACGAACTCTGGCGCGGCACCATCGCGTCAGTGGGGTGCAAGCAATGGCCGCGGTCGCTCAAGGGGAACAAAATGCTGTTGCTCCCTTTTCGGGAATGAGGGTCGATGCTTCGGCCGTAAAACAAACAGGCGCCGCGTGGTTCCCGACAAGCAAGACAAATAAAAAAAAAAATGCGGACATGTGAAGACTTGGCGGAGGGCGAAATGCTCTCCGTATATTGCGAAGACGTGTCCTTCCTTGATGGTCATTGCACGCTTAGCCACCGCTCGAACGCACGTAGGCCATCGAACCTGTGGAGCACGGCCGGAGGACAGAAACGTGGCTGCGATTCTGTAAAATACCGGCAGCTTCAGCCTGGCTTGCTCCCCTTCTTGATCGCACATGGGTGCTACAAAACCACTCCAATCACTCTCGTCTTCGTAAAGCGCTACTCAGTCCCGCAGTTATTCCAATAGCCATTTCTAAACAGCCACCAAAACTTAATGTAACTTCTGGTTACCTTTCTAGTGCCTTTTTTTTTTTTACCTGCTTTCGTGTTTTGTGTGAAGTTCTTTGTTTATCTCGTGACTATGTTCGTTGTTTCGCTCAGTCGTCCGTAAGTTCGGCGACCCGGCGCCGCTAATCGTCGGCGCTTGCAACGTTGCTTGCTGCGAACAGGCAAAGACGTGATCCGAGTTTGAAAATAATTATATATATATATATATATATATATATATATATATATATATATATATATATATATATATATATATATATATATATATATATATATATATATAGTCATATCGTGAGAAGCCAACAAACACTGACACCAAGGACAACATAGGGGAAATAACTTGTGCTTAATAAATGAAATAAAGACACGATAAATTAGTGGAAATTAAAGTGGATGAAAAAACAACTTGCTGCAGGTGGGAGCCGAACCCACATCCTTCGCATTTCGCGTGTGATGCTCTACCAAAATCTGCAAAACCAGAAAAAGACAACACTCTAGTCTAAGGTTTACAAATGTGTAACTCTGTAATAAACAATAACATCACAATTCTATAAACTGCCACTAATAATACCTCTAGAGCAGATAAAATTATTATATGATATAACGCTATTAAATATACCAAAAACGCTAACATTTTTCATATCTCTAAATTCTTGTATCAAATTTGTCAACATTAGATTACCCTAACACATGCAATTTACAGAACTGCGCGATATCTGTTTTTGGTGCAGAGTTATGGATTTCTAATCATCAAGATTCAATTTTTTTCTGACACTGGCCAAGTTGAGAAAAAGATATTATTTACATATTTCAGTCCCTAAATTAATCTTTTGCTTACTAGAGTCACTAGCGTCACCTTTTCTTTCAAATGAAACAAATTTAATTCACATCAGTCCCAGCGGTTGCATATATTCAAACCATTCCTGCGTCTTACGTGTGTTTGACTGAAGAAATTGGATCTAGCACCGAGCTAAAGCTTCCTTTTAACTGTATAACACTTTATCGATTGAACCATCACGGTGGCTGAGCTTCGTGCGCCTGTGTATTGGTACATCCCACTCCCCTTTACTTCTCTTGCCGTAACTGCCATCACACACGCTTAACGCATGCAAATGAGTCCGTAGGTGAGATGGTACCGCGACCATGGCGTACCGGTTTATTTTGCCTCTAGAGTCCGCTTATGAGCACGCGCAGATTTAGGCTTGTACGAACGCGAGGGCTCGTGCCGGAAAAGAAAGCAGCACCGCCGTAACATTTGCTGCTCCCAGAACGGACGCGACTGAACATGAGTCATTAATGGAGAGAAAGTGCCGCGGGTTGTATGCGTGCATATTTTGGCGGGCACGTGCTTCAGACCTCAATCTTCGCAGTCCCGCGGGCGGCAAACGTTAACGAATGCAAATCGCCGCCGCACTGCGTTCCTCGTGGTCGCAGTGCGATGCACCGCGATCACTCTTTTCTCTGTCTCTTCTGCACGTATCCGGAAGTGTCGGTGTGCGTGGATTCCCTATAAATCCGTGGCAGGATGCAGATTTGTCGAGGAAACGCTGATCTCGGAGGAAGGAGGAGCGACGGAGGTAAATACGATGGAGACGGTCCTCGATCTCAGCACCGTCACATTTCTAAACACCGCGGACTGTTATTACCTCTAAAGTCCTGAAACACAAATAAAGAGAAGGGAAGAAGTCCATTACTTCCTTTGAAATGATCGGAACGCTTACATACGTTCACTAGACAGTCGATATAAAACAATACTGAGAGGATGAAAAGCAAACATGAGACGATATATGTTGGAAAATACCGCTGTGGATACAGCAGCAATGTGTCGCACTTACTAGTAACCGGCGCGCTCCTTTCGTTATTCCGATCATTTTTCGCTAAGTGTACGAAGATGTCGTATATAGAAAAAATGTTTTTAGGAGCAATATAATAGGCAATAGCAGCACTGGCTGTTTAGGTATGACGTGTATAACGCTGGTGAATGCGACGAAGCAAGTCGCGGTTGGAGAGAGAAAGAGAAAAGTCGTAACGGAAAGGTCAGGGAGCAAACTCGTCGAGATAAAGCAGAAATAGGGAGCAAAAATTAGATTGTGGGGCTCCACTTGTGAAAACCACGATGTGAAGCACGCCGTAGTGGTCGACTGCGGATAAATTTTGACCCCTTGGGTTTCCTTAGCGTTCACCAAATGCACGGTGCACGGATGTTCTTGCATTCCACCCCCATCGAAATGCGGTCACCGCGGCTAGGATTTGATCCCGCGCGCTGGGGTATAGCAGTGCAACGCCAAAGCCATTACGCCAGCACTGCGGGTAGGGTAATGCGTAAGTAGCTCACACAGGCAATGGGACTTTTTTATCGCCACACCTATACAGATGGGCTGCCATTAGAAATAATCTATCACAATCAGTCACACACGTTTTTGCATGCGTCAATGTTGAATGAAGTCTACACAGCGCTCACGTTACTCACTAGCTGAAGACTTTTAAGTCTTCAGTAGCTTAGTGCTCCACTGCAGTTTGCTCATCGGCGAAAAAAAGAAAAAAAAGAAAGATGACAGAAAACATATTGGCAACCGTTTGAAGCTCCTCGCTTGCTTGGCTTTGTCTACACTTGTTGAAAACAAATGAATTAGCTTTTGAAAGATGGTGTACGTAGCATTGTCACCCAATGAAGATAGTGAATTATTACCGATGCCCGCGTAGGATTATTGCAGGACATGTGCTGCCCATATGACAAGGAGAAACCCTCACTTATATTTTCGCTTGAGGGTGGCTTAAAAAAATCCTGTTTTAACTGGGGAGAATACAGCGCAAAAAGACAGAGACAAAGATGACACTACATTGGCCGAGCCCTGCTTGCCCTGTTCTTGCTCCTTTGTGAAATGACGCAACCCACTCTGAGGGATCGGCTGCGAATCGGGTGGTCTTGTCGTTGTTGTTGTTGTTTCTTAATGACCTAGCGCAGACCACTCGACGCTATCGGTCATTAATCGGGCGGTGCAAGGGTTAAAGATTAACAATAAATAATAATAATTTTGAGGAATACAATTTCAATGAAACCTGGTAATTTGAACTTGCGTGAATTAAGATTTAAGCAATATAGATATGGGCTCTATTGTATCTACATATTACGGAATACAAAATTTGAGTTACAAAAGAAAAATGAAAATGAAAATTTTACCATTGAATTCTTTTCGTCCCACACAGGGAATTGCAGAAGGCATCACGAACGTTCTTGTGGCTAAATGCAAGTTCTATAGCACCAAAGGAAAGTATCACCGGGAGAATCACAGCGTGAAATGAAGTTTACGCAATGGTTCTTCCAACAATATTAATTTCTCAACTTAAGAATGGCGACATGCTTAAAAGAAATGTTCTAGAGGTTCACTCTCATTGCAGAAATGACCCAGTGGTGATATGGGCAGACGGGACCTGCGAAGGTAAAAATTCAGGGGGAGGACTCGACAACAAAGTCTCGTAAGCGACACCTCAGCGTCTCCAGTGCAGCACCTTCTATTCTTCCAAGGAAAATTTAGATGCGAATATTCAGAGGCCGACAATGAGGATTTGTAACAGTCATTCTCAGTGGCGAATTTTGTCAATGGTGCCACTGTTACAAACTCAGATGATGGTAAAATTCTGTTTTCAAGTACTCGGTGTCTTCTTTGTCCATGCCTTCTTGCGCTGCATTCTGTGCAGTTAGCTATGAACCAACTTGCCAAAATCAAAGTCTTGCTTGCTGTATTAATTTACGACAAAAATAATTAAATATTGTTCATGTGTTTGCGAATGGATGGCGCTCACGATCGATGTTGCTTTGCCACCAGGCGTGTACTTCGCTTTATTTCCGCCTCATCGTTCTCTTTCCTAGTTTGCTGTCAGCAAAATAATATAAGACTTTCCTTTATTCTATCCGGATCCGTGCGTTCTTCTGTTTGCTGCACATTTTCTTTCATTTCTTCCTTTCAGTTCTCTCTTTCACTTCTTTCAAACTGCGAACATTAAAAGGGAGACTGTATCTGCTAAGCTGCATGCACTGGCAGCTGCATAAAAACAGCTCGTTCTTATCGAGCTTATGCAGACGTTCTGGCTGGATTCATTTCGCGCCTGTCCTTCCTATTCACTTCCTTTGCATAACAAAGTAAACAGTACTGTACTAATTCAAAAAAAGAAAGAAAAACTGTGCGAAGAGAAAAAAATAGCAAGACATTGTTCCCCAGGCACGTTTTGTTCCTTGTAACCACCTGTTATCCTGCGATTCCATTCAGGCAACACGAGCACACCTGTCCCAAAGAGGTTGCATTCAGAATTTGCGCCGGCAGGAAGCCGCTCTCACCTAGATTATCAGTAAGAACAATCGCATGATTGTACTCACTTACAAAATGAAATAAAATGAAGTTGTGTTTTCACGTGCCAAAACCACGCTACGAAGACACGTTATCAGGCATGCCGTAGTGGGGGCTTCGTAATAATTTTGACCACCTGGGGTCCTTCAACCTGCGTGCAATGCACGGTAGGCGGTAAATTTGTATTTGGCCTCCATCAAAAAGCGGCCGCCGTGGCAGGGATTTGATTCCACGACCTCGGGCTCAGCGATACATACGTACAATCTTTATGAGTAAAACAGTGTGAGAGAAGCGCCGGAAGTGTAATGCATTGCTGTTCCGGAAGTTGACAGACCTCAATGAGCGACTGTAGTAACCGATGTTACCTCCGGACCAAGCGATGCCCTTTGTGGTTTGTCTTATTTCTTTTTTTCTTTCTTTCTTTTTTATCTCTTAGCCTCCATGTTCTTGCGTAGGGGAGAAATGGTGACGTACGTCTGGTTGATCACCTTGCCTTTTGATCACATTTTTTTTCGCTCTCTCTCCACAATGGTAAAATGAAAATGTCGAAACATATTATATTTCCTCAACTCCTCGTGAACTAGCGTGTGCTGCAGAAGCTAATTAATATTGCCCTCAAATTCTTCCAGGGACGCTTAAGAAGAACAATAAATCAAGTTGTGTTCGTAAAATTAAGTTATGAAGTAGCGAAGGAGCTCCTCTCCTCTTGGCGAAGCATAAAAACGAAAGCGAGTGGTGACGTGGTCATGAAGCTGCCACGCCATCTAGCGTCGACTCGTCTCTAGGTGCTCCATTGTCTAGCGCGCACGCACGCACGCACACACACACAGGCACGCACACACACACACACACACACACACACACACACACACACACACACACACACACACACACACACACACACACACACACACACACACACACACATGACCCGCCGTGGTTGCTCAGTGGCTATGGTGTTGGGCTGCTGAGCACGAGGTCGCGGGATCGAATCCCGGCCACGGCGGCCGCATTTCGATGGGGGCGAAATGCGAAAACACCCGTGTGCTTAGATTTAGGTGCACGTTAAAGAACCCCAGGTGGTCGAAATTTCCGGAGTCCTCCACTACGGCGTCACACACACACACACACACACACGCACGCACGCACGCACACGCACCATAAGAAACCCATAAACACTGACACCAAGGACAACATAGGGGAAATTACTTGTGCTTAATAAATGAAATAAAGAAACAATAAATTAATGGAAATGAAAGTGGATGAAGAAAACAACTTGCCGCAGGTGGGGAATGATCCCACAACCGTCGCGTTATTTATCGTTTCTTCGCGAAGGTTGTGGGATCATTCCTCACCTGCGGCAAGTTGCTTTTTCATCCACTCTCATTAATTTATCTTTCATTTATTTCATTCGTTAAGCAGGAGTAATTTCCCCTCTGTGACTACACAGCGGAAACAGAGTGTCAGTGTTTGTTGGCTTCTTATGATATTGTAAAAGTGTGGTACGTTAACTAGGATACTCGTACGCTTGCCCATGCACCCGCTTTACGGCTCCGTGTGTTGCCCCGACTTCAGTGTTCATTTGTGCTGCACGTGATTTTGTTCTGTGACAGTGCGCGGTGTGATTGTTACCGGCTGCCATCGTGTGCCTGTGGCTTTCTTTGTCTTTATACTTTATTCTTACTTTTCAATTTCTTCTCCCCCGTTTTCTAGTGTAGGGTAGCAAACCGGACTTTTTCTTCTGGTTAACCACCCTGTATTTGTGGTTTCATTCGTCTCTCTCTCTCTCTTTGTGACATTGAGAAAAAACTATATATAAGCTGTTAGCTCTAATTTGAAGCATCTGTATGTAAAGTCGAATGTATTACTGCCCGGTTCTCTGGGTCCACACACTGTTCGGCACTTAGAGCGAGTACAACTGTATACATGAAGGCCTTTCGCATTAGATTGTAAATGCGTACAGCTACAGAATAAGAAAAAAAAATGAAGCTAGCGGCCAACTCTTTCTTAATCTTAGCCACAGTTTCGCTTGTAATTTACTTATTTCATTCTTTTTCTGGTGCATTTGCTACTTCGGCTTTCAAACTTTTGACCCTTTCTCTACCGTCTATAATAGAGGAGTTGAAGCGTGGAGCCCGAATCACCTGGTGGGCGGCTGTGCGCCTTTTAGAATAAGGACGACGTCACACCACTGGTCGCTTTCTTTTGCAACAGTCACGTTGTTCTTAGCACTGACGTTTTCGTATCTTCTTTGCCCCCGGATAGCTCTCTGGCAGAGGCCACTCTCTTCACTGCATCTCTATCGTTCGAGACGCAAGAGCGGTTCAAAATAATGAGGAGATGGGGTGGTGACTGCGCAGCCCCCAGTCTCTAGCGCTCTGAATAGAAGACTCCTCCAGCCACACTTCATCGCGAGCTGGTATACTGCACGCATGGGGGTGGGCTGCGCGTTTGTACACGTCCTCACCGGCTAGCGGGAGCCGTCATATATGGGTGAATATCTGCATGCGATCCCAGCAAATACTTTTGCACCGTTAAGAGCGCTGCTTTGTCCCTTGGCTAACACGATTACATTTAATGCTGGAAAAAAGTGTGTACACGACAGTGAGCTCGAACCATGCCTGCGACGTGAGAAGACGTGGTTGAAAAGTGTTAGCGAATTCTAATCACGTGGAGCACCCTGAAATATCTGACACGAGAGTTTGGTAGCAATCAGCTTCACAGATTACTTCACGCACTTTTCGTATCATCTGTCACGCACGCACGCACGCACGCACGCATACGCACATACACGCGCATACACACACACACACACATACACACACGCACGCACGCACGCGCGCACACGCGCACGCACGCACGCACGCACATACACACACGCACACACGCACACACACACACACACCTGCTGTAATGCTTGAGGACGGCTGTGTAACGACGGCACAATGACGACGATGGCATAACAACGGTATGAGAAGAATGGGATGACGACGAGTATGTGACAATGACGTGACTATGGCTGTATCACGAAGCCTGTACGACGACGATGGCGTCGAATGACAAAGCTTGAGTGACGACAATGGAATGGTCACGAAGGCACAAAACCACGAACACATACATTATATTTCAAGCTATTAAACAACTCGGGCTACTTGGTCGGCAAAGAAGGCGTGATGACCAGGCATGATCGACAATCCGATGACGAAGCTGATGATGGAACGACGACGACGGCATCGCCACTACAAGCACGTACATAGTGCTCCTAGGTGATAGACAACTTGGGATAATGGGTCGGCCTAAGAGGACGGACGGACGGACGGGTTGACGGATAGATGGCTGGATGGATGGATGGATTTAAAAAGTTGAAGAAGGCAAATAATGTTAATCGCATAAAAAACTGCATATTGTAGGATGGTTTGTCCTGCTATGAAGCTGTGGCTTTACCTTTGAAATCATACTCCGTGCCGCTTGGACGTGTCCCGTTCCCGTGAATAGCTCGATTGCTGCTTCTGGTACAGGTTTGAACCAGCGTTTACCTTCGTCTTGTTACGACGGAGCCTTTTTCGTTACTGCAGTGATTGTCTCTTCCCATTTACGCGCATCGATCACGAGTTATAGAGGGCACACTCGCCGCAGTCCGTTGCCTGCACACACATGTTAAGCAGAGACACAAGCGCTTGTTCAACAGTGAAAGAAAACTCTTGTTTACAATGTTACGGAAGCGCTAATGCGCTTCTTAAACGTCTCTCGACTAAACGGGTGCTGCTAGTGCTACCGTTCCTCTGCTTGTGGGTGCACCAGTGACTAGCCATCTTTCATCTTACTTTCATCCCTCATTTCTCGTTCCCCGTTTGTAGGGTAGACAACCGAGCGCGAGCGCAGTTAACCTCCCTGCCTTTGCTCGTTCCTTCCCTCTCTATATCTGTTACCAACGTCAATTCTCGAGCGGAATTAACGCCACAATTACTGCTGTCAAACTCGTATGGCATAAATTACCATTTTGCCTAGAATTCGCTGTTCTCAATGTGCAATCACAGAAACAGGCAACACAGGTCCACGAAAGTAGAAGAAGCGTCGCAAGCGGAAAGCAATGCGAAGGCAAGCAGAAACGCCAAGTGCACACACTTACACACATGCACACACATACAAAAAAAGTGTGAAAGGGATAAGCAAGCCACTGCGTACCCCTACCAGTAAAGAATCCGACTAAAAATGCAGAAAAGGGGATGCAGCGTTTGACGTGACGTTGAGGAGGAGGCGACGCTATTTTGAAATTCAGATTTATTGCAATGCCGGCTGGCCTCGTTTTGCGCCCGTATGACACACCTTATGTGTGTCCCGACGACAGAATCTCTGCAGGTGATATGCGCTCTATGCGAGCACATTCAGAACTAGAGGGGAATACGGCAGGATAGACGCCTGATTGCTGGATCTTTTGGCATGCCGCGTTCCAACACATAAAACGTGCCATGTCTTCGTTTGTATGTCGAGATGAAGGAAGTGGCAGATACCAATTCTTAGTCGCTCTATATATGCGTCGCCGCGTGTCGTCGTGTTCTATTTCTTAACATATGGCGAGCGGATAAAGTCTACCAATGCACTTTACCCCAGCAGAGGAACAGATACCCACACAGTAACAAGCGCTGAATGCTAAAGTTGCTACACAGTTCGGCTGCATGGCAGAGCACTCTGGCGCTATCGCTGGGGAGAATTTCACCAGTGACAACACGTCTAGCCAGCACACATTCTTATATAGCGACTGTTAAGAAAGCGACTTTATGATGAACGCCGTTGAATCGTTGTAGTTCACACGCATTGTTGTATCTGTAAATCCACCCGCATGCAGGTTAAGCTGCAGAGTTGCATTGAAGTGATTGCCTGCCTAGGTGGCTGCCTGCCGCCACTTAGTGGAGCTCGAAGTGGTGCAGCGGAAGCACTCGCCCGTGAAGTGACACAGAGCGGCAATACAGTCCGCATAATTGTTTGGGCCCTAACTGCACAGTTACTTGAAACACCACTTGGTTTCTCGTGATCCAACGTGGCTTCATCAGCGCTCTTTCCTGTCACTTCTCTCACTTCCCATGTAGACCGCGGTGCTGCTAACCAAAGACTCATAGCGTTCGCCTGAATTTCGCCTGTAGGAGACAGAATTTGCTTAACATTCATTTACAGCACGCTACTATACCTTACCGGCTGTATTGACTAGGACCTTATACTTTAAAGGACGCTTTACAACAGCAAGGGATGTTTTGAGGAAATCTCTAAACATACTACATGACACAAGACATGTGCGGCGGCGCGCTCCTGGACCGCAGCGGTGTCCTGTTCTTTAACAGCGTATACCACTGAGGCGCTTATAACATCCCCGCGGGATACAGTCCTTTCGGAGGACACCAGGTCATGAGACTGTGACAGGGAACCAGCGTGCCGACGCCAACGCCCGAGCATACGCCAACCGGGGGGCGCACCACGACGGGGAACCGGACACAGTCACCAGACGCTATGGAGCAATTTTAGAAAACCAAAGAGCCCTAAGGAGGATCTACCCCCCTCCCCACAAAGACCTTAGTAGAGAGCAGTCGGTTGCCTGGAGACAACTGCAGACTAATACATACCCCAATCTGAGTCTGCTCAGCAAAATCTATCCGTCAACATACGACAATAAATGCCCGCTATGCGGTGAACACGCAACGCTTTACCACGTTACATGGGCCTGCCAAAAGCCAAAGGTAGCGCCAGTACACAAAACACCAACACCGGAGCAGTGGGAGGCTGCGCTATCCTGCTCGAAGCCTGAAGAACAGCTCAAGCTGATCGACAGAGCTAGCAAGATGGCAAAGGCCACTGGGGCCCTGGACTGAGGGCTCCACCTTCGCCGGTATACCTTCTTTGTGAAAATAAAGTTTTTCATTCATTCATTCGGAGAGACTGTAAATAACTTTTGTTGTAGTACGTTGAGCGTGCGTATCTGTATTGATGTGTGTGGGCTCTTTCTGTTGATTTTTACGGCGAAGCTGTCTTTCTCTAGTTGGTCAGGATTTTTTATGGGGTGCTCACCCAAGAAACAGCACCGCCACCTAGTGGCTGTGGCCACTCAGACAGATCTAAAACAACAGCTGGAAAGGGGCGTTGCTCTTGAGTTTCCGCGTAACAGAATTGTGTTTCTTCGTAAATTCAAATTGCAATCGGATGCTATTATGCCTGCGCAGCTTGTGCGTAATTGTAATTTACGAACTTTCTGAAGTATCTTATTTTGAGAAATGCAGTTAGTTCAATAACATAGTTGCACTAGGCGGAGGACCTACAAGGATTAGTATGCATGCTGCACTTCCAAACAAGTGCGTGCACGCGTGACGAACGTGTGCACACCATGTACCTTTCCTTGATGCATGGGAGTTCTGCCCGTTGCATCTGTCGCACAGCGTTTTCTGCGTCCGTAATTGACATTGTGGGAAACACTGTCCAAAAACAGTACTACCGCCTAGTGGACGCGGCCACTCAGGCAACACACCTGAAACGGCAGCTATAGAACGGCAGCTGTCTTTCAGTTTCCGGGTAATTGAATTATCTGTTTTCGTATACTCGTATTACAATCCGAAGCAATCATGTGTGCACCTAACGTGGAAGTCATACTTTACGCATTTTCTGACGCAGTTTACTTTTAAACACTAATTTAGTTCAATAACGTACTCGAGTGCGTGCGTGGCCTACGTTGCTTCTGGTGGTGGTGCTTGTGCAACGTCATCTAACGTCAGTTGGGGTAGTGGTACTTGTCTGACGTCGGTTGTGCTTGTCTAGCGCAGGCAACAGCTTCGCTGTACGTCCACTTACATAGGGTGGAACGGAGGTGGATTTTTTTATATGACTACATTTTTTTTTCATTTTTCGCAATTTCACACGGAGGAGCATGTAAAGCCTGTCGCAAGACTACCTTCTCCAGATACCATTAAACCTTCTCTCTATTACAAAATGAAAGCATACAAATAGTCCGTAAGCTTGTTGTGGCCAGCTATGCATCCTAATAGACATATATTTTTGTGCCCAAAAAGAAAAAAAGAACAGTGTATAATGTTCATAAGCGAAAGGTCTCAACAAATATATTAAACAACAATACATTCTGAGTTTTTACCTGCCCGAACTATATAGTTATGAGGCACGCCGTAGTGCAGAAGTTCGGATTAGTTTTCACCACTTCAATCAATCAATCAATCTTTATTTTCATTCTGTCAATGATACAGAAAGAAGGACTGTGACAAAAAGCTGTTTTTCAGAACAGCTTGACTAGGCCACAGCCCCATGGAAAAATTTCGGAGCGGTAACAGCACTACCGTAAAATAAATCAAACTAACACACACTAACAAACTAACACACTAAGTAAAGGAAATGCTAAGGTAATACAGAAAGGCAGTTTTTACAGTCGTCAAAAAATAAATAAATACAGAACAGTTTCTTAGAAAAATGAAATATCTGAAATGCTATGAAATTACTAATGTCTAGAATAAATACACTGAATGTACAGAAAAACCAAATAGAAATCAATTTGTTACAAACAGTTACATACAACCAGATGAAACAATTCAATACGGTTATGGATTTGATGAACGAGACAGTTTGTAGTATAACTAGTGTTAAGTAGTAGAAATATCAAAGTTATACATCACTGTGTATAACTTGCGGATATCCTGATATGAACAATCAAATAAGTCAAAATTGTTAAGGTCATAGTGATTGAGGAGGGACGGAAGAGTGTAAGACAAGCGCTCTTTTCCGGAGTTTAATCGTACTGTGTCTACTTCCCAATTTTTTCCATGACGCGTGGGATAATTTAAATGCCTAATTCTTAAATTAGCCAGAACACGCAAATTTGTTATGTTCTTACAAGTTTCTAATTTGAATTTTCTGCTTAACGTATAATTGTATGTTTGGTATATTTTAAGTATTCCTGAAGTGCAGAATAGAACATTAGTAGATGCCGCAAAAGGTGCATTGAAAATATGCCTAATACATTTTTTCTGAACCAAGTATATTTGATTTAGATTTGTGACCGTCGTTGTACCCCATACTAGTTGGCAATAATTTAAACGAGAGCTAAAGAGCGAATGATAGAGTAGGAGCTTGATTCCTTTTGGAAGTAAGTATCGAAGCCGACCAATTACACCTGTCACCTGAGCTAATTTTTGCAGAACATGTCTTACGTGGTAATCCCAACTCATATTCGCGGAAAAAAATATGCCCAGACATTTAAAATGGTCAACTATTTCAATAGTGTGAGTACTCAGTACTATGTCTTCATGAGGTGGAATAATTTTATTTTTTGGTCGGAATATAACAGCTTTTGTTTTATTTTCGTTAATACGCATAGCATTTGCCGCTGACCATCTCTCTAGCGTTTTCATTGTCTGATTACAAGTTCTGATAAGCTCATGAATATCATGCCCTGAAAATAGTATGCTGGTATCATCAGCATATGTTATGTATTTCGCCTCGCAATTAATATTTACAATGTCATTAAGATAGATATTAAATAATAGTGGGCCTAGAATACTGCCCTGTGGCACTCCACACAGCAAAGGTTTCACTCCGGAAATAGAGTCGCTTATCTGAACGACCTGCTGTCTGTTCGATAAATAAGAGTCAATAAGCGTTAGGGCTTGTCCACGAATACCATAACAATGCAATTTCTTTAAGAATATTTTATGGTTTACTAAATCAAAGGCCTTTGAAAAATCAATAAATATACCGAGAACGAGCGCCTTATTTTCAAATTGTTTAAGAATATACTCTTTCACCCGGCAGCTAAATCACGA
Organism: Dermacentor andersoni; assembly: GCF_023375885.2. Lineage (NCBI taxonomy): Eukaryota > Metazoa > Arthropoda > Arachnida > Ixodida > Ixodidae > Dermacentor > Dermacentor andersoni. Next base: position 60,642,607 of record NC_092819.1, on the reverse strand, counting down.
GAAACAAGTAAATCTTGAGATCAACTTCACGACCGCTTTTGCATATCGCGCTCATCGAAATGCGGGAGCTGCGACCGGCATCAAACACGGGAGCCCGAAGCCAGCAGCGCAAGTGTATGTTTATTGTTGTACTGGGTTCCATTTAGACTTTTGAACGCATTGCGAGTGCGGAATCAACGGGCAACAGTCGACATAAAAAGCAATACTGACAACCTGTCTGTTCGCAATCTATCGATTCTTAAGAGGCAAACCTTTTTGTAGAGTTTACATAAAATAGTTAGTCTATTATTATTTTTGTCAGTAATGGACAAAGTGTGGCATCGTTAATCATGAACGTGCTCTCCCCGCCCACTACCTTACTCCATTCGGGATTCACCATGTTTGTGAATATGAGCGCACAGCCACTCCTGGCGCTCGCCGAACCGGCGTGCGCCTTTCATATGCGCTCGTTCGTCCGTGATGAGAAGCAGCGTCATATTGATTTTGGGAGGACGCCCGAGAGCTCGTAGCGCGCGGCTGCCGACACAGCGGCAACCCGCTCCCCGAGACGCTTGAAACAAGGCGTGAAACCGAGACCAGCTTGCTTCAATATATGCAGTCGTGCGCGCGCACGCACGCGTTTCAATGTCGCGCGGCCTGCGTTGCCGTCGTCGAGAACTTTCGGGTCGATAGTATAAAGTACTCACCCAAAGGGAGAACCGAGAGATTGCTGTTTGTGCACTTGACTCGTTTCTTGCGAGCAGTCTTTGAGCACTTTACGCTTTTCTTTCTTTTTTCAATGTAGTTTTGACGGTGGTCATAGCGTGAGCTCCCAAATCTTGAATTTCGTTTTCCGCAGGCAAGTGCGATACGGCTCGGTTCAATGTTATGTTTTCTTGTCGGTAGAAATCTCGAATGTGGCCAGAGAAAAAGCATCAGTTCAAAGATGGCGATATTGTCCGCCGCATTCTCAGTTTATAGTAAGTGTCCCTGGCGTCTTTGAGTTGCTTCGAATCGAGCTTGTCTTTCTTGCGTGTGTTGTTTTTGGCGCAAAATCGTTTTAGTATGCAAGATCACCAACTAGCCCAGCAGTTAACTCTTTTAAAGTAGCACTTTTTTAAGAAGATTGACCTCGATTGAAACTCGTGGAAAATGAAACAGCATGTACGTGGTTTCAGCGGGATTGATGAGCAGCTGGTTATTTTTGCACCATAAATTAATATTACCTAGGTCGATGCTTCAGTAATTAAGTATGGGGTATTACGTGCCAAAATTACGGTATGATGATGATGCACGCCCTACGGGGGGACTCCGGAAATTTGGCCCACCTGGGGATCTTTAATGTGCACCTAAATCTAAGTACACGCGTTCTTTCGCATGTCGCCTCCATCGAAATTAGGCCGCTGTAGCTGGGATTTGATACCGCGACTTTGTGCTTAGCAGTCCAACATCATAGCCACTAAGCAACCATGGCGGGCATCGATGCTTCCTTTAGACTGCAGCGTGGGAACTGTGTTACTGGATGTGAAGATTGTTGCATCGTCAGCATATAGTATACATTTAGTATACTATAGAATGTAGTATACCATGATATAGTATATATAGTATACCATGGTATACTATGTATACTAGATATACTATATACCAGCATATAGTATACCATGATAAGTTTGGATGACGAGAGGTGAGTATAGTTACGAATAATGTTTAGACAAGGACCAGACACGCCGAATGATTCAATTTTAACAAGTAGTACGCGATGGTTTACTGTATAAAAGGCTTTCGTCAGACCGATAATTACAGAAGCCATAATGAGGCCTCTGTCAATAGCCGGCTACTTTCTTTCAATTGAGGTGATAAGTGCCATTTATGCAGAATATTCTGGACGCAATCCTAATTGCTGAGGGTGCAAACGATTATAAAATTGAACAAGCAATGCTTTAAACGGGTGTGAAATAGCCTTTCAACCCACTTACCAAAGAAAAGAAGCATACAAATTGGCCTGTAATTTTCTGTCGAAGTGAGGTAACATCTCCTAAAGACATGAATAATTCTACCAGCCTGAAGATAGCTCGGAAAAACCCTGACAGAGACCAGTTTGTTAATGAATAAACGCAGGACCGACGATAGTTACTTCAAAATGAACTTTACTTTAAAAGCATCGATATGGCCAAAACCATAACTTGTAGTATTCAAAGTCGTGATTACTCGATGAACTTCGTTTGCAGTCGTCGTATGCAAATAAAGGGAATTACTATACATCGAGATACCAGTATGTCAGGTAAAGCGCATGCCAGCTGCGTATCTATGGATGAAGAAAAATGATCACTGAATGCAGATTCTGTTTCTACATCATCTGCATATATTACATTACCTTGCTTTATTTTTGTTATGGTCTCTTAATTGTCATTGTTCTTCAAATACTCTTTAGCGATTCGCCAGCAACACCTCGTATTGTTTGAAAATTTTATAATGGGATCCTGATAGTAATCGCGTTTAGCACGCCTTAAAAACGAAGACAATGTTGTAGAATATTTCTTAAACCGGAATTTTAGTGCGAGGTTCAAAAGCTGCGATGTTAGTCTTTTTCAGGGAGCGTTCTTTTTTTTAATCAATAGACTTTAACAGTGAGCAACCAATTCATGGATTTCTGGGTGAACAAAACCCCTTCGTCATTGCAGTGTAAGTGGTACATTTTTCAATTCTCGAAGCTATTTGTTGCCTAGAAAGACGCAAAATCCTTTTCTCTACAATCCTACCCAATCGCCGATGTCCAGGCCACTGCCGAACTTGCGTGACTGTATGCTCTAATCACGTCTGAAGCATAGTCGTAGATCGCAGCAGCAATTTAAAGGTGCCTCGCTTCGCTTGTACTTCTTCACAGCATAGCGTCGTGTGTGTGCTTTCCTGTGCCTCCTTATGTCCTGATCTACATGCGCTGCAATAGCACTCCAATATGCCATACCATCGTTCTGCTCGTTGAGCTGGACTGTTTATACGAAGGACAAAAGATAGACAGACACACATATGTGCAGAACGATGCCATACCAACTAGCCCCAGTCGAAGCTTTATTGAATGCCATACCATCACGCCCGCATTGCAGCCCTCGTTGGCTTTTCTATTGAACGACTGCCCAAGTTCAATTACCGTCGTTTCTCTATACTTATTCTGTCGTTCACCATTTGCACAAATCAAAAAAAGAAAGAAAAGATAAACCGTATACGCGCGCGTCCATATATACGCCACATGGCCCACTTGTCCTTAGGTCTCAGCCGCAGCTCCCCTCTTCCCGTCTGGGCCCGCCATCAGCGGCGAAATCTTCAATGCACCCAGGAGCACGCAAAGCGGAGAGGGAATTCAGGGGTACATAAGGAACACGCAGGCGGCGTGAGCCCAGCGCATTTTGGAGACAAAATGCCGCGACACTGGCTTCGGTTACGCGTGAATGCAACGCACGATGTGGGCCTCTTTTGTCTTCGTGCCCCTTCCCGAGCGATCGTAATGCAAGCTGCTGCGACTACTTTGAGGAAGATAGCCGCCTCAGTTTCATCGATGGGTCGACGACCAGCCGCACTTTTGGAGAAGGCATTCGTCCCATTGTATTCGGAGACAAAGGAAAGGGGGGTTTCTCCCTTCTCAGCGTTTACGCGATACCCTCGACGTCATCGAAGCGCGTTCGGCGCGCGCCCGCCAGCTGCTCCTTCCTTTTGCGCGATCAGCGGCGTTGTTGGACTTGCAAGAGCCTTCCGTGCATACAATGGGGCAAATCTCGAACGGAGAATAAAGAAAGCCTTCTGAGCTATTATTCCTTGGCTATCGCTCATGAGATGAAGTCGCCACACCAGGGCATCAAATTTTCCGAAAAATGAAAACTTGGCCACAACTTAGCGCCGCCAGCATTCTACGTATGGAACAGCAGACTTGGGTTGTGATGACTGGAGCATCTCGACAAACTGCGCGTGCGTTGCGGGCCACATTGCACGCACACACACACACAAAAAAAAAAATACAAGACAGCCATTCAACTCTTTGAAGATGGAATGGCAGTGAAAGCACTTTGCTTTTCGTTTGAGAGCTTTGACTGTCGTCAGCTTTCGCTGCCATTCCATTCTCACAGAGCGGAATGGCTGTCATTTCTTTGAAGTGTCTGATGAGGGGAGTTGATGTGTTTGAATGGATGGTTTAGTAAAGACAGTGGTTGATAATCGATTGAGACTTTTTATTTTGTCAGCAGTCACGATTGCTTTACGATCACTGTGATATTACATTCAGTACTGCACCCTAGAGAGGTTCTTGGCTAGAATCAAATCAATGCACGTCCGGTGATGCGTGGTAGGTATCATGAGGTTAGAGTAACATTGCAGGCGAAACTCTTCCAACATGTATTGCATGAACCATTTCTTCTCGGGTTAAGAAATGTCCACGTTGAAGTCTCCGTTGATGATCACAGGTGTAGTATCATCCTTTCTAACCCACTGGAAATACCTGGTCATAAACTCCTTCAGTTTCGCGCCGGCGCCGTTGACATTCTCGTTGCTGTTCCCTGCGGCGCTCCTCGTACGCATGTTGTTGTTCGGGTGTACGAACTATATGTGTCCGTCCCATTGATAGTGCAGCTTTTGAGTGGCTCACACCCCCTTAACCAATGGCTCGTACCCTACGTAGACGCGGCCTCCCAATTACGTCGAAAGAAGAGAAGTGAATTCTACGCTATAATGATGAGCGGCAACGAAACATGCTGTGGAAGACGACGATGCTCGCGCCATTGCTGACGATGAAAGCAGTGGTGCTGACGACGCGAGGAGTGGCACTAGCGCGTTTGCGTGGTTGGCGCCGAGAATTTTTAAATCCTTATTAAAGAGAAAATGAGACATCCACCCGTTCGTACCAATTGCTACAAAGGAAACCCATACGGGTTCCTCGAACGGAAAGCATCGCAGTTTAAGAAAAATTCGTCCTGGTCCGGGACTCGAATCCGGGACCACCGCCTTTCGGGGCCGGACGCTCTACCATGTGAGCTAAACAGGCGGCTAGCAGATGACAGGGCGAAGTCAAATTCGTCAACAACTTGAAGCAAAGGCAATAGTTTGACCTAATAGGTTTCCGCAGAAGTATTACGTCAAACTTTCCAGTCCTTATTGAAAAATTTGTACGGAAATTTTTTTCAAAAACATCTGTTCTTACCTGCGTGCCTAGACCTCTTTGGATCCCACGTGTGACAAGAATAGTTCAAGCGCGCGTTACAGGTTCCCAAGCCTACAGGCGTATGTGCCATTGAGCTTGGACCCTCTCTGCACTATGACCAGGATCGGCCCACATGAAGATTTTATCTGTGTACAGACGCCGAGAAATCTACGGAAGGTTAGTAGCATACAGCTTTAGCTGTAAAAATAACGTTCTTACGCTTTCGTATCCGTTTACGAAATTTTGATTTCGTGCCCACTGTGATGTGCGCGCGGACGCTCAGTACACCCAGAGTTTTTTGCTAGATATATCTAAAGTGGGCGAAGCCCGCCTATAATGAAATGCCGGATGGATTGTAGGGTCTGGCCCTCTGTCTGCCGGCACTGCTGCCCATTGTTCTAACAATCACGCCATGGTCGCACGCTTGCGTCTCTCGCGCCAATGCTCCTCTTTAAATTGTCCGGCCCGTGCGTCACGAGCCAGTTTCTCGCATTCTTCTCCCGTGACAGCTAGCACTTTGAGACGCTGCGTTAGACTACACTGACTCCGAGATCGGCGCATGTTTTGTCTTATATACGTTCAGAGGGGGGAAAGTTCGCCTATTGACGCATTCTTGGGAGAACCGAAGCGGAGGCAAGAGCAAGGAGGAGCGGAGCAGCAACGTAGTGAGAGTGCTCCCCCATCGAAACGTGTCATGTGCCCCGAGAGCAGGTGCGAGCGCGAAGGTGTATCACGTGATGCCAGATACGCGGTGATTATGATGCCAAATTCGCTTCTCAGCCGCCAATGCTGCCGCACAGTGAACCAAAACGACAGAACCACAAGCAATTAAAATAATATGACGGGTTTGAGTGACGTGAGTTCCTTCGCACTCCGCCTTTCGCGCGCGCGAGCAGCTCGAACGGAGTTCGACTGCTGTAGGCGTCGCCAAACTGTTCCTGTTCCGTCATTTGATCACAGCACTCCTGCTCCTGTTCGCCCATTCCAACGCAGCTACACTTGAGAGGTCACTTTGGGGACGCTTTCAAGTGCTCCTTTTCGCTAGATGGAATGCATCATACAAACCTATCACATTTAGAAAACATGGTTCGGAAACTTCGAAGAAATTGCTTGTTCACTAGGTGTCATTGCAGCTATTGAGTTCCGCGGAATTTACGCCTGAAAGCGTGAACGACTGGACGACAGTCAACGGAACCACCTAATACAAAGATACAAAGACCTAATACACCAAATACAAAGAGAAATACAAAGATTCTCGCCTCTGCTCCATATATCGGGCCAGCTGTGGCGTATTCCGCAGTGAGTCGGAATAAGGACTTTGAATCCGGTGGTGCTGCGTTAAGAATCCGTTCCTGAGACACATTGGTACCAGGGACCCCCTTGATAGTGTACGCGGTTTGTTTGTGCTCGTATCTGTTCCTCTCTCTATCTCTCCCCCTTTACACCCTCTTTCTTTCTTTATCCCCCTACTCCTTCCCCCCGTGCAGGGTAGCCAACCGGAACTACCTCTGGTTAACCTCCCTGCCTTTCTATGCATCCTTTGTCTCACTTGTTTAGTCAGTTAGGTTAGTAACTCTATCGTTACCGACTGCAGTTATACTAAGGTAGCAAATGGTCTGACACTAAATCTTAACTACGCCGACCTTTCCCTTTAAGAATGTAGTACAGTAGAAACTACCACTAGAAACATAGTGACTGACTAAGAAAATGCGTATATATTTCTAAGATATCATTTCACAAAACGAATCTCAGAATCCTACACGTCTGTGCGTTGTTTAATCGTGAAGTAATTCGTTAAGGGCGGTCCATTAAACGAACATCTTCATTGACAGCTATGGAAGAAGGTGTCTCCGTTCAGTTACTAGCTATATACCCTATCACACTCGGAAAGACGGACGCATTTCAAAGGAAATCAATACACACACACACACACACACACACACACACACACACACACACACACACACACACACACGCACACACACACACACACACACACACATATGTATATATATATATATATATATATATATATATATATATATATATATATATATATATATATATATATATATATATATATACATACATATATTTATATATATATATTACAAAAGCAGCTCAGTTGTGTCGTAAAGCCACGAGAAAGAAACAGACATTAAGTACAGCGTTGCATCAGTGCGATCTGTTCAGGATATTAGTTCCATTAGTGTAAACAACGTTCCAAACTCCTCTGAACAAGACCGCTATAATTGGCTATTGCTACACCATTGCTTATTAACGAGCGGCACGGCGACATACACAGTCTCTGCATGTGAGCGCCAAATTAACCGCCGTGTTAGAACCGCAGAGAATCCAGCATTTCGCAAGAATAATACATTTTCCCACATCCTGTAGTTAGAGACGCCGCTCAACATGACAGAACCTATACAGTATACACGGGCGCCCCAGCCTTCCCGCGCAGGCGTTTTTCGTTCACTTCATTACTGGCATTCTTCGCGCTTACGGTTCAACTATTCACGACTGCCGCAGCACAAAGGTGATAGTTTAATTAACTCTAAACGATCGAGAGTGCGCAAGCATGAAGACATTCTTTCCTTCTTAATTACGATGCGTTTACAGTGTAGCAACACAAATCGGTAACGCGTATGTTATGTCCCCATGAATGCCTGCGAAAAGAAAAAAAAATACTAATAAAAAAACGCGTTGATAAAGCATTCGCTCGACGTACTTTATTTCACTACGGTGGGTCCACTCTGGTTGGTCATTAGGCGCATTTATCCGCATAGCCATCGCATGCCCGAGACCTCGTTTTCTCGAGGCCATTTTCGAGTCCCGGTGTTTTGGGCACTGCAGCTAATATCTTCAATATTGGTCGCCCACATGCGCGGCTGCTTACAGATAAGTGACCCCGAAAACTGATACCATCGCCTGTCATAAAAAGAAACTATATTGACTCCGAGTAGGTGATGGTCGGTTACGTCCTAATTTATTTACACCATTCGCCCTTGAGCTGGGGCAGTTTAGCATAATGCGTAGGCGGGCTAGCGCCTTGTCCTGTCGTCTTTCTTGTCTCTGTCGTTTTGCGCTAAACCAAGTATTCATGCAGTTTAGCATTATTACCGCATCGTGTAGCTAGCTATACGAGCGTTATAGGTTTTTCTGTTCAACTTATTCGCGGAACAATATTGCTGATATATTTATCATCCCAAACTACTGGCCTTCTGATATCAGAAGGGAGCTTTACTATCCATTAGAAGAATTTTAAAAAGTGAACATGAAATCTGAAATGAGAAAAGCTAAATGCGATGATTGCGCTTAAGGTATAGGGATAATATTAGTCTGATTAAGATAACATTGGCGTGGCATACAGAGCACCTTGCAAAAGAAAACATTTTGCACAGTACTTTGAAATAAATCAATAAAAATCTTGCGGATTTCCTTTTTTGCATATGAAATGACGTGAAGTGAAATGCAGTGAAATGAAGCTTAATTCGTTCTTGAAAGAAAGATGGGCACAAGGCAAAATGCGAAGGGGTACGACGGTGCGTCTCCTCCAAAACAATACAGTTGAAGGGGATTCGCAAACGACATCTTGTAGAATGGTATAGTGTTACCCATAGGCTCGGGTTCCCTTAATAAATAAATAAATAAATAAATAAATAAATAAATAAATAAATAAATAAATAAATAAATAAATATGTTCTGCCCCCTCCTTATTTCACACCAAGTGTAGAAAGGAAAGTGATAGGCGCTGAGGAAAACACGGGATAAGCATAAACATCAAAGCATCTTGCTGAGCGCAACAGTCAATCGACGCAGACAGACGTGCCTTCTGTACGGATGTTTACGCTTTCGCGAGGCGAACTGAGCGATACCGTTGGGCCTTGCGAATCTGTGCCGGGATATTGAATGAATGATTGCGGCTACCACCTGTGTGACTCATAAACGTGTGGGCTGACCGGGCGGAAGGAAACGGTGGTGAGAGGCCTATGTCTTTCATCTGCTGGTCTTCTTTATTACCGCCGCCGCGTTGCCACAAAGGACGCCATCTAGCGAATAGAAACCGACCAAGGTAGTTTGGAAGCAGCTGAGCTGATTGGTCGCATTTGTTTGTTATTGTTCGATGTCGACCGAAACATTTGCTACTCGGAAAGTCGCAGGAAGGCACGTGCATGCCCTCGTTTCGCGAGACTTTGCGAGACTTTGCGGAGCACAGATTGGCGTTGCTGCTCTTGTGCATATTTGTTTTCCTACGAGAGTGCCAAAATGGGTAAATGAATAAAAAAAAGCAGAATAATGAAGCTGAGCTTTAATCGCGCGGTACAGGTTAAGTCTAAAATTAACGACGACGTGCATACAATTGTGTTTACTTTTATATTATGCCGCGTGCGACCTCTTATATTGTTCTACGCACTACACCGCTCCCAATTTATGCGGAAATGAAAATATCAAAGAAGACGGATGCATGGCGTGAGACTTCTACGCAGCTATGTCGCAATGACGAAAAAGAATGCATATAGTCATTCATGAAGACCTACAGCAAACATTTATTTAACAATAATACGTGATATATCGCCAACCGTGCGATTAAAGAAAATGTTAGTCGAAAAAATAAAGAATGGTGACGACAGTTGTACGCAGAAAGCAGTACGCCATACATCCAGCTACACTCTAGGATTCTGTGCCTCCTGTGTCGTAGTGGCACGCACTCATTCTGGAGTATTCGTCAAAAATGGCACCCGGTGGCACATACCGTATGAATTAATAAAGAAATCAATTAAGTCAAACAATCTGTTTAATATGATGCGCTATTAGATTAAGAGGGCGGCGTGCATTAGTGATACGTACAAGCCGGCATTATATGTCCAGGTTTTATCTTACAATTTTAACGGTTTATTACGCAAAAGATGAGGCGCGCTTAGTGACACAACTTCGTCGGTCAGCACACAGATGTTATATAAGCCCGTTTCCTGGTACATATACATGTACTCCGAATGCAAGTACGAGCAAAATTTTACTTCACGAACATGTGAACTGCATATTCCAGCAGCTGTGGTTCGACGGCACCGTTTTCTTTCTCGACGTGCGAAAAAACATGCATAACCACAATAAAAGAAGACACGCGGTGTGGAGAGGGCTAAAAAAAAATAAATAAATAAACCATTGTGCGGTCTTGAAGGTCCGAGCCACTTTTTTGCAATGCACACGGCAACCTTGTATGCCATAGCGGTGAGCCTAAATTATGAACAACACAGTAACACACTTATGGGATTATATATTGCGCCTCATTCACCAAAGCAGCTTAGTGGATGTAACGGTATTTTCTCCAAATTAAAGCTCGCAGGATTGATTCCAGCTGGCTGCGGCGACGTTCCGTGGACGACGGAATGCAAAAATGAATGAACTGAACTCCTTTTTCGTTAGAGCGTCAGATGGCTCGCTTCTATATGCCCCGCTATTATACCCGGTGAGCATGCGGGCTTAACTTCGAGCAATTTACACGTCGCCGCCAGTGTTTGTGTAATGTGCGGTTCAGTAAGAGTCACCTGCTAGTAGAGCAGCACTTCGCGCATCTTGTATTTACCTTGCCAGCCTCTAAGGAAAACCTGTAAACCGTAACCCAATGGTGGGGTCATTTTGGAGCACTCAACTGGGGCGGTGTCATTAGGGACTCGCTGTTTAGAAAGGCGGGGCAAAAGAAGAGAGCAACTACGTTACCTCTGTTTCTGAAATTGCTTTCACTCGTGGTTATAAAGTAGTTACCCCTTGGCAGTTTGAGGCTGCGGCTAAGCAGTTCTGTGCAGCATAGTATATATATATATATATATATATATATATATATATATATATCTATATAAAGAGAGAGCCGCTCACTGTAAGAAAGGTAGAGAGGTCGGCTGGAGGAGCTTTGCATCTGGCCTGCTACTCTGAACAGGAGAAAGGGAAAACGGGAAGGAAAAGGGGAGATAAAAATTGAGAATGACGATGATAGTATAGAGGGTACTATTTGCACGTGCGATACGCATAAATGTTCCGCGCATAAACTTCACCCGCGTTACAATGCGCAGGTGTCCATCATGTAAGTCTAGAACCTTGAGTTCACGTCACTCTCAGTTTAAAATGTCAAGATCGCTCTTGTTGCGCGCCGTGCACTCTGGCTACTGTTCCCTGGCCCTAGTGTCTTCCGCTCCGAAAAAGGACTGTCGTCCAAACCAGACAATGTGGCGCTAAGTGTCTGACGTTCTGTGCGGTAACCAAGGCAGTGGCAGATGATGTACGAGATCGTCTCGGGAGCATCCCATTCCTGACAATTCGGGTCACTTTCGCGGCCTACCCTATGATGATGACGTCGTGTGAACGCCACCACGAGCCTGGATATGCGTAATAAATTAAGGGTTGGGGATTTCTTCGCAAATATGGTAAATGTTCCCACTACGTAGGTAGTCCCATAAGCAGGTGGTATCAGATGGGCGATTAGACGCCTCAATACAATGCAGTGGTGTCGAAGGAGAACAGCCCTCGCCGAAAGTATATTACTGGCAAGAACCTTGCCTTGCATGGTGCATCAGAAATATGCTTTTTAAGTTCGTCATCTGAAACCATCCTGTGTCTCGACGCGTACACCACCATTGCCGAGGCTGGTTCGCGGCTAGCTATATTTGAAAGCTTCACGACCTTAGGCCTGAAAACCATTGGAATAAGTTATGCGAACAAGGCCAAATAGTTTCCTTCTTGCTTTCATTTAATAATAATAGTAAAAACCACCCCCCGTGAGGCTCACAGTGGTTGTCTATATGTATATTGTGGAACAAGTTAAGGACCACGCGAAGTGTGATGGAACGAACAATGTTAGGCGTAACGTTAGGAGACAGAAATTGAGTTGTGTGGATCGGAGAACCAATGGGGAAAGTTGTTATTCTAAATGATATTTGGAGAAAAAGTGGACCTGGGCAGGCCATGTTATGCGTAGGGTAAGTAACCGGTGGACCATTAGAGTCACAGAATGGGTGCCAAGAGAAGGGAAGGGCAGTCGAGTACGGCAGAAAATTATGTGGGGTGACTTAATTAGGAAACTTGCCGGCGCAAGTGAGAATCAGCTAGCGCAAGAAAGGGGTAATTGGAGATCGCAGGGAAAGGTCTTCGTCCTGCCAGTGGACATAAAAATTGGCTGATGATTATCTTGTGATTCCAGATCAAAAAATGCTCAAGTTCAAGGAGAAAATCATGGAGAAAGAGAGAAGGAAAAGACGAAGGAGGCTAACTAAGACGCACGTCCAGTTTGTTACTTTGCACTGGAAGGAGTAAATTGGTGAAAAGAGCGAAAGAAAGGAATAGAGGAAGCACTCTACGAACTTTTTCAGAGACCTGTCGACCTAATGTGCCCCTACGCCTACGTTGCTTTCTGCGCCAGCGACCCGCACGGCCATTGACAATGAACCTTGGCTTCTGAAAATGGTCCTAAATCCAGCCGATCTGCAAGGACAAAAACACAAGACGTGGTCAATATAGTTTCCCCTGCCCACGGGAGCAGTATATAGGTGTGTCAGCCTTTTTTAATGTGGAACAAGCATGTTTTTTGTGAATAGAACCCCGATCCCGAGGCGGCATAACAACATCACATTGAGGCGGGAACCTTGTGACCGCAGTGGCAGTTTTAAAAAAGGATCAACTTTATGTAGGCGACAGTTAGGGGAGGTAGGATACGTCTAATAAGTGTGCGGGATAGTCTGAGCCAGGAAATAAAAATTTCGCAGAGAGACTTAACAGAGAGAAAAGGATGCATAGAAAGGCAGGCAGGTTAACCAGAGGCAATTCCGGCTGGCTACCCTGCACGGGGGGGGGGGGGGGGGGGGGGGGGGAGGGTGAAGGGGGATAAATAGAGAAAGAGATCGGAAGGGGGAGATAGAGAGAAAGGGAGACGAGCACGAACAAACTGCGTACACTACAGAGGGGTAGGGGGCGGCGTTCTTAAAGTCAATCGTGAAGCCACGCACACCGCAAGAACCTCAATAACGCGAGTATGGCTTTCAGCGCGGATGTTCTTTGGAATGGTTCTGTAAAACTCAACAACTCTGCGGCTGCAGTCCTCATCCCGGCAATATCTGAAGAAATCAAATTAGAAACTTCATGTGTGACCACATCAACAGGTGCAGAACTTTCGGCAGTCCCTGTTGCACTTGATTTCATTAATCAGGAACCACTACAACAATGAACAGCCTTTAGGTCATGACTTCAAGGCAGCCCTTCAGTGCATACAAAGCCCAATGCACAACGGACCCAGTGAACAACTGACCTCCGAAATTCTACACATATATCATCGCAGCCCTGACAAAAGACACAACACAATCTTTCAATGGCTTCCAGAACGTTGCAGCATCAGCGGGAATACCACGCCGACGAAGCCGCCCAATCGACACATGAAAATGGTCAACGTGTCTTGATTCCACTTTCGAGAACAGACGCTGTGGCTGGGCTGCGATTGATGTCCCGGGAATGTGCTTTGCCCCTGTGGGACTCGAACGTTTTCAACATGCGTCGTTTGCGTTCGTTGTCTCCTGACATACGGATGCACCTACCGTCTTGGTTACCACAACGTAAACAGACCATGCTGTACCGTCTGTGGCTACGCGTTGCATTTACGAGCTCATATGCTTGCCTTATTGGAATGGCCGACAGCCCCACGTGACACATGCAACAGCGATGAGGCGCTCGCACATATTATTTGTCTGTGCCCGCGATCTAGTGGCCAGAAACAAGTGATTTGCAGAGTACTGGGCCAGCTGGATAATCGTTCACTATCAGAGCTCAAAGATTTAGGTCAGTACAATTAAGATTGGTTACGTGTGAGAATGCCAAAGCAATGTAGTTGCTTTGGTGAAACGTTTTTTTCTGCGCGTTCCTTGTCCGCGCAAGCGCTCGCCTGCGTTTTAACTGCGCCTCGGTAAGGCTAAATGAAAACGCGCCAAGCGTCTCAACGCGCTCGCTTGTCCTCTAAGAGTTCATAACTCGAAGGACCGTTCAGTGACATTCAGTTGGACATTAATGTTGTTTTATTTGATACACTCAAGACGTGGCCCCACATTCCTACCCATTGCCTGCGCCGTCACGTGCCGAACGACGCACGCTCTAGGTAGCACGTGGCTGCGACGTGACGTGCGCAATTACGCACGCACTAGCTCCACATTTAGTCACCAAGAACCGCGGAGCCCCCCCCCCCCCCCTCCATCTCGGCATCTTTATTACAATGAATGAAATGATGGTACGTACAGCAACGATTTAGAATATTACGAGCACCAGGTGGTCATATTCAGTGTAATAAATACCATGTTTAGAAAAGGCCGACGACTACGCTTCATTATAATGCGATATTTGAGCGTAGCTGTTGTCTGGTTTCAACAACAGGCCACCATATTTTTTCTTTCTCTATGAGGCAACCGCATACAGAACACGCATTACCGAACGGAGGCGCTTCTACGTTTCGGATTGGGCAGCACATACCGTAGTCCACCGCTATCGAGCCGGCGCTCCGGCGACGCGCCATCGCGCCATCTTATAGTGGGTCACCGCGGCGAAGAGGGAGCGGGGAGATTAGCTATTATTATTTTATATTTCTTCTGAGATTGGATGAGGAAACGGGTGGAGAAAAGGGGTATTGAGCAGAGGTCGCATACTCATTCACTAACAGACAGGCCTCAATGTGACTGCACAAGGTTAGGGTGGTAAGTATAATAAGGGGACTAAACACTATAACTGTTCGAGTCACCGAAACGACACTGCGCCAGATAAGGGGAAGTATAGGGCAAGGATGGAGGGATGAGAAGGACAGCCAGGCGCAATCACTGCCAGAGGCGACAAAAGCCACTGAGGAACGCGCCCCGCAAACGGGGAAGCGAGAGACAAGGCTGAGAGCTGTACAGCCACGCGACGCGGAGACGGAGCAGCGGAGAGCCCGCCCACGGCACCGCGGCAGTGCCGCGACAGCGGCAGTGTTGACGGCGAGGGAGGAGTGGACGATAGCGGCGAGAGTCACCGCAACGGCGCTGCGCGGAGAAAGGGGGCGAGAGGATAGGCGAGAACACGTGATCCGGCTTTGGAGGACAATGGGAGAGCAAGGCTCGTGCCATGAACAAGAAATGGCACCAGGAGCATGCGCATCTAGAGCAGCGCGTTGGCCCCGGCTACGGAGCTGGTTACGGCGAGGCACAACGGCGAGGCCAACGGTGAGGCGGAACGCGTTAACGAGCGCCATAGGGCTGCGCTCTAAAAAGCCATCGTGGTTTCGGCGAAGCCTGCTCGTTTCCCACCCCGGAAGCCCGGGCTCTATCCTCCCCCCCCCCGAGCCGAAAATTTACATAACATTCTTTTCAAAGGCATTAATTTACTTTGTTTACAGGAACCTCCTTGAGAAATTTGCTGTCAATTCGAGTATTTTTTGATGCAGCTTTACTCTTCAGTCGGCCATTTTTGGTACCATAATCTAGCTATGCCGCCGACTACAACGGCGAATTTTCGCGTAATGGGGCATAGAATGCTTTCGCAGTAAAAGTTCCCTTGCAGCGTCAGTTAGTGATATTAAGATTGGAATCACTCGCGTTCCTTCATGGGTGGACCGGGCCGCTTCGTCGGCAAAGTCATTATTGGTATGACCTGGCAGCCACTGAATATTATGTCGTCTTTTTTCTCAAGAGATTGATGGTGCTAATTTCTGGTATGTTGCAGCAATTGCTCGTGAGTCCTGTGGCGTAGGACAAAGAGCAAACACTGAAGAGCTGACTTCGAGTTGCCAAGTATGACCCATTTGAGCGGTCGCCCTTGTAGGACGTATTGTATAGCAGAAAGAATATAACCACTATGGAAGCGACCGTAGATAAAAGAACGAGACTGATTGACACAGTAATCTGGGACGCTGCAGTAGGAGCTGCAACACCATATCCACGGTAAAAAGCAGCACATAATGAAGAGGAACCATTAGGCGACCTTCTGTTTCGGCAATGCTGCACGCAAAAAGAAGGCGGCTCTGTGATTGCCTCAGTAATTTACCATATTAGAAAAGTCCAGCATTGCATGAAAATATTGGATATGCGAATAAAAATAGAATAAATCAGTCAGACGCCCGCTTTTCTGTTACCACCATATGCTGCACCAGAAACACTAACAAACACAGGTAGTTAGCGAAATGAGGCTGGAAAACATCCTCGGTCTCAAGAGTCTCCTTGGAGTGGCCACATATGAGGAAACACACCGCGGACGCCTCCAGACGTCTTGTCAGCGGTTGCACGAATGCTTCATTTTCTTTATTTCTTTTTGAAAACGCTGCCCACTCAGAAAAACTGCAATCAGAACTGCCACGTTGTCTTGCTACATCGCGCATGTGCCCTATAACACTGACCCCCGCAGAGCTAGGTCACTCTTTCTGTTACGTTTGCGCGTTCCTCTCCGGATCTGCTTTCTTTTTAGCGTCTAGACGGCCAAGGTACAACGACCGTTGTACGCGAATTTGAAATACAAGCATTGCGAAAGCGATACTCTCGGTGGAAGCAGGGCTTAATGGCGCCTGAGGGCTCTTAAATGGAACCTAAAGCAATAGTTTTCCCTCATTAGTGCTCTGCTATTGCGTTAAAGCAGTAAGGCGGCCGAGAGTATCTTGTGCATGCCCATGCGACACCAGCTGAGGCGGAATGGTGTGTACGTTAAAGTTTAACATGGCACCCCTCCCACATTGCTTGCTTGAAATACATACATATGAGTTCGTGGCATAGAGTTACCGACGTAGAATTCTGCATAGCACGTGCTACTTATACTGTTTGAATCTATTTCTGTATTCTTCTTGCTTTCCCTTGAATACGAGTCCCCAGCTTCTTGCCAAGCAGCTTTTCTCTGCCTAAATGTGACAGCGCAGTAGCTTGGTACTTGGCTGGGCAACTTCTTTTTAATCGACGCAGGACGCGGCTCCCGTTACAGCTGTCTTGTGAAGTTGAATTCCACTGAAAGCATTCATAACTGGGCATGTTTAGTGCATTCCAACCTTTATTCAAGTCTTCGACTGTAACGTCCAACATGACAAAAGCCATACCTGGTTAGAGGCGAGTTTGTCCATGCATGTAATCATAGCTGTCTTCAAGCATGGTACAGAGCCGTCTTGAAGGCCGGACAGACGTGGAAGACTTATTGGTGTACTTCCGTGGTTCCATGAGTCGTTAGTACACCCAATGTCTTATTTACATTTTGACGGTGTAAGTTATTAACCCTTCTCATCCTAAGATACGGCTCCTTTTTCAATCTTCGTGTTCTATACTGATACTGTAAACCATACGTCTTCCTTTTTATCTTTGCATTAAATGACTTACCGGATGACTTCACCGAGTGTGTCCTCAGTTCTACGTCCACTGCTGTGAGGTAAAAACACATACCGCAGTGGGTCAGCTCTTGCAGTTTGCCTACCTAAAGACCCTCATTCAGGCCGCACTGGCACAAACGAGCGTTTCGAATTTTAGTAATATCCCACTTTCTTTTGTGTAAATCTCGATCTAACCGCCGAGGGCTTCCAGGAGGTCATGATCGTATTATTCGTGAGGCCGCGCAGATTTTACGATGTCATCGAAGGTTCATGAGTGGCTTCGTGAAGTCATTTACCGTTAGGTACAGGCTTCGTAAAGGAGCGACCCGCACAGAGAGTGCACGTTTCTTGTGCACGTTTTATCGGTTAGGTTCCCTTACTTTATCGTCTGCTATAAATCTTGCGGGTCAAAATAAATGAAGAATAAGAAAGGTTTGACGCGCCATTCGAGGAGGATATTTTTCACGCAAAACATACAGAGACAGAGGGAGAAACTGAGGAGAGAACGCAGGGTCGTTAAGTACAAAAGCGTCTAGTTCGTTACCCTATGCTGGGGGAGGGGAAGAGGCGAATAGAAAAGAAAAAGAGAGAAGGAGGCGGGGAATGTGTGCATGTGGGAGGACAGCACCACGCAGTCAATGTCCCTCGCCCAATCATAGATAAAGAAAGAAAGTAGGCTAGATGAATCCACAGACAGAGAGTGGTATTAAGGAAGGCAAGGATGTTAACAAGTCAAGAGTCTGGTTGGCGACACTACGCTGGGGGAAGGGAGAAGGGGAAGAGAGAAGGGAGAGAGATGGCATAGAGACGTGCACAGACAGTCACTGAGTCAAAGCCGCTCGTGCAAATCAGAGGTTCTCATAAAGCACAAAAGTGGCTTCACCGCCTTCTGAGCCGATGATTGGTGGGGATGGTGCTCTAGTACTGCCTGTTCACTCAGAGGACGATCATCTAGTTTCCTCAATGTGTTGGACATAGATTGTCTTTGTGCTTGAAATTGAGGACAGTGGTACAATAAGTGGTCGATGTTGTCCTCGCATCCGCCAGCATCACGTGACGGACTATCAGCCATTCCAATTAGTGCTGAGTAAGCTTTCGTGAAGGCTACACCCAACCACAACAGACACAGAAGAGACGCTTCGGGTCGGTGTAGTCCTGCCAGAGGTCTGAGCTGCAGTGAAGGGTTTAGTCTGTGCAGTCTGGTGCGCCTTGTCTGTGCGGTAATCCACTCGGTTGAGGAGACCATGCGTGCTAGTATGCGAAGTTGTCTCGCAGTGTCGGTCCTTGAGAGAGGAATGGGGACGCAGCGGTCTTTTTTGTTTGACGTCCGAGCTGCCTTATCTGCGTCATCATTTCTAATGATACCGCAATGACTTGGTATCCATTGAAAGGGGATATCATGGTCTTTTGCTTTCAAGTGATGGACAAGTTTCACGATTTCGCACGTGAGCTGAACATGAGTTCCATGTAGAAGAAACGATTGCACACATTGCAAGGCCGGCCTTGAATCGCAGAAGACTGCCCCTTTTGGAATAAACATTTATCACATGAAACACGTCGCGGAGAGACGCGAGCTCTGCAGCTGTGGACGTACTGATATGTGAAGTCTTGACCCGTTGAGTTATTACCATTGTTGGTATAAGTACAGTGCCACCGGAACTGGTCGATGTAATTGATCAATCAGTAGAGACGTGTGTGCAGTCGCTGTATTTCTCGTACAAGAGAGGTGGAGTGGAATTAGTTGCTTGAGTGCAGATGATGACAAGTCCGACTTTTTCTGAAGTTCTGGGATTGTAAGGTTTACTTGAGTATGGCTCACATACCATGGAGGAATCGAAGGTCTTGCCGTAGGTGCGTAACCTGACCTGAGAGAGGCACGGTGCGCGAAGACAGTTGCACTGAATGTCGTGCGGCGCCTTTATACTGGGAAACTTGGGAGGTGGTGTGTACGGGTCCGGGCGAAGTGTTTTATGTGCACAAGCATTGTTTCAAGGGTAATGTGGGTTCTAATAGTATAATCTTGAGTGATTGCAAAAACTTCAGTTGTTGACGCACTCCGCGGTAGATCAAGGTATATCTTAAGGGCTTGGCCTTGGATGCTTCGGATTGTATTCAGGTTAGTTCTGCAGGTGTTAGAGATGACCGGTAGGCGGTACCGCAGGAATCCAATAAAGAGAGCGCTGTACAGTTGCAGCATAGATTGTATTGACACTCCCCAGGTCTTTCCGGCTAGAAACTTAAACATATGGCAAATTCCTGTGAGGCGTTTTCTCACATAATGCGGATGAGGGATTCAGGAGAGATTTCTGTCAATAACCACTCCCAAAAATATCTGACTTGTCCTGTACGAGATCAGCTGTCCGTCGACAGATATCACGTATGGAGACATTGGTTTTCTGGTAAATGCTACCACTGCACACTTTTCACATGATAATTGAAGTTCTTGTTCTCGAAGGTAGGATTATGTTAAAGTGGCTGTCTTCTGAATTCGCGCGCGAAGCTGCAGTCGCGTCACACTCAACGTCCAAATACAAATGTCGTCGGCATATATGGAGAGCTTAACGGTGCATGGAAGGGGGTCCATGAGTCCAATGAGTGTTAAATTGAAGCGTGTTGGGCTCAGCACTCCGCCCTCAGGCACCCCTCTGTTACTCTAATGCTGGGAGGTTGGTCAATCCTCAGTAAGTATGAAAAAGGATCTCTTATGTAGATAGCCACTAATCCAGAAATATATCTTGCCGCCAAGTCCAAGTGCCGTATTTCTCCCAAGCTTAATCACCGAGACTGTTTCTAAAGCTACTGACACGTCACTTAGTAGATACGAGTGACAGATCAAGAAGTCACGTGTTTTTCACAAATGTGCCGTCAACTCGCATAGAGCAAGCTCTGATACACCTACAGTCGGGAGAATGGTGACCTTAGGAGTGACTGTCTGTAATGGCGAGGTCTGCGTCTGATTTATGTGATTTATTTATTTTAAGTGTCGCTACGGTGGAGCAATTGCCGGCAGCAACTGCAAGGCTAATCCCACAAGTAGCCTACAACCACTCAATCCAACTCACTCAACTCAAAATCCATGATAGAAAACGGTACATATTCAGCGATAAACCGTAATTTTAAACGAAAGAACCCCTATAAAACTGACGAAGCGTTTTCAACCACAGTAGGGTAGTAAACCATGCAAGCGACGTGGATTTGCGAGCGTTCCACCTTCCAAAACACGGCCGCCGTCGAGATGCTCGAAACTGCAGCACGTTTAGGTGGTGGTATGGCGGATCTGTTGACCGCTGGCTTAGGACTTTACACTGCTGCGAGCAATTGTGCATAGAATGACGTGAGACGGGCCTTCAAACGAAATGTTGGAGCTCCTCTCAAATCATAAGCGTGGTGCACGCACAGTGACGTTTTACAGTGAACGGCGTAAAATAATGTTCGTCAATGCTTTCCTCTCCCCGAACAGACATCAAATGTGTGCACCATGAGGTCTGGCTGGACTGGCACATCTTGCACCTTCTAAATGTAAAGAATTATTTTTGTGCAGCTTTCTTTCGGCTAGAGTAGACGCCGATGACCTTCTTACATCTGTTTTCATGACCCTCTTAGATCACTATAAAGGCCACGTCAAACAAAACTTTGTTGAGCTTCTCTCTGAAAACTGCAGCCCAACTCGGTCCAAGTTCTGCGTTCGGAGGCATAATGGCTAACGCACTCGTGGCAGCATAATTTCAAATAACGATCGCTTCGCTGACAATGATGTTGTGAGATGTTCTCGCTCTTCTTTTTTTTGGGGGGGGGGGAAGTGGGGAGTGTCTACGAGGGAAGAAGATTCCTCAGTCGTCCGAATTTATGCCTAGTAAGTCGAACTCAGTGAAGTAAGGTTACTATCACTAAAGTACGTAAACTTATGTTTCTGAGAAAACAGTGGTCGCATGGCCGTCCTCGCCCCCTAATTCACGCTGCACTCCTGTTTAATTCTTCCTTGACACGAGAGGCGTAGCCACGGGTCTCCCTAAAGAAACAGGGTCCTTGAAAGGACAGCAAAACGAACGCTGGCGAAGCATAACTCGAAAAAATATTGTAAAACTGAAAGATATTGCAGCTGAAGCTACACGTGTAAGACGCCGACTAATAGAATTGCCGTTATTGTTCCTCAGTGATTGTACTCGCCAAGTGTGGAACATGCAGACATATGAGAAATCATAGCTGGAAGGAGAACAAGAAAACTGGCGCAGAAATTGGACGAAACTAAAAAAAAAAAAATCAAATAAACATGGAGTAAAGGAACGTATAACCGAAGAGTCAGACTTACAAAATATCAGCTTTATCGATTCGTGCAGACAATGACTAAAGAAGCACCGAACTTGCCTTCAACGTTTATGAGCTGTGACAGGAAACTATGCCAGAACAGCACCGGTTGTTGGAGAACTTAGAGTGCAGCTCTTTATGGGGGCAGAGCGCAAGATGCGGAAGTGCAACTCGGAGAAGCGCTACGGCAATGCAAGTTCACGGCAGCATGCTTGCGAGAGGAAAACGTTAGTCTGAAAGACGGAGAAACCTACGAAAAGATCGCTACACGGCTCCCACACATCACAGTCAAAACCTTTAAAGCCACTCCGCTTCTATTTGCCTAGGCGCAGCAGCAATCGATATCAACCGCCACTTTGCATTAAGTCGATGTCTCGCAAAATATTTTGCATCACGGCACGCATAGCGAACTGTCGAAAAACGGGGAAATGTAAACCGGAAAATAATAAAACAAACAAACAAACAAACAAACAAACAAAAAGAAAACAAAACAAAAAACAGTACAATAAATGGATGTTTATACGCGTTGTCCTGGCGGAGGAAACGCTACGGTAAACTGATGAGGAGCTATGAACTCTTGCCGCGGTGGCAAGCTGTTTTAAGGTTTACAGCAAAAAGCTCCTGCTGCCTCGCTCCCTATAGAGTTGAGCGACCTGCTGTGTTGATCACCGGAAAGCTGCCGGGGACTTGGGGGGATACTTCCTTCACTACACGTGTGCGCGTTCTTTACGCAAGAAAATTGACGACGCGAAAGGCGCAGGATTTTCGGTTCATTCGTAGTCGAGGCCAGAGGGTGAGGTCACTATCTTCAGCCCACGGCATGGTGCCGCAGTCATATAAGTGGCGAATCTACCACCTTCGAAACTCTCCTGCAAATGAGGGGCTCTTACCGCTAAAAGCAAGGCGCTGAAAAGTGACCGAAGCCCCAGATGCGAATAGAACCTGTGTTCAGTACCTTTCTTTCTTTCTTTCTTTCTTTCTTTCTTTCTTTCTTTCTTTCTTTCTTTCTTTCTTTCTTTCTTTCTTTCTTTCTTTCTTTCTCTCGTAACCCCTGAAGCGAGACGTCTGGTGGCTTGGTGGCTCCTGTGTCTGGAGTTCGACTACGAAAAATTTAGACAAACCCTCGAAGTTTGCTTGCTTAACAGACTGTTGCGTTCTTGCTTCCTTTTTTTACTGCGAAAGGTAAATTCTTTATCAAAAGGGAAGAAAGAAAGAAAGAAAGAAAGAAAGAAGGAAAGAAATGAGAGCTACCTTTGCAAGAGAAAAACTTGCTCCACTGTGGGAGGAATTCGACATGTCTTTTTATGATTTTCAGTGGCGGCCAACGCCTCAACCAGATACCACTGGGTCTACAGCTGACAGAGCGAAACGCTGTCTGTTGCAGATTCCCAATCGTAAAGCATTGAGAGAACTTATGTTATCCGTTGTGAAACGTGTATTCAGAAAGAGGCATGCGTTAATTGCCTCGCCAAACACATTTACGAAATCGTGCTGCTAGTAAACTAATGACTCTTTTTTTTGTTATGATGCGTTTTGTTACGTTCATCAATTGGAGAGCTACACATAATTACGCTGCTTCCCCGATGATACTTGCTAATCAGTGGGCTTCGGCGCTTCAATATTATCAAATTACCATGAATGCCATCTTTATCCAAAATATGTTGCATTGTTAGGGTCTCATAATTGATGCTGTTCAAATGAATATAACAAAGCTTAGCTGCTGCGTATTTTTTTAAGATGCTCTTTTGTAAGTGCGCTACTTCATGAGAGCACCCAGACAGTTGGACGCCCATGTTTATCGCCTATACAAAACGAGAAGAACAGAAACTTGGTTTATTTCTTTTTGTTCCTCACATGAGCGCACCTCACTGCTTCCATGACAAAATTAGAAATAAGCCTTATGACTTCCTTAACCTTAGCCGGCAAATTTAACTTCTAACCAGATTTGGCCCTGTGGCACTTTGTAGGCGTGAAGGGGTGAACAACCGCAAGGGTTCACATTAATAGCACCTTCCTCCATCCCTCTCCTGTTTTATTTTCATCCCTTCAGCCCTTTCTCCCCGTGTAGGGGCGCAGGGTAACAAACCGGACGCGCGCCTGGTTCACATCTCCTCCTTTCCCTTCCTTCATTTTCCTCTTTCTCCTGCAGCATGAAGTACATTCGCAGATACTTTACGGCGGAGATGACAGAATATATGATAGAACGCCTATGCCATTTGCGTCATTCGAATGCCCTCGAACATTTGGGTAAACGTTAATGTACGCTAAGGGTTCAAAATTAATTCGAAGCCCTTCACTGTCTCTCAATGCCAAGGTGTTAATTTAGGATGGAAAACTAAATAAATTATTCGGTTTTACCAGTAAGGGTCGTCGGTCTTGCTCAACCACGAAGTTTAATCGAACACAAAGGCGCATTCTGGGTCCAGCGCCAGTAATTGCTCAACTAATTCAGTCTCACGAAACGACCCTGAACGGAAGCTGACTCCTTAGCGTGAGGTTCTTCCTTCTAGTATGCGAGGCGTTTCCTGCCAATCATCTATGCGCTGTGGGTCACCTGGCCGACATTAAACTAACCCTATTAATATCTCTATCGTCAATCGGCGCACCATTTTCTCTGCCTATATATCCTTTCTTTATTTGTCCTATAACTTTCTTTGCTTCTCCTCCCCTTCTTAAACGTTCCTCTTAAGCCGGTAGTGACGCCAACAGCCGCATAACACACGTCAGCCCAAATGCTATAAAAGTGTTTGAATCCGTAATGATAGTTGCGATGCTGTGTACCCAGGAGCATGTAACGACGGTTGTTATAAAATCTAGCGCATTTAGAGCACGCTGCTCATATTGGGTTCATCTAAAACGTCGTTTTAAATTCAAATGGCAGGTAGCTAGCTGCCTTACCGTCTAGCTCAGCTTCCCGTCTTCCCAAATCTGTTTCTGGTAGATTAACGATTCCTTAAACCTTCACAACTCACGTCCAACTAGTTCCTTGCATAAATGTCCCTGACTCTCATCCTCCATGTACGGGAGTAGCACGTTGCCAGATTGAATCCTCTATTTTTACATTCCATAACAAGTAACACACGAATATGGAAAGCCGTCGAAGGCAACAGTTTATCTGCAAAGCCAAGAACCCGCGACGTCGTCTCCTTAGAGACGCTCCGCTTTTGGGTACAATGCGTAGGGTTGAAACCGTTATCCGTACAACGTGTAGACAACAGTAAATAGATTGGTTTCAAACGGCTGAGACCTGTTAAGAGTTGCCCAATTGCTTTGGCACAACGCCATGGCACAAAACCATCACAGCAAGTCGCGATCAAGAGCTCAGTGTCTTCATGACCTTTTGATACATGTTATGAAGGGAATTAAGTGGACTGGCAAAGCGCGTCACTTGTGCTTTCTAAATAACGTTAGACACCCCCGGCCACCCGCCATAAGCAATTCCGCAGTTTCTGGCGAACGTAGGAAGCAGGCAGAGAGAAGCGGGCGAGCTTTAGCGTCGCTCGCTCAGGACCACACATTGAGATAAATTGCTCTCCTGAGTTGCACTCCCGGCAGCTATTAAGAGTCCATTACAATGGCCCTTGCTGCAAGCGAGAGATGCAGTTGGTCATGTTGTAACAACCGCCTCTCAAAAGGAATAGACAATCCATTTAGCTGCCACTACACTTGTTTCGCGCTAGCTGCGAGCGAAACGTTCAAGTTGCGCGCGAAGGTTTACTCGTATAAAACTAAGTATAGTGTAGTAGAAAAATGGCGGATATCAGCTCTCACTAAGCAAATATTTGTGCTCTACCGCCAAAATCTAAGAAAAGTACGACAAGTTAAGTATTTAGTTCGTTACTACAGTAACACCTGCTATTCTATTTGATTTTCTAAATGGCTTTGCTTGGAAATATTACAAAAGGAAATTTCACAAGCATCAGCGTAACTTCACGCGTTCCTTGAAACTCTTGAAGCTCGTACCGTTAGTACGAGGTTGACTAAAGGTTGAGGTTGACTAAAGTGTCGCGTTGTGAGGCTGCCGACAACAACGCAATGCGTCCTCAAGATAGCTTCACAAAAAACAAAAACAAAAAGAAACATTGCACTCACTAACTCACTCACTAAGGCAGCATGCATTTCTTTTTCGGCTCCCTGATATCTGCTTGCCTTTTGCGTTACTCGAAAAGCCTAGCAAAGGAATACACATGCATGTGCCTTACGAAATTGAGTAGGCAGCTACCAATGTGGACCAATGTAGACTCAGCAGTTCCCACTAATGAAAGAAAGAGAACCTGAATAGATTAGACTGAATTTAGGCAGACAGCTAAATAGAAGTGAGCAGTTAGCATATCTACTTAATTCTACCAGGCTGATCGGTCGGCAAAATTTTAGCGTGACGTTTGACTTAATACGTCGGTCTATGTTTGTGTAATTATTTCCGCGTTCCACATGCTTAGGTTGTACAGTACGAATTACGCGTCCATATTCAATAAATATGTCGAGTTCTACCAGCCTTTCTGGATGTTGTGTTTTGGCTGACATTGTGGTTGTGGTCCTATATGTTTTGTGACAAGTGCTGGTGCTGCTGCTGTCTTGTCAAGGAGCTCAAACTAAAAAAAGAAAAAAAGAGGAAGACTAAATTACGTGCCCGCTGGTAGGATCAAACCTCGGTACCGAGCACAGCAGCCCGATGGCCCAGCCATTAGGCCCCCAATCACTTTTTTTTTATTACCTGCACAACTTCAGTGCAATATATTCACAATGACCGTGATACTTCCGTTCAAGCGACTTTCTTTGAATACACGCACCTACATCAATGAGGAAAGAAATAGCGGAAGTAAAACTTCCTCAAACATGCAAGAATCGTCTAATAGGATGGGACCAGTTTGGAGACTCTGGTTTAGCCATGTAGGCCTCCCGAATGTATAAACGCTTTCAGTAAAACTTTTTCTTGCAGAAGCTTACGTTAACACTATCATAACATACTTGCATCGTTGTTTTCCAGAGGCTGTGAAGGCCGAGCACTATATATGAATATATCGTAGGGGACGCCGTCCTTATTGTCTACAGTTAAGAATCGACTTCCACGCCGTTCTATGGAATTTTTTCTAAAGTATGCGCTGAAGTACGCCTCCCTCAACGAAATGTTGCATCCCAGAACTCTATGAAAGCGTGTTCTATTTCTTCCGTTTTTTTATACACTTGACTGCTGATGCCAGAAGGAGGCCTTTATGCTGGAGGCATATGTTTTAACTCTAAGTGCGCGGGTACGTAATTTGAGGGAAAAAAAGATATTTTTTCCTTGTTTTCATTGTAATTTAGTTGACGCGTTTTAAAACATCGTGTCCTCGATCTCCACAGTACAGATATCTATGCAGTGACGTTGGCAACAGTAAATCACTTTAGGCCACAATCGCATGTGTACTTTTATTGGTGCCCAACGCCAACTAGCAATTTTACACCATCGTCGTCTGCGTCACACTGCGTTGCACGGGTGCGTGTAAGAGCGCATGCGCACGTGTGCTGTTTCCTTTACACCAAAGACGCAGGAATAAAATGGGCGAATTCATAGAATTTGATTGACCACTTCCTGAAAGCTTCGCTTCACACATGTTCCAAGATCGCGCGTTGGATCTGCGTAATTTGTTTTTGCTTTTGTTATTGCGTGTGCTCAGGCGTGTCACTGGTAGCTTCATGTTATAGCGCGTGGTGTAAACACCGTAAGAAATGGCGGAGGGAGGATATCGAAGGTTAAAGTCCGCTTACGGTTATTTCTGATCCATTGGCGTTAGGCCCAACCTTATCTTCCATAATACCCTTTCTTTTAAAAATTTTAAGTCACTGAGCATAACGCTTTGACACCTTAGTAAACACATGTAAAGGAATTATAAAAGAAATATTACCGGAAAATAAATTTCAACTTCATATAAATACTTTTCTCAGCCGTTCAAAGGAAGCCTTGCTTAATGGGAATATATCTTGAGACGCAGCATGAGACGCAGACGACAGGAAAAGTACATATTGTAAGACATCGAGTTGGCTGGGTAGGAACCCTTTGAAAGCTCACTATAGACCCAAATGTTATTAGATTTAAACTAATATATCCGCTTGTGTTTCGAACAAGTCTTGTTCATCGAAAGAAAGCAGAATGAAATGGATAAAATTATTTCATTTTTGTTCATTTACATTTGACAGCCATTGAAGAACGTATAGCCCCGAAGGCACGACATAGGCTTGATTGCTTACACGTCACATACGCAGGATTGAATTCAGTGTGGTTCTTTCTTTCTCTGGCGAGTTATGTCGGCATGACGATATTATGGCAGCTTCTCTACACGCTATGAACGCACCGATTAGCAGCCGCAAATAAACTTACTACATTTGCCAGAGCAAAAAAAGATATCTAAGAAAATTAATCGGTTCCACGCACTGAAGTGCAAGGACGTAAAACAATATATGTCGCATGTCACAAGTACACCTTGCAAACAGAACCTAGCTTAGTTATGTAGCGAAGCACAAACTAAACCAAGTCAGACGTCATATGAGGATTCGCTAAAATATCTCCGATGGTCGGCCACAGAAAATAAGTTCACAAGTCAACATAAATATATTTAACAGCCCAATTGGGGCCGAGCTGGACGCTTACAGCCTCGACTCGGAATAAAACACGTTTAGAAATTCTTTCTCTCTCTCTCTTCCTCTCTCTCTCTAAGCATGCTGTGAAGTGAAGCGAATGGGAATCCGTTTGAGATCGTACTCTTCCGAACAGTACCTTCAAATGAAAACAGTCCCGCATGCCTTTGTTTGCTCGAGGACGTTTCCGAGACTCCTAATTGAAGTCTTGTTGATGAGAGACGGACATCGCACAGTAGTCGATTCGTGGCATCGCAGGCGCTCCATTGTGATGTAAAGCACGCACGTGCGCTCCGTACAGTCGACAAAGACTGCTAGAAAAATGAGGTAGCGAGCGAGAGATCCGTCTTATACTATACAAGGCGAAGAGACGGGGTGAGAAATGTGGGGACGGGGTCTGTCTGCTAGCCTCCAGCATGTCCGAGGCTGAGGCGCAGTCACTGTGCGCTAAGAAACTACTGGTCGAAATGGCAGCGTCTAAATGGAGTCAATGACAATCCACAAGCAGCCTTCCAATAAACGTGC
This sequence comes from Dermacentor andersoni, assembly GCF_023375885.2. NCBI lineage: Eukaryota > Metazoa > Arthropoda > Arachnida > Ixodida > Ixodidae > Dermacentor > Dermacentor andersoni. Next base: position 60,613,658 of record NC_092819.1, on the reverse strand, counting down.
AGGATTAACTTCTGAAGGACGAAACGGGCGCATCTACTACGAAAGCTAAATGCATCCATCTGCTTCCTGTATGAAGCCACCACACCTTTCAAACACAGCGTTGTCTGAGGCCCATCACATTGGCGAAGGTGCAAACAGTGCTCTCCATTTAAATGAGAGGAGTGACGTCAGCTCGGGAGCCCAGACATAGAGGGTCATCAACCCCCTCTTCGGAGGCTTTCAACTTCTCCCTATTGGGAAGATGGGACTCTTGTCAATTAAGGAAGTTCAACCACGGGCCGAACAACGTCGCAGGTGTCTTTGTTACAGAAGAATTTACAGCTTGAACTGTTGAACTTTTGTAGGCGGAACAACGACGGATAGCGTAAAGGTGTGCGATTGTGCGGATAGAGTCTGATGTCACGTTCGGAGAACTCTCCGTGCATAGGCTGTAGCCGGCGAAAGCGTGCCAAGAGTAAACTGACGCAGTCATTTGCATAGCAGCCAGAGTGAGGTGCAAGTGACTATAGGGAGCTCGGTTCACTTATTCAATCAATCATTTCCGGTTTAGTGATAAATCGCTTCATAGGGAAGAAAACCGAAACACTCTCAATGTTTGTGACCAACCTCTCCAACAACGGGAACTGTCGATGAATGAATAAAGTCTTAGGATATCCTGAAATATAGCAGGGGCGATAACGAGCCATACACTACTTTGACAATAGGAATGACTAAAACATGGTGCTTTCTATTGAATACTTATGACTATAAACACAACAAATCCTAAATACACACAAAATTGGTTGATTATCCACTGAATATTGCTTAACGGCAACAATTAAGATGAACAATGCCACAAAATGCAATTAGTAATAAAAAAATTATGGCGTTTTACGTGCCAAAACCACTTTCTGATTATGAGGCACGCCGTAGTGGAGGACTCCGGAAATTTCGACCACCTGAGGTTCTTTAACGTGCACCTAAATCTAAGTACACGGGTGTTTTCACATTTCTCCCCCATCGAAAATGCGGCCGCCGTGGCCGGGATTCGATCCCGCGACCTCGTGCTCAGCAGCCTAACACCATAGCCACTGAGCAACCACGGCGGGTGCAATTAGTAATAAAAGAATGCTTCATTTCTAGATTCCCGCAAGCATGAGAAATGGAAACGAAACGACAGAAGAGGATCGATCAGACTCTGGATTGCGAAATGTGGTTACTCGCCATGCAACGAAAACGTGTCTTTGTTCTATGACGCCAATTCCAGCGAGCACTGTACGCTAAGCCGACGGGCGCACTAAACCTGTCGATAACTCTGAGCACAGAATATGACGCCGCGTGCTTTGCCATTTACTATACGATCGCTCTGTTGCTCTTTGATCACGTAACACGGATAAGTAACGTGGCTTTGTGGCATGGCTTGCAGTGACGCTCTTCGTAGGACGTAGCGTGCTTCTCTCTCGACTGAATGGGCCACGCGTTTGTTTTCTAAATATAGCGAGCACCAAGCGCTGAAACATTGAACAGAATGTCCCTTTTGTACGATAGCTGCTCTCTTTACACTGCACGACCTGCCTGCGTTTTCATCAATACGACGGGCGTAATGCATTCACGATACGTAATTTATGGGGAAGCATTTTCATCTAATGAATTAAACGACGGTGAAATAAATTATAACGCTCCCCCATAAAATAAACGCTAGTGGTGGCTTAAGAAAGCAATACAGCGAAAAACGAATAGGCTTCCTTAAGCAAAAGAAATTTCAAGAGTGTCTGCAGATACTTTAACGACTATCCTGAAATTAAAAAAAAAAGCATATATCAAGGAGTATACCTTGTGCTTTACCTTGTGCTTTACCCGTTCACTTTCTGGGCTATTTGTGCTTATCTACTAGAACTAAACCTGGGAGTGCCGACATTAGCGCCGCCGCGGCAACCGCACGTCCCCTGCATCTGCCGCAACCGCTGCTGCAGCCGCGCCGGCACCTCCGATGCTCGTGACGTTATAACCACAGAAGCGCCGGCCACGTGCACAGGCGCCGTCGCCACACTCTTCACCCATCTCAATTTATGTGGTTTTTTAAGAATTCAAGATAGTAAACTACTTTTTGGAAGATGGCGGAGTGCTCGAAGCCTGCTTCACCTCCGCCGCGGGTCGAACCGGTGTCGCACAACCCCCGGGATCAGCCTACGCATTCCTGTCCACAGGCCGTGATAGGGGCGCAAGCCGGCCACGGTACTCCCTGTGGGAACGCATGTGGGGGATGCATACAGGGTCCAGAGGTAAACTGCGTCGCTGTTAAACTGTATTTCAAACGGATTTGTGTTCGTTCCATCAGCCAGGTCGGTGTTACACGAACACCTGGCTTCTGGCGAGGCACGTTCGGTGGCGCACCGTCCCGTTTCATCACCAGGCTGCCTAGTTGATTCGCCGTGCTCAAAACTTTAGGGAGCCACGTCGTTTACATTTCAGCGAACAGCGCCGCGGTCATCCGCCCCATCAGGTGCGTGAAGGCTATACCAACGCTTTCAGCACTAGCTGGACCTGCGCCAATACGTAGTCTTCCGCTTATTGCGACTGTAGTACACTGAATCCTCGGACGAGGTCGGTTTCCGCTCTTAGATTTACTGCATACCCCTTAGTTTAAATCCCTCCCCCCCCCCCCCCCCCTGCCTCCTCCGTCCCAGGTTCTAACTCCCCGAAATGCGGCCGACAACAATGTTGAATCACAGGCACTCGGTCAGGTTGAACGTCATGCATGCGGCACTTTGTAACAAACAAAACTACGCTTATTGGGTATAGCTTGCTCGACAATAGGTTTAACACTGTTTCACTGGATAGTTATGTCTTCCTCGAACGGCCATTGTGAGGCAACCGCCGTGATGGCGTGGTCACTCTGGCGTTGCGCTGCTAAGCCTGAGGGCGCGGGGTCAAATCTCCGCCGCGGCAGCCTCATTTCAACAAAGGCGAAATGCAAAAGAAGAAAAAGAAGAAAGAGAAGGAAAAAATGAAGAAAAGGAAAAGCGCACCCATGTCCCGTACGTTGGGAGCTTGTTGAAGAAACCCAGATGGCAAAAATTAATCTGGAGTCCTCCACTACAGCGTGCCTCAGAATCGTAGCGTGGTGTTGGAACGTAAAACCGGAGAATTTAATGTTAACTTAATCATTGCGACGCCACTTATCCGGCTGTTTATCGTGGTTATCGTAAATAAAGCGAACACCACATCCCCGAAACGCCGACAGCACAGGAATATTACAGTAATGGCAATGTTTGCAGTAAAAAATCCCGCTAACCGTACACCGAGCAAGCAGACGAGCATTTGAGCATGACTTTGAGCACTGTCCAACACCTTCATTTTGGGGCAGAGCTTACTTATCTGGTGCCGTAAGGAGACACGGAACGAGGCATGTCCATTTAGAAGTTGCTGAAAAAAAAAGGTTACCCTGGACACAACTGCGATAGCTTGGCTAATAAATAACACCGGTAGCCGAGTGTCACCTTGTCTTAGTCATGCCATAACAATATATCTTCCGCGTATCATAAAACATTTCTTGCGTTAAACTTTCACTATTACTGAGTTATACTGCCGCCTAGTTGCATCAAGCTTTCGTAACTTAGAGTTATTGACTGTTTCAACCTTAGAAAGTAAATGTAGGAAAGTGCGCTCCTAAGAAGAGTTTAATCTATCCGAATGTCTTTTAGATAAAGAAAGAAATGCGTGCATATCCAGCGTACATGTTGGAATCTACGCAAATCAAAGCCTAAGTGAAGCTGTTATTAAATATTATACAACTAATTGCGATGCGTACAGTCATGTTCCTATTCATCCTGTGCAACGGGCGATTTCGCGCGACGTTCAAGTTTATGCATCGCGCTGACCACAACAATGATTTTAATGTGTGTATGTATGCCTGACCACATTTACAACCTATGCCCAAATGCATGCATAAAATAATGCGCCAGCTCCGCTCAATAAGACAACAAAACGATGCTACGAGGACGAAGGCGATATGTGTGCTTGTAGATGAAAGAATCGTTACTAGAGGCGCATGTACAGAGACGTGCATTAAATACCTAACAACACTTGATGGTTCCATACCCCTTGTGTCGCGAGGGCATACGCCCATTCTGGAGAATCGGGAAAGAATGGGCACTTCGCCAGTGGCACATATCCAATGGTCCGATAAGGGTATAGCTCAAATGTGGATAAATTAAGATGAACAAAAAAAATGCAGTCGAACATCATGGCAATGTCTGATTAGGAGGTCCGCGTGCTTTGAAGATAATACCAAGGCATAATTACGTATGTGCACACGTTTTATGCAGTGACACTTTTTTATAGCAAAGAATCAAGGTGCGCTCCCCGGCCATACATTTTCGATCCGCATTCCGTGCTATATAGGGCGGAGCATCCGGTGGCAAAAATCTAGTTGGCCGAGAATGCGAAAGCCAAAATATAATAAATAATTAAGAAAACCCATGAATATCACTCGCTATCTTACTAAGAGGTCTGTACGGATTAGAGACATATGTGAGGCGACATCGTACCTGCAGGCTTTATGCCCTGAGTTACTATTGCGAATGGAAATATATTGACACTTCAAGTGAGATTTCGCCGTCGTTGTCGCCGTGAGGTTTTCATAAAGTCCGAGTGCGATAAGATCGCGTCCCACGCGCCTTGTGCTACGGTTACGATAAAAGGTCTGCTAGGTTGTGCCAAGAAAGATGGTGGCCCAAGGCGCGCCGCATTCCCGCGCGCCCAGCGTTGGAAGTCACGTGATCGGCGCGCTAGCGGAGAGGATTGCGTGTCTGCTCCTCTAACCGGCCCCGTGCGCGATGCAGAGCGCATAGGGGGCCCGCGCGCCGTATCTTGTACGCAACGTGACGTGGTTGCAAAGATAAAGGGCAAGCCGAGATGACTGCTGGCGTCATGTGCGCTGTCTTCCCGATCGCCTTGTGTTGGAGGTCACGTGATCTCAAGTTTGGGATGCGCGCTGAAGCAAACGGCAGCACAAAGTTTTCACTCCCCGCTGTCGCTGTTCTTCATCACGCCAGCGCTGCGATAACGAGTGTTCGCTGTAATCGAGTGAGATCTGATCATGTTTGCCTGTGCGGGTGGCACACCATATCGCGTAATATAATCAGTAAGCGAATCGTTACTGCAATTTGTATGTCTAATAAAATTGCGTGCTGTACTTCGTATAGTTATCGAATACCTGCGTATCATTATCAACGCTGCGCATTTTGGGCGAAACTGAGACATTTCTTGTTTTATTACGCTGAACAGAGGTCCGCTCATTGGCACCCTTTTATCGGTTCCTCTATTGTGTGTTCACCGACAGAATAGGAAAACCGGGTGAAGTAGGAAAAGAATGCTTCGCATTATAACGCGGTCTTCCTTTCCCCGCGTTAAAGCAAAATTATTTCCCTGTACCTGCTTAGGATACTTGGTTTCAAGTCAATCAAGCAGTGCGGCAAAGCAACATTGCCGTTACGCTGAGGGGGATACGTTCGTTCGCTATAATTAACAAGAAGTTATGAAAGTGCGTATTCAGTACTGAAAAAATGTCTTCATGTGTCCTTAGCAATATCCGCCGAAAGAAAGCGTGCTTATTCTTTTGACCCTAGCATGTACTGCTGCGACGGCTCTGATTTGCTCCGTAGGGTTAGGATCCCTAAAATCAATCGAAAAGGATTTCAATGAGAGCTCGTTTCTCTGGCTTTCTTTTTCTGCTATTCGAACTGGACTTGAAGTACACGCAGCACTCAAATTATAAAAATGAATTTATGTACTTTACATCTCAGTAAGGTATTGGAAAACTGTTTGCAATCAACTTCCGCGGAATTATCTTTTGGCTGTCGTTTTGCAAATAGTCACGGTCCTTTACCTGTATTCCTTCCGCATGCCTCACAGACAAGCTTAAGATGATTAGAATTTACATATCTATACATAAAAATGTAGTCAAACTAGTCAAACATCACTCACCTTTTTTATTGAAATGAAAATAAACAAAAGAGACAAAATCATTTTGCAATAGTGAGGGATACTCCTTTTCGCATAGCAGAAACAACAAACTAAAAATATATAGACATGTAGTAAGAAAATGAAGAAATCCACAACACACAATCCTATGCACCCAAGGACATATATATATAGAAGGCAAAGGCAAGTCGCACCACCATGACCTTGTAAACAAAGTTACAAACACTCACAAGCGGTCATGAGTGTACTGTGATGAGCATATAAACAGATGAGAATACACAGAATAGAAAAGAGTATAACAAGTAATATACAAGGGCTAATAACAAAAAAGTAATAGAAGTAAGTTGTATTTACATCGTGGGACTATTCAGTGCGATATCTAGTATTTGTTAAGTATGCCGGCGTCTTTGTAAAAATGTTCGAGTGCGTTCAATGCTTTGACTGTGCTATTTTGGATGGTCATGGGCCCAGCAATTTTGTGACTAAGGAAGGTTGGTGAGGATCAATGAAGTGACACTCTTGTTCTAGTTGCCATATTTGCGTCGCGTATATAGAGTATTCGAGGAGTAGATGTCCAACATCTTCATCGTCGTTGCCACAGGAACAAGCCGGGGAAGAAGCTCGTTTTATGAGATACAGAAAACGTTTGTTGTGTGCTGTACCAAAGCGCAGTCGATGAATTAGTGTCTCTGTATTTTTCAAAATTTCGACTTTCAGCTGGTATTTGAGTTGAGCGTCCATTTCGTGAAGAATTGATTCCTTAGTATATGCATTGAACTAGGTTAACATACACAAGTCCTTCTTTAATTAGTACTCTTAATATGGGTGACGTGTTCATTGGTGATAAAGGGATGAGCTGATTCTCTGCCTATTTATGGGTCGATTTATACAGTGAAAGCTTTTTCGGAGTTCAGTGGTTGCGAGTTAACATTACTTCATTTTTCTTTGTATAAAATTCCAAACACAAATAAAGACAAGATTTCAATGCTCTACATTCATTCCGATTCCACTACCCATTTCCACAAATAAATAAAGAATGTCTAAATGTTCACACTGTTCTATTAACAGAAGAAACTCCTTTTTCTCCGCTAGTTTTAACATTCACTGCGGCATTTATGCATACTCCAAGTAATAAGTGCTAAACTATGGTATTGATAATGTATTTGTTGTGCAGTTGAGACTGCCCAATCGAAATCTCTGCCATTCTCTCAATTGAGGTGGTCCAGTGGAGTATCCACTTTCCATAAAAAGAACACCTTGTCCGTGTTTATCGGTTTAAAATAATATTTGTTTATCGATCCGCAAACAACAACACAAACAAAAACGTCCTGGCTTTCTTTTCATCTCTCCTTTCTCAGCGAGACGAAATGGAGAAAGCGCTGAATTTCGCATGCACCATAAATAAATGTATATGCTGAAAGCTGAGTTTTCAAAGAGAGTTAATACAAGCGATGCGCATCAGAAGACTCCGCTTTTAGGAAGAGAACGTGAACCAACGAGCGTGGAGCTAAATAAAATAAACCAGGAGAGCAGCTATAAACACCGCAGAATCGTAAAAATCCTTGAAAGGAGCAGACGCATCGTAAAATTGCTATGCAGTGAATACGCAACGTCATTTGAAGCAAAGAGGGGCGGAGTATGCAGAGACAAACGCTTTGCAAATCGACCGCAGCTTTTTCCCGACATCGAGTTTTCTAGCTGTGCAGTGAATATCTATCGGACTTCGCTTGTGCACGTTGCGCGCATCGGTCAGGCCGACCGACGCCACAGTCGCGCGCTTATATTTCTCGAAAAGCCGAAGAGTGGGATTTTCGCGTGGATTCTGAAGTTCGCGCGTGGTCAGCGACAGGACTAAAGGGAGCGAAGGGCCCATCTATACGTCTCCTGGCAACAAAACTTTGTGTCGTTTATTCGGCCATCGCCATTTAGCTCCCCATAGCATTTTCACGCTTCGTAGCTTCGTAGGCTATCCAGCTGCAAGGCGCACGACGAATAGTAGTCCAGAGTTTCTGCGCTTTCTTTTAAATTGTTGAAACAAAAAAGCGCTGGCAAAGTGGAACACATCTTGCAGAGAAAACCGAGTAGAAAAAGAAAACCGTATCTGCAGATAAAACATGCATGAGAACTGAAGGAAGTATGCTAGTCAGCGCTCTGTCCTGTGCTCTTTACTCGCTCGTCCTGTGTCGCGCTGTTTCTGTTTTATTCTGGAGTATTCCACTATAAGGGAGCTAAGCGGGATAGGAAAGAAAACGCAATAAGTGAAAGAGCGAAAATCTCGGAGATTACTAGATTGATGACGCCAAAGCGAGAAGTCAAACAGACAGACACTAAAGGGACCGAAAGTCGCAGAGAAACCCGCGAGCTGATCCAATTGCGTCTTCCGCAAGAACGAATTTGATCGAAAGACATGGTGGTTCACCGCCTGGCACCGCGCGATTGCTTGGTCTGTGTACAGGATGGGGCAGAGGGAGGCAGAGCAAAACAGCTTTCAGGCTGATGGTACGTCAAATTCAAAAAAAAAAAAAAAAAAAAAAAAGAAAAGAAGAGAAGAAGAAGCGTCTGTGAATACAAGTGCATTGACATTACCAACGTCACGTAACACAACAGAGCTAATTATGAGTCAACGCTTTACGAATGCGCGACCGAAGTAAAACAACAGAACAAGGAACTCATGCTATTGAAGAAGATTAGAACTGGTTTGAGCAACAATGACTAGAGAAAGTACGAACGCGGCGTCGCAAGCACGTAGGTTCGTTCCTACGAGGAGCTTTTCAACGGCTCGGTAATCAGGCAAACTTAGATAAATCTATTTGACAACTTGTCTACCTCTTTTGATACCGAAAATAGCAGTTCAATTGCATGACCTAGTAAGCAACAGTAACACTAAACCGGCTCGTGCGGCGTGCTTCTTGTATGTAGCCTTCGCTTTCCATTTCGTGCAAATGAAAAAAAGAAAATACTACTGTCCTCTGTCATGTCGCTTCTTCTCTTTGACTCTTTTCCTTCGGAGGGTGGGGGGAGGGCATAGTCTGTCAGGCGATTTTCTTTCTTTTTTTCCTTGCATCTATTTTCGCCAGTCAGGTATGTTTAAGAGAAGCGCTCATACTAGACTGGATGCGATTATTTTAGTTTAGATCAGAACTTTGAAAGTGAAGGAAATACGCAATTCGGAACTTTCTTCCAAAGACGCGTCCTTTGATTGAATATGCGGCGTCACATGCCTTGGAGGACGCAAGAGATGGATTGAATACCATGACTTTAAAGGAGCCCTTGGTTCATAGCCTTTGCAGTTCTTTTTTTTTTTTCTGTTTGACCCCCATTGCTGCGATATTGCGCATGCGCGTGTATGTGTGTGCGTAGGGTGAAGGAAGGGGAATAGATGCTTCGGTGGAAAGCACGCTGTGGAACTGAACCCTTGCGAAAGAGAGTAAATAACTGTTGCGAGCATGAAAGCTGCTTCTTTAGCCGTCGGCGAAGTATACCTCACTCTCCCATTCATGCGCATTTTGCTCTACGCGATTGTTACTATCGTCGAATTTTTCCTTCGTTCTGCCGGACGCGGATGCGTGCATGAAAAGAAAAAAGGCAACGCGCTTCAATGTGACAAACGAGTTCAGCATTTCTTCCTGAATAATTTCGCGTGCGAAAAAAGAAGGCAGCTAAGGCATGGAAGGGAGTTTAACGAAAAAGCCTACTAGCTGAGTCAATTAAACAAGGGGATATCTTATTTGATACACTCAACGAAAGGAACGAGCAACCACAAAAAGTTCGTCATAGTAACTCGGGAGTATGGTGAGTGCTTCGTTCCATTAAACAAAGATGCCGGCACTGGTTCAGTTCTAATGGTCCCTAAGGCAAAAAATACTCGACATGATGAACCACAAAATCGGACATATTTTTTATTGTAGACACCTATGGCTTGATCGAACACCTTTATTGCAATATCCCGACTTGTCAGACTGGTCACGGGGTAGAATTATGAGAAAATCGACTGATGAATCACAAAGTTTTCGAATGAATTCTGAGGAAACTTCCCCTCACCTAGCATAATAAGGTGTTGTTTACAACTGACCGCGTTTGCGTTTTCTTTGAAGTGTTGGCGTGGATGATAAAGCAAAATAATATTTAAAAAAAGATATCTTTTGGTTTTCTCATCCTTCTTAGAAATATTTTTTTCCTTGTCGATGTGATATAGGAAAGTTACGTGATTGCTTAAAGCAATTTATTGGCTGCACGGGCAGTTTAACTCGCACAGCGAGACTGCCGCTATATCAGACATTTCGCCCATTATCGACTTCTTTATTGTCGCGGGGCTTCACTACGCAAATGCTCACTGACTGTAACAGAGGAAATGAGGAGAAAGGCGTAATGTTGGTAAACTTAAAAAAAGAACGATCGGTATGATGGAGCGCTCAATTATACGTGCACTTCTTAAAGGGACGCTAAAGGGAAAATAATATTTTGAGCGGTATTAGTATACTACCGTTCTACAATGCCAAAAATACCGATGTTACCATGAGAAGAGGCCCGGTAAGCACAAGTTAATCACGACGTCACAGATTTTGACGGCGAATGTTCATATTTAGATAACTTTATATCTGTACGGATGGACTGCATGTTATTGTAAAAGAGCCAGAGACTGAACTCAGCAAGTTTCAAGGACTTTTACAGAACTATAACGACAAAAATACGGGAAAATACATTGAAATCCGTGACGTCACACTTACGTACCCGCTATGTAATTACCGTGAGACATTGAAAACAGAACTTCGGCTTTTATTTCATTTTCTAATAGTAAACGTATTATTGCAAAATTAGCCGGAAAATAGAGTTTAGACAGAATACTTGATCGGTCTAAATTGGGCCATCGGTCTTTCTTTTTACTGTGCATTCTAGAAAAACAGTATTGCCTTTAAGGACGGCAGGGACGGTGTCAGTCAAAGCTATGCTTGTTGCAGCATCTTTTTTGGCAGCGGAGAGCTATTGGGATTGTCCAGATCCGCAGAGACCATCAGATGTTGTAAGAATACGAAACTGCCCTTCAGGTGCGCGGTTATAATATTTGGGAAATGAAACAGCGCTTTTGGACAGGACAAGAGAACTCAATAAATAAGAGCGTTGGATAGCAACCATATGGTTTTTTTGCCGTGCCAATAAGCTATACCTTCGTCATCAGCTTGAAGATATCAAAAATGTTTTAAAGCAAATAGACAGAGTATTCACAGTTGCCGAATTCAGCGTACTTGTGGATTGCCAAAGATGAATCCCGCGTGAATCAGCCCTCCGCATCTCCGATGAAAAGAGTTGTGAAGCCTTGAAGGTCATTTGAAAACGTGTTCTGCTTTTTTGCGCTTGGGTATGACTGCTTAGATGCAAGCTTGTTCCAATCAAAAGCGCTGGTTATCTGACAAAGTACGCACAAATCTGCAAAAATTATCACACTCGTGTCGGTAAAAGCAAAATACACCGCAAACTGGCTCCTCGACAATGCCAATGCAAAAGCAGTACAAAGTGGGAAACGCTTGGCACAAAACTTCGCAGACCTTCACGTATATTTCGTTTTAGTAATAATTCGTGCAACTACTTTTCATTTTCTTTATTATAGATAATTTCTACATTGCACTTGAGAAAATTGCCGGCAACTTTGCATGTTTCCGACGGAAAAAAGAAAGGATTACGCAGTTGTTGACCTTGCTCGCCAATGATCAACCCTTGTTCAAAATATTTGGCGGCTTCTCAGAATGATCTACGAACAGATGCAGATACAATGGCCTGCCGTTAGACTGCCTTTGACCGAAACCTGCAGTCCAGCAACCATCCAGGGCACAACTTCAGCGTTTCGTGAACTTCTCAACTTTCAACAATATATCAACAATATTATACCGAGTTATTATACGGGTAGCCAGTCTTATGGTGAACGATAAAACTAAGTACTGACACGCGAGGCAGCTGAGACACTCTGCATAACAGTTTTTTTTAATGTTAAGGATAAAGGAATTAAGTTTAAGATAAGATTATCCGGCCGCTGGATCTCTCGAACTCGCTTTGAGGAGTAAACAATTTTTATAAAGAAACTAAAATATAGATTAAGTTCTCTAATAGCTGAAGCCGATGTCTTCACACAATAGAGTTTTATCAAGCTTTATCGAACTTCCTGTTTTATCTGATTCAAATTAGAGCTCAAAAACTTGACCTTCTGCAAACCTTAACGGCTCGTAACACAGACAAAGCATTGGGTCTGAACTTCAATACTGATCCAGTTTAAGGGAATCTGAAGCAATATCAGAAGAGAAAACGCGGAGGCGGAACCTGTGCTAATAGAGAAAACGCAGTAAATAAAGAAATAGGATCCACCATTATCTTAGAAATGAACAAGGTGGAACTCTATAGGACGTCTGTATAACCTCCATATAGGTGACAGCAAGATTGAGCATGACAATGACGTAAAATTTAGCCGCGCACAATACAGCGACGGTCCAATGGAATTTCGCTGAGTTATAGGAATAACCATTTATCTTAAGTAATTCTGTGTCGTCCACGCATTGAATTAACAGGAGAACTTTGCAAAGGATGTCTTCACTGCTACAGACTGAACATACAGTCACTAACCTTTGCTAGAGGCAGGCTTTATAAAAAAGAGGTCATATCGTTCGCCTGTGTTGTTAGTAGCAGACAGTACGTACGTGTTACACTTTCGCATTTCTTGGTGTGCTTGGCGATGATTCTTGAACAATGCTTGTATATACGGAAATAGGGACAGCTTCAGTAAACGAAAATCAAATAAAGTACAGACGAAGTACCAGTAGAAAGCTGGAGTTGTTGCTAAAGGTACGGGTACATCAATACGATGGGCGTAATTGAGTCGTGTTCGCTACGCTACGAAGCATTTACAGTGCCGGTGGTATCAACATTTACTTTTCTGCTACAACCATAATTGTTTCCCGTTATTGTGCTCCTCGACCTCATCTTCGTGATCGTTGCTGCGGTCATTGTTTGCGTCTTAGGCCAGCAATCATTCAGTAGATCAAGGAGGCAAACCTGCGAGAACGCAGGTGCTAAACATTTGCCCTCCCCCCGAAGAAAAAAACGAAAAATGAAAAAGGCTACGCACATGGCCAATTCTTAAAAAGTTCTGTAGGAGTCCTTTGTGGCCTTAAACAAAAGAACCTAGTACCGACCGTGCATTTGGACTGATGTCACATGCAAGCTCTCGTGTAGATGCCGTATCTAGTATGTATAACATATGCTAATCAGTGTACTTGGCCTGGTGCACATCGGCCTGCCTACACTCAGAAGCCGCTGAACGTGTACCCTGCGAGTGTGTGCAGTGCACCGCATAGCACTGATCTTACGCGTAGCGGAATCTCATTGTAAATTTGCGATTTCGTTTCATTCGATTAGCCAAAGCCGTAAGCCACGCAATAACTGCTAAATTGGACGTACCAGACAAAGGCGAAGAAGGGTATATGAACATATCACAGTGTAGCAGGCCAGATATATTCTCTTCCGGCCGACGCCTTCAGCCTTTGCCGCCATTACATTCTCTCTATCTCTCTCTCTCTCTCTCTCTCTCGCTTTTTGTACCGGGGTTGCATGTGAAGAGTTAAATGCAAACTCGCTTCATTTCTAGCTTCCTAGCTTTAGAAGCGGGCCGCCTTCCGTTCAATGTGCAAACAGAGGCCTCGCTGTCGATTGTTGCTTTTACTCGAGTGTATGATAATGACGTACCTTTACGCTTCTCTTTCTAGCCATTCTCCTAATTTTTCTTACACTTTTGTAGATTCGTAAGAGAGTAGGTAATGGAACTGAAGCTCGACGCGGAAGCCCTCTTTCCGGCTAGCAAACGGCTCAGCAACCCTCCAGCTAATCACAAGAAAGGCTGGGTAGCATCGAACTGCGCCTTCGGAGCCATCTATGTGGGCGGGTGCAGTGACTTCCCCGAGCTCATGAATATTTTGGAGCGTTATCGTTGACGGGCCCGGCGTATTCAAACGCGAGCAGGACGTCGCGGCCGCGTACTGCGCTTCACTGGGCAAATGGCTGCTGGGCAAGGGGCGGAACTCTTGCTTGGGAGTACAGCAGCTCCTCCGCGATTCCTCCCTCTCTCTTAGAATTGCTCAGCTATGACACTGCTGACGAGGCAGCTAAAGCGGGACTTGTGTGAATTTCTTGAACTGAAGGTTTGATTTTTGTTGTAGCAAGCACGTCCATCCAACGATAGCTAACGCTTCTTTCGCTTTCCTCGGCAAATAAGCACACTTCCCCGTCGAAGTGACTTCTTCCATTGATCCCCCCGCATCACTCTGCGCACTCCTTCTATCGATCCTACAACGGGGAATCTTCATTTGCGTTCCTTTCTTCAGCGTCGTCTTCGCATGGTTGTATCTTATCCGAAACATTTATTTTCTCTTAACTATTACCCGAACGCTTTCTGCGCGCTTCGTATACAGAGAGCGTTCACTCACATGCCTTTTAAGGGCATCAGGATACGAATGTCCAGCGCATGGCCATATTGACTTGTGGGCACATGGAGTGAACTTTTAATCAAGTCGTTCAAGTAGCTTACGAAATAGGAAACGGGTGACTGCTTTTGAGTGTTACGCTTAAATAACTCAATACTGCGAATGATACGAGTCTTGCAGGTGTATACTTTTTTCATATTTACGCTATTTCATTCTATGGTTCGGTGAAACCTCGGTCCAGTGGTGTATTCGCCACATTTCGACTAGGGAAGGAAAGAAGTGTAAACGCTCGTTAACTGTAAGGGCACAGAATCAGTAACATGTGAAATATCGAGGCGGTCATTATCGCTTTCATTTTGTTGCACGCAATGAATCTTCTTCTTACATGCTGCTCGCTCTTCCGTGTAATCTCGCTTAGTACGTATATTGGTGCCTCTGCCATAACAGATAATCTGTCTTAGGCTCTTGAGAATTCGCTTTGTTGTTCACGCCGCTTCCTCCGAGAGCAATGCGAAGAAAAACGTTGCCGGGGACAGAGCACGGAACGCAACCACTTCCACCCGCGTAATTTAGTGGGAGCTTGCTGCCGGAACATGTAGCGCCACCATGCTAGATCAATAAAAATTAGGACCGGACGTAACCCTCGTCTATGTTCCGTAGCGTAGCTCTTTGCTGCTTTCGCTGAAATTCATTACTGATCCCGCATAGTTTTCTTTTGTTTCCTGCACGGCTTTTCTTTTCTCTCTCTCTCTCTCTCTCTCCTTTTTGGTGTTCTCGCGTATGCCGGTGCGGTTTGTTTACAATGCGACGCGTATGTGTTTGTTTTCTTCTTCGAAGCCTCGTTCGCTTATAAGATGCGCAGACGCTCCATTTCTCTGTTTTTAATTGCGGAAACGCACAATTGATTGCATTTCTAATTAAGAATACCGAATAAAAACTGATTACCCAAGATGACACGTATTGGTTGCTGGCGGGTTCATGGGGCTAGCGGAAAAAAGGAGTTGCGGGATAACTCAGGCTGCAAAAGAATCTAGGCCGCATATTGATCAAAACGCAATAAGGGAGGCGACTTGCACTTATTAACTTATCTTTCTAAAATGTTTATCAAAGAGAAACAAAAATTATCGAACAAAACTTCAATGGAGGGTAATTAGAATGGAACGTGGGAGTGGAGTGCACCGAAATATTAGAAGTATAATTTTTTAAGGAAATGTCCTTTTTCTTGTTGTTGTTGTGCTTGGTATTGTTGCATATATATAGAGAAAAATCGAAGTGAAACTGAAGGCACTTCTGCCTGACGTGGCTTTGCACCGATGAATGTAGCAAATGAAGGACAAACGAATGTAGCAGCACAAGTTTAGGAAACAGTACAGTTACATGGAGCATATGCAAAGATGAAATGCAGCAAAAGTTATAATGACATAAAGACGGGAAAGTGTACCGCCAACGCCAACATGCTGCAATAGGAAGAATTGTCGAAACGTTTTCCGCGACATGTGCATATAGATAAACAAAATAGCCTTGAATGCCAAGCTATAGCCCAAGTCTTTGCATGCTTCGTACACAAGAGCGGATATATTATTTGACAGGAATGATGGGCATTAAACGATAGGCATTAGGAGTGGTGGACATGGACAGGTAGGAGTGGTACAGAAAATTGAATTTTATATATACCTAATCACAGAAAGCTGCTTGAAGGGATGTCTGAGCTTCGTTAATGAATGGTAGAATTGTTTTTCTTCCATCGTGATTTAAAAGCACAGGTACGCCTTATGTGGTGAGCACTCAACCAACTCCCGCCACGTGGCAAGTACCTGAATCAATTGTTTGCACGTAGCGAGTGCAAACATACTAGATCGTCTGAGTTCGTGATGCGCAGGTGTATGCTTTTGTTGTTGTTCACCTTTACATCATCGCAAACACCAGTGAGGGCATTTCCTCCCTTTCTTTTAAGCCGGCTTGTTTACGTGACCAGTATAAGTACGTGGTAAGCATCATCGAACAGTGCGTGAATTGTGGTGATTTCGCAGGACGCAAGGCTTGCCACGGCATGCCATCACAAGTAACGCCTCACGGTAGGGGCCACAGCAGTATTGCGCATTCGTGGGAGAGGCCAGTTGCAATTGGCAACGGTAAGAAATTGTTCGGTGTGCGCTTGGAAAACTACGGAAAGCTCGCATTGTTGTGCAAACAAGCAAACGAAGTTTACTTGCAGCTTCGTCTTCGAAAAGGAACGGAAACTCTCTTGAGTGCGTGGGAAGACTGGGCGCTGCTGTATGCCAATCACCTTAGAACCCCTGAAATGTGACACCGATCCCTGTTTACAGACCAGTGCAAAACAATTCTCTTATTTCCCATCTTTTGCAAGCATGTCTGTGATGTGTAAAAGAGTGGGAGCGTCTAGAAGTGTGTTTTCAAATGACTAAACCCGGTTGCTTTCCCCAAGTGTTGGCAACATTTCTTGGGGTGTGTGTGGGGCGATTGGGGTGTGGGCACGATCACCCCAAACACTCCCCACCTTTAGCTAAAGGTTGGTAAGTAACAATACTGATGATGATAATGATGATCATGACAATAATGACTGCCGGAAATTCTCTATATTTAGGTGTGCTTTCTTCCTAGATGTCCTATTTACTACTTTCAATGCACAGTGGCGTATCCCTGCCGCGGCGGCCACATTTTGATGAGGGCGAAATGGAAAAACGTACCTCTACCGCGTATTGGGTGCACCTCAAAGGAGTCAAAGTGGTCGGAATTATTCCGGAGTCTCTCACTACGACGGGCCTCATAATAAGTTCTTAGTTTCGGGCAAATAAAATCCGAGAATTATTTAAAAAAAAATACTTCTAGTGCTATACCTACAAAAACACCTCCTGCAATCGCACGTCAGTGGTCGGACTGTGACAAAAGAAAATCTAAAACGGTATGACACGTTAGGCTATGCTTTGTCTAGAAAAATAGCTTTAATGACCCCTGATGGCTCACTAAATAAGCTATTTGGTATATGGCTTCAGACGTAGCGACAAATGAAAGTGCATGTATCCCTTTTGGGATGAAATAAGGGAGATGTATTGAATTTGGCTAACGTTACTTTCTTACGAGGCTACGTTGCTGGTTGTTTACATCACCAAAAAGACACTAAAAGCCTGTACGACGGCCAAATGGTGAAGTCTTCATTAACGTGAGTAAGAATTCGCTAAATATAGCGCTTTGTCGCAAAGTTACCGACACTGTTTTCCGCAGTGGTTAATCGGTGACATCGACAAAGCCGCTCTTTCAGCGAGAACATTGTTACCTCTGTTACGAGCTTACCAAATCAAAAGAGACGCTAGAACGTATCAATGGCCTTCTTATGGGAGTCCAAGCGTACGCATTAACGTCACCGACGGTCCCACTCTAAGCTACTACGGTGTATCATTGGATTAAATGTCTATTCAACCAAAATCGTTTTCCGCAGAATGGGAATAGAACTCACATAGTTTGAGGATTTGAGCGAAGTGTTGAAGTGAATTTTAGAGGGACATAGAATAAGCCATGAGAGCGGGCGAAAAAACAAAAACATTACCAAATATGACGAGAGGAAAGGGGGCATACTGTTATTAAAGAACTTAAAAGTGGAGTACAACTCAGGCAATTAGTCTCGCTAGCGCGTCTGTCTAATCGGGAACCTAGGGAGTCAAAACACGAATTGCGGAGATAGATGCCACGAGAAAAGAGCCGAAATAAAATTATGAGAACATATTCCTTCGAATACTTTTCACTTGGTCGTTTGAATGTAGTTGGCAAATAAAGCGCAGACATTGAGAAGCACAACACGTATTAATTTCATTATTTATGTATCGAAGCTAGCCAGGCATTGCGCTAAGACAGGTGGTGCACTTAACGGTCTGGGATGTAATTAAAGTGGGCGCAAACAAATGAAGTTTTTTTCCCCTCAAACTGTCCGAAACTACACAGAAGAGCACAGAAGAGAAATGACTGAAGAGAAAAGAAAATGCACAGAATAGAAATGCCTGAAGAGAAAAGAAAACGCACAGAAGAGACATTATTGGCAGATACTACGTCTGTAGCTTATCAGTAAACCAGCACAAAGGTGAAATAAATAAACGAATGCAACGGTAAGAAGCGAAAGGCAGAAGGAAGAGGTCCTGTCCACGTACTTTTTTACCACAAAGGAATAATACGAGGATTATAGTCAACACTGAACAAAGTATTCTTTTTGAAAGCAGGTCGCTCACCCACGTCTTTGAATGCTGAAACAGCGCGAAACTTAGTGCGCGTAATATTACGCTGGCTGTGACGGGAATGACGTTACTTCGCCGCACCATGGATGAAATTGCAAACTTCATTGCAGAAGTAGAATATATCTATTGTGCAAAAAAAAAAGGAAGAAAGAAAAATGTAAATGCTAATAAGTAAATGTGGTTGTACATCCGGCTTTGTTAATCGTTAACCAAGGACATTGCAATTAGGACAAAAATAGGGAAATGTGAATTTTAATTCACATTTGCTCATATACAACAAAGCGACAAAATAAGGAATGCAAGACAACGTACCATAGGCCCCTGGTAGCCTTGTATGCCCCGGGCATAAGAACGGAAACCCGCAAGACACATGCGCTGGGCTGGGAAGATTTAAGGATTTGAGACATGACACACGCAAGCGTTTCGACGTAGGTTGCACATTTGAATGGCTTCTCTTTGTTTGCTTGTTTGTTTGTTCGCTTGCGTGCTTGCTTGCTTGTTTGTTTGTTTAAATTTCATTGCACCATCTTGGTGGTTTCCTTATATTGTTTGAAAAGTATTCCACGTGTAAACACTTATCATACGCCCATTTCTCAAGGGGATCATACGCGGGTGCTCGGGAAGGCACAACGCAGCAATATGGGGAGATGCCGTGCGCACAAATAATAAACTGCCTTTGTTGTGTGTAACGCATCGCTTCCTCGTTCTGGCGTGCATGCCAGAACTTTCGGAGCTCCTTTTACACGAAACATTCAGCATTTGTACTGTTGCATTTGGCATGCGTCATTGCCCCAGTAAGAAAAAAAAAGTGAGTTGTCGTACCCACGGGATAAGAAAAACGGGCTTACGACAATCGCCAACATTTCCCGGCTTCTCTCGGCCCTGTGGCAATCGGTTCCGTGGAATTCTCACATCATATGTGCAGCATGTGGAATGCAGGGGCTAGCTTGCACATTCGTCGAGAACCACTTTCAGTAAGTACTTACAGGTCGCTTAGCAAAAGGTGCAAAATCAATCGGTGCCTCCTGCCGCAGAGTTTTCCGTTGCGAGTTGCCTGCCTACCAGGAGCCGTTGTTTTATACAAAGATTGTTTGACTCTGTCCATTGGAAGCACAATGGAAATGTGTTACGATTATCATGCTCCAGTTTTTTCGAAACGTCTCCCCTTTCAGGGGCACCATCGAAATTTTTGGTTGTGTACGTGTGTGTGTGTGCGCGCACGTGTTTTGGAAAGTTCTAATTCCGGCGGAGCAAGCAAAGGCGGATCCCCATCGTAGCCAACACGAAGCTGCATTTAGCAGTCGGATGTATCCGTCAGCGCTGCTCATTCGTAAGTGCACCCATCCTTCGCCAAGAGCGTGTCCCTGTGCATCCGATGCGAATTCGGTCCCAGATTGTTAGCGAGCAATCAGTGAAAAACTTCAAGTCGCAGCGTTAACTGTAACTTCTGTGTATGCTTCTCATGCAGTGTACCGATATACGAGTAGCAAAACATGAATAACGAGACGTCCAATGATTTTATAGACTGTTCAACTACTGCTCCTGTTTGTGTAGCTCTGCTGAGCAACCTATTTACGCGTGAGCTCTTATTTTTCTTTTCAAGTTAGTACACTGCAACCTGCATTGTTGCTTTATGTGCTCTATTTTTCCTCTTGTTGCTTATGACGGTCAATATCCGTTGTCGCAGTTTTCCTCTAGTGTTCGGGATCTGTCACCCCGTTATTTTTCTCCTCCTTGCTTCCCTTCTTCCTGTCTGCCTTCTCTATGTTTATGTCCCCTCCTATTTCCTGTGAAGTAGGCAGACGTTGTACCCCTTTCGGCGGTATTTCTAGTGGATTGGACCCTCCTCTAGTTTTCTTTTCTCTTTGTATATTCCCATAGCAAACACCAATCTTCTGTACTCTAAACACCATTCAAAGTTGCAAACTGTTTGCGAATAGAATCAACTCGGCTCTTAATAAGCTGTCACCCGCTGTGACGTCGAAGTCGCTGTGTTTAGTTCTACAGACCGTATTTGCGGGTCTCGTCTGTGACATGGCACGGCACAAGAAAAAGGCACACCCGTTATCACATGAAGGAACGCCAGGAAAAAGCTTTCCCATTACTCGCAAGCCGCAATGTACTATGTACGTAGTTGCGTATTTGGAGAACACATAAGTTCGCCCGTCAGGAGAGATTACTAAGTGTCCCCTCTGGCATCTTCGTGCATCCCCACAGAAAGGAACGCCAGGATCCGTTGCGCAATGGAATGCCCGTAGTGCTCCTGTTACTCTCCTTTCTTGCCTTTAAACATGTTACTACTGCGGCGAGACGCCTATTTTAAGCGTTCGTATCACGTATATTAACCTGTCTAGCCGCATAAACTATCTTACGCAAAGCACAGGTTGTGTTTATCGCTTCCGGCGCGGCAGTGAAATGGCTCCTTCCTGGCGCAATCTCTGTCGCACACTCGCGTACTCTTCCATAACGCATAATAAAAACAGCAGAGCTACTGATGCTCTACATTTTTTCTCCCTCAAATGTGGAAGGTGCAGGAGACGCTTGTATGCAGGAGATGTTACGCCACAACCAGATTGAGGCTTTATATATGGGTGAGAGCACTTGGGGGGCGAAACTGACTTAAATGCGAGGCACCTTTAACGTGGTTTTATTCATTCCATGTATTTTATTTATTTAGGTGACTCCAGCTAAGCCTTATTTGTACAGTGTCGAGCCAGTGTCTTGAGCATGTTTTGAGACGGCGACCATGTATTGCAAGTGAGATGCTGCACGCATACTGTCTTTGTAGTTCTGCAAATGTCATACAGAAAGTTCAAAACGGACTTTTGCCCCTGCTTGATGGCTGTTTCGGACCTTGGTAATGGTGAATTTTAATCGGTGCGAGAGTAACACTTCGATAACATTTGTCGCATTTGGACAATTCCATCTGAAGGTTCCACATTACCACACTGACATCTAACATTATCCTACCATTCGCAGTAGATGCGGGCATGCAGGCGCGGACAGCCTATGAGAATACAAATGCGACTTTCGAGACTACAATGGCACGACCGATTGCACACTTCCATCTCCACTTTACGTGACGCGCTTGCAAACATGGAGAGAGAGAGAGAGAATAAACTTTAATAATGAATGGTCCGGCAGTTTCGTTGTGATGGCCTCAGGTGGCGGCTCGAAGTCCTTGGACTCGGGCGACATTTTTGGCTTGCCGGACGGCCCAGAGCTGGTCTGCCAACTCTGAACTTTTGAGCGCCGCCTCCCAGCAACGGCGACGCCGATGGAGAAGGTCCCCGGCGGCCACCGCAGCCGAGGCGGCGTCGGGAAGAAGCGAGCTCGAGGCTTCCCGTACTGTGGTAACGGCCGCGATTACGGACGCGTCGCGAACGGATGTGGTCCCATTACCGTGGTTGCCGGCACATTCCCAGAGCATGTGTCGCAGCGTTGCTCGCTGTCCGCAAGCTTTACAGGCATCTTTTGGATATAAACCCGGGTAGCAGTGATGTAGGACCGCGGGGCTGGGGTAGGTGTGTGTCTGGAGCAAGCGTAAAGTTACGGCCTCATTCCTGTTTAACTTGTCGTGTGGTGGCGGGAATGTGCGTCTTTGGAGTCTGTAGTGTTGGGTGAGGTCTCTGAACGTGGTCAGGCGATCGCACCACCCCATCATGGAAACGTCTTTTAAAACGGAGCTTTCCTTCCCTACTTTGCCGGGCTTGGCCTGGCTGAGCGGTTGCTATCTCGGCGGATATATATATATATATATATATATATATATATATATATATATATATATATATATATGGTTAGACGCACGTCGAGTGAAAGTACCAGCGAACTGGTCTCTATAACTCCTCTATGTTGAACAAGTATGCTCACTTCTGTTCTCCGTAACCAAACTACCTTGCTACCTAAAACCTCGCATCTCTAAAAGCGAGGCATCTCAAACTAGGCATCTCTAAAACACACGAATTTGTAAATGGAGGGAAAAAATATATATTTCGCGCCATCCTCTGGTTTAGTTTATATTCTTTCATTTAGCCACTCACTATACGCCACTGGGTGTGTACCTGTTCTTGGCTAATCCTCCCGATTGGCCATGCCCCATTTTGACAACTACGTCATACCTTAGTTTGTAATGTAGGCTCAGAGATATCTCTATACATGTCCATCTGTTGATCGAATGATGAACTATATTTGATGGATTCATTTATATCTTTTTAGACATTCGGGAGTGTGCCCGTTCTTGGCTAATCCTCCAGAACGTTTGCGTCCCACTGTGACACAAGAGGTAAAGATTCCGCGAATGTTGCTTGGAACGTGTCGTATTTCTCTCTGCATGCATCTGTCATCCCCACATTTCGATCGACAAACATTATTAATCGCTTTCGGCCTTGAGACATGGCTGCGTGTACGTGTCAGACTGTGCATCCGCGTTATTTGGTATTAGTAATTCGACATAGCTTCTGAGCGGTGTAGTGCACAAATATGAAAATTGCAGGACAAATGAATGTGTGACCTTTGTGGGGGAGAAACAGAAATATTGCGTGGGGTTACTTATTGCATGGGTTGAAATAAAGGAAATGTACGCATCACCGTTAGCTCTAAACCATTCAAGACACACCTTTACTTAAAGCTTCGCTTCACACAGTTTCCAAAATGTTCGTTGAATATGCGTAATCTTTCTTTTTTTTAACACTATAGAATAGTTACAGTTCCTTATCGGAATCCTGGCCACGGCTGTCTCATTTCAATGGGGGTAAAATGCGAAATCACCATTGTACTTAGATTAAGGTGCACGTCGAAGAACTCTAGATGGTCCAAAATATTCGGGAGTCTCCCGCTACGGCGTGCCTCATCATCAGATCGTGGTTTCGGCCCGTTGAACACCATGATCTTTTTTTATTGCGATAGAAATTACATGGACATTTCAGGCGCATTTCTGCCGTCGCCGTCACCGTGATGTTGCGTATAAAGTCCTAAGGCGATAACACCGCCGCCGGGCGTCGTGTAGTGTATTTCGCTAGAATAGCAGCTTGGGCTTGTTGGTTTTCCATCCTGCTAGTAGCAGCGCAAAATGTAGACAAGGGACGAGACAAGAAGACACCACAAGCGCTGTTTTTTGCGCTGGCAATGGTGCGACGAGTTGCGCGCGCAGGGCCAGAGTCTGAAAGTGCCAGGTGCCTGTCCGACGGAGTCGACGTGGTCGCCCGTTGCAAAATGGGCACGAAGAGCCTACCTGTGCGACAAGTGGTGACGTATTTGAAAGAACATTCCCTCTCGTTGCTTACTTCTGACAAGGAGGGGGGCTTCGCTGTGATGCCGAAAGACGTCTACCAATGTAAGGCGTTAGAGGCCATAAGTTCTGTTTTTAACAGTCATGAAAAGTCTGTTCTGCGGAAAGCAAAAAAAAAAAAAAAAAACAGCGCTTGTGGTGTCTTCTTGTCTCGTCCCTTGTCTACATTTTGCGCTGCTACTAGCAGGGTGTAGTGTATGTGCGAGTGAAAGCACGCGAGCGAAGGTGACGATCGCGGCTGAATCTGGCGCGCTCGAAGGAAGAAAGCGGAGAACAAACGCATCGTCTTCCGTCGCACAAGAGGCCGTGGGGGAATGGGACGCCGCCAACAAGTGCGTACTGTGCGTATTTTGAAAGGGATTTGCAGACGGCTCACGCCTTTGTGCGCGCTGTGTTCTCGCCGCTCTTGGGTTGAAGCGACAGACTGCACGAAGGTCACTTCGCTCGCTGCTGCTGCCGAGCTTGCTCACACCAGCGTTTTGACAGCGAGTGTGCGCGCTCATCGAGTGTGATGTATCCATGCTTGCTTGTGCGCGCTGATACCATGCTTGTTAATTCAGTTAGTAAGCGAATGTTTTCAAGTTTGTACGGCCGATAGAACTACTATCCTTACTTCGTATAGCTGTCTACTAATTTGCTATGGCAATCGATGCTTTGCCTTTCGGTGGAAACTGCACCTTCTTCAGTTCGATATCGGCCGCGATACAAAAGCATTGAGATACGGGAGACGGCGAGCAAGAACAATAAAAAATAGCCTTAGCGACGTCTATGAAGATACTTTTAAAGAAAATAAGTTTGCAGAACCACACTTCCAGCAGTTAGCCAGGCTGCAAGCACTCATACTCTTTTTTTAACAAAGAAAACAGACTATATCAAGACGGTAAGTCGGGTTTTTTGCCTTTCTTTTCTTCCGTGTCTTGTGTTGCGCTGTTACGAACCTTACAATGCAAAACAGACTAAGAGGGATAGGGTGACTAATCGTCATTATAACTATTCGATTTGGACACACCGCGGGGCAAGACGCTGTCCAAGGTTTCCTCCCCCTCACGCACACCCCCTCTCTCCTCTCCAGAAAACATTCTACTTCGTAATCTGAAACTATGTCATGTAATAAACATTCCATAATTCCTTCAATTTACTCAATACACAGCCTCGCTCAACTACGTGTTTTGTCTCGCCTTTTTTTTCTCTCACGGAAGTGGATTATTCTGTTCCTCTCGCAGACCAGCATTTATCTGTTCTACACATTGCATAACTCGCTTAACTCCAACTAACAAAGTATTAATGCATGTACGAAGACCGCGACGTGAGTGCAATTACAAATTACGATAATCACTAGAGAGAGAGAGAGTGGTGGTGGAGAGTGGTGTAGCAGCAAAATCCGTACGCAAAAAAAAAAAAAAATGAGCGAAATAAAAATATTACTTTGAAAACAACACTTCCACATTGAAACATTGCAATCTCGATTGTTTCGCAGTAACCTCTTTCTTTGCGCGGCTGTCGCGTACACTCGGCATAGGCAACGAAGAAAAAAAGTACAGTAAGGTGAGAAGGCAGAGAGAAGTTGCCGGCTCAATTTCAATAATTGAAACCCGGTTACTGCGCGTGAATTCCAAAACTCATCCAGACGCGGCTGTTGTGCCTGGATTTTGCCTCAAAGAAGAAGACATGAAGAAGTGTGAGCATGAACGAGGCGTGCGTTGAATAATTTAAACCCTCGTTCAGAGGCATTCCAACCTGTTTCGGGCACACGGATGCATGCAACGGTTCTCGAACAACGTGGGCCGGGGGAATCCAGATCAGAGGCGACGCTCCGCGTTTATTAGTTCTGAGCGCGAAGCCGAGGTTGGTTTTACAGCTTTCGCGCTTTGAAGTATGGCTCACAAATTAACGCTCGGCCCGGCGCGCGTCCGAGATATTGACGTCACTGCAGGTGATTCTAGTTCATTTAATGCCCCTTCATTTACGAGCAAATTTGTTAGCATTCTGGGACGAGCCTCCTCTGCTCCCTGCACTAGCGAGGAAAAGAACAATAACTGCTCTGCCTACTAAACGCAGTTAGCAACAAAATCATTTGCATTTGAAAGTGGATTTGCATGGTTAGCACAACCCATTTCCCCCTCCTGTATTTTTTCACGAATGGATAACGGGATCGAGGCTTGGTTGTCAGATCACTTATTTAGAGAGCCGTCAGTGCAGTAACAGCTGCGATGAAGGAAAGGCGTTCAGGTAAGCTTCAGCCGAACTAAACTATTCGAATGCACATTATGTGCTGCTTCCGGCTTAGATTGAGAAAATAGCAATAAGGTCACCAGGAATAAAATGACCATACTGCATAGCATATGTGGTTCGCGTGACCAGCGAGCACTTCTGGTACGTCGACGATGGCGAGCATATCTAAAGAATCTTATTGCGTATATTTTCATCATGTACAAGAAAAATATTGTACAATTCCCAGACATTTGTGTACTGGTTCCTGTTGTGTTATCCATTCCTAGGCGCCATGCCCCATTTGAGATTTGAGCCCCACTTGATTTCCGATTTGAACTATCACGTGACTGCAGTCGCAGGTCCCCCGTGTGCTCAGCACGCGGCAAACACATATTAAGCTGCACATTGAGGAATTATTTGTAATTGTAGAATATGTAATCTTGCGTATGATCACCAAATATGTAATTTGTCAGTGTCGGAGCAGACAATGCATATTTTATCCTCACTGCTGCACAAGATCAATCGCAGGCATTTCTCTTTCCACCCGAACATTACCAGAAGCTTTAAAGATAGTGTGTCGAATACAGCGCAAGTGTGCTCATTAAGCGGCATTACTCGAAAAAGCGGCCACAACTGCCAGAAGTATTCAAAAAGCATAATTCACTTCTTAAAAGATAGTTTACAAATAAACATTTAACTAATTCTTCACCACTCATTTTGCCATTTACAAAATTAAGCCAGCGATTTCAGGAGGCTCATCCAGTTGGAAGGAATCTTGAAACTAGTACCACTTTTGAAATAAACACTGCGAAACTTGCCGTAAGAATGGTCTGATGTTCCAGTTACCTTTTTTTATGAAAACGTCTTAGTGTGCATTGAAGCTCAGAAACAACTGAACACAAACGAATTTTTCCGGATACCTTGAAAATGAATATCTAGAAACTGATGCCATTCTCAGAATTCGTTCCAAGTGGATGCGACCTGCGAACTTATAGACTACAAATTTTCAAAAATTGCTATAAACCGTAAAGTAATTAGTTTAAAAAGTAAATTGCAGAAATTTTGTATTTATTAGATTATCTATTACGAGTAGTCGTTCTAGTTCATATGCAGCTTTTCAGATCCCACTCTAAAGATAGCCTTGCTTCATGCAACAGGCTATTTTTTTTTTTAATTTTGTTAATAAAAAAAAAACACGAAGTAAATGTAGACATTCACTTGCTTGTTTACTTGAAGTAACTTACAGGCACTATTACGTCTGCCATTGTAACATTCTCGGCTGTTATAAATAAAAATAGTTCCACTTTTAAAGGGGCTCTCACCTCTGAGACAAAGGGTGTCTTCGAGAAGCTTAGTCGTTCATTTTACCATAATGTTTAAAGCATAGTTGCTGCCTTCAGCTGTTTTGGTGGATTAACCCCTGCTTGATCTATTATTGGCCTTGGGAACTTCTCTATAGGTATTTTCCTGCTGAATACTAGCGATACAAAACGTTCGGACTTGGAGCTTACAAAAAGAACTCCCCGCAAACTGCACTTCTGCGGAAAATAGAGTGACGAACGCGTTTATGTAATCACTAATAGTTAAGTGTGGACAGACAGGCCGTGCTTTTTAGCACAACATGAGGAATAGCTAGAAAAGAAAACGTAGAAAGCCACAACCCGCTTCTGCTACATCCGCTCCTTCTTCCTATTTAGCCTCAGCCATCGAAATATGCTTCTCCGCACAAAGACCCTTTATGCGAAAAAGCAGCACTAACGAGCTCCCCTGGTGTAGAGGTCACACCTCGCGCTGTATCACGAATGTCGCCATGGACAGATTGCGAGGATTATCGCAAGCCAATAGTCCCTCGATAACAGAATCATGCGCCCTCTGCCTGCTGCGTGAGTAAGGAAAGCCACCGCTTTAAATAACACACATATTTATAAGCTTACGTGCCCGCTCCACTTCCCCTGCGCACCACATTGAAACCGTCGATCGAGTTTCAATGAGTATTCAGAATGACTGAGTACTGATTTTAACGTGTTCAGATACAAATGTTAAAGAAAACAGGATGCAAATGAATCAAACCATACTACTACATACTACAAGGCATCATAAGATCATGTCAAGCACAGACAACATTATTACAGGAAGCTATCAGGGAAGATTTGATTTCAGTCTTTTTTTATAACCGGCTAATATTACCATTGTAATCTGAATGTCGAACGCCACGCTTGAAGTAATCCATGGTTAAACCAAGCTGATGTATGTATATCGATCCAAATGCTTTACAAGAGCGAAGGCGTTACGCTGAATTTATAACAAGCTTGTTTAATGGGAACCATTGTATTATATGAAGCTCGACTGAATAACAAGACCATTTTTACGTCTCCACAGTCTAGGCTGTTCAAGAAAGCATCTTAGCTCGAAAGTGATCAATCACTAGTCCATAAGTTTCCTTCCGCGTCAGAATCAAATTCGGTGCGCATCATCCAGCAGCGTTACAACAAAATGTATTTGTGAGGCGTCACATATGGTGTACAACAATCGAAATAGCACGCACAAAAAATTATATCGATGGTAAAAATAATACCTGTATAGCACTGATGAATACGGGTCTCGTACCGAAAGGTATACTCGCAGTCCGAAGGGAGAAAGAAGATCTACTCGATTATTAGAGCGCTACTCTTAACACAGAAAAAGATAATAAACAAACAGAAAGAACTTTTCAACAAACTTAAGGAAATAGCACTTGAGTTATGCGTAGTAAAAGACGGTGTTTCAGTTTCAGTTTTTCAATTTCAATGTTATTTTGGTAAATCTCAATTATACACTTCAAGGAGGACATAAATGCAGAAAGCTGTCTTTTTGTCAAAAGACTCAATGGGAGACTTCCAGTTATTAAGTGCATCAAGTCAGAAGTGCATCAAGTACATATTTACATCTAGTCCAGCAAAGCGAAAAATATCATCAGGATTGGCTCATGCCCCCGTAAGCAAGAAAAGATGCAATGGCTAAATATGAACGAAGAAATTAAGAAAAGAACGAAACAAGGAAAGAAAAAAAAACAAAGGAGCGAAGAAAGAACCACAGAAGGAACGAAAGCAAGAAAGAACAAAAGAAAGAAAGAAACTTGGAAAGAAAGAGAGAACGAAAGAAGGAATGAAAGAACATTTAGGTAGCGCATTAGGTGCTCGCATGTGTCGTTGAGGAGGTTAACCTACAGTGCCATATGTTTACTTCACACTGCGGCTCGTTATGTCTTGCAATAAGTCTGACCCCTCCTATCGTATAACTTAACGCATAACCATGTGTGCAGCAGGCTTTCGCCTTCACGAGTTACAAGAACGTAACATGCTGCCGAAATTCTATTTCAGAGGGCGATATGTGCGCCTTTATTTGTGGCTATATTTAAAGACATATCAGCTAGTTTACTTATAAGACACCTGGGTGCATCAAAGCTGATTTTCCCCGAAGAACACAATTTTGGGAAGTGATATTTTTCTAGAAAATCGGTGGTTGTTTTCCTTTCTTATATTCCAACATTCGTATCGCCACGATGTCGCTAATTTAAAGCTAGAAATTAAAGATAAAGCGTAAAAGGTATAGGAAAAATCAAAATACACAACACGAAAGATCACAAGCAATTTATTGTCGTATACATTCATGACTCATCACTTAGGTGCGACCTGTGTCTGAAGGAATTTGCCAACAGTGAAGCACTTGCGGCAAACACAAACACAGGCTTCACGCGTTGGAGTCGGCTGAAGCGAAATGCATCCGAAAACAGTTGTACGCGCACGTGACTACGGAACACTTTAGTCATCAACCGAACTTGTTCAAGAGATCGCAGCGGTCTCATCGTCCTGCCTTATGGGCGCATGATCTACCGCTTTATGAGGTATTGATTGCATCGATGAAATGAGGGCACGACGTCCTGATTTCGAAAAGAATCTGTGTTATAAAATAATTTAGACAAGAAGAAAGCCATGGTCATAAAGAATTACAGTTAGGCATGAAGAGTGAGGATCGGCATTTGGGCGAGTTGGTACTGGTTGAACATCTTGAAGGGGCAGCGCAAAAAGACGATGACAGAAGGCAGGAACACACAGGACAGCGCTGTCCTGTGTGTTCCTGCCTTCTGTCATCGTCTTTTTGCGCTGCCCCTTCAAGATGAAGTGTGAGCTTAGGCGTGAAGCTGAACCTGCACAGCTGTACTATGAGAAACGAACGTGAAGTATCTACACCGCTGACGTCAAAAATCTCGTGGACGCACAGAAAAAAATTAAGCGTTTCTCATTATTGTAATTGACAATGTTCCCCAACTGAACTGACTCGGCTATTCACCACCGGCTCAGGCTGCACGCTCAAACTTGTTCTCTTCTAAATTTTCTCTATCCCCATATTGCCCTAGGTTTCGCAATGTCCCTGCTCGTCATGATTGTGAGAAGCAGTTGAGAATCCAAGCCCATTTTTTTTTTCAGCGTGAAGAACGGACGATACCAGTGAATACTACGAAAAAAAAAAACAACCAGGCGTTCCTCGCGCATATATAGATAGTCGCGCTCACGCTATGGAGCGAGAGCGATGGGGTGTATCTTGGAAAGGGAGCGCTCCGGGCCAGCCTGTCGTTATCGGATGCATTTCGATTTCACGCGCAATTTGCGCAGTTCGCGTGCCGACAGTCCTTCTTTCCTTTATATGTCCCTCGCGCACGCCCTTCCGGTGCGTTTTTTTTTTCTCGCTGTATTTTGTGCTGTAGGGATAGCAGAAGTTTGTCTCCGCTCTCGCTCGTCCACTGACAAAGTCGGGAGCTTGGGCGCCATGTCGATAGCCTAACTCGTCCCACGCTTAGTTTAGCTCAAAAGCAAAGCGTTGCGGAAACTGATATTAGTTATGCCGAGAGTTTGCAGGAGACACGTGCGCGAACAAATGCGCTCGCTGTACGTTGTTTTCTGAAGAAAACAATGAAGGCTGGGAGCTTTCTGAAGCGCCAGCCTCATTTATTCACCCAACTAGTGAAAAAGCTTCTCAAAGAAGGCTAACTTTCGAATGCCCACGCTGCTCATACCCCACGGCACGCTTTTGTCTAACACGAGCGCCGTCATAGTTCTGGCGTGAACTTTATTCAACGCCTTCTCCGTACAACGCACACAAAGGCGCGACAGAAGCCACCATGCTATAGTCAGCTTATTCAAAATCGTTTACCGTGTAGCATCTGGTAGCTGACGCTTCCGACGCGTAATTTAAAGATGAACAAAAAAATGCACTTCTTAGAATTATGAGCTCGAAAGAATATTTTCGCACCCGGCACGGCTTAACTGATCGCCAATGGGCTAAACCCCACATTACGTATTCAAGCTCGCACTGACTAACATCACACTAAGAGGCGAAAGGAAAAAGAAAGCACTTTCTAGATAGACCTAATTTGTTCGAGCTTCATATGTTTCACGAGAGGGCGTGTGTTTAGTGTTATTCTCAAGTTACGAACATACGTTGTAGATTATCGTTTTTTAAATTCTGCTTCCACGATTAGACTATTGTTCTTAAACTGAAGCACACTTCAAGCGATCTAAACTTCAGAGGGAGCCACAGAGAGAGTCACAGAAACTTATACGAGTGCGTGATAATTATGACTAAAGTTCGCTTGAATTCACTCGAGAGAGAGAGAGAGAAGGGATGGGAAATGCAGGGAAGTTAACCGGATAAGATTCTGGTTTGCTACCCTTCACTGGGGGAAGGGGAAGGTGAAATGAAAGATGGAAAGAACAGCGCAGAGAAAAAGCAAAGGAGCGAAAAAAGGTAGGGAAGGTCGTGAACATCCATGAGAATTACAGTCTCTCCAATAGGCCACTCGAACGTAGAAATTTCAAGAGTACCTTCACTGTCTTGTGGTGTGGCGACTGTATAGGTCGGCGTTCCAGGACTGTCTGCTCCGAAAGCGGCCGGTCGTCAAGACGCGCCAGCACGGTCGCGAGTGACTGCCTGTGTGCGCTTTATCGGGGACAATGACAAAGAACGTGTTCGATAGTTTCCTCGTCACCGCAGTGGTGACACGCAGCACTATCCTCCCATCCGATGGGGAAAGCAAACGACTCAGTAAATGCGACGCCAAGTGACGATCGGTAAAGTACTGTTGTCTCGGGTTGGGATAATCCAGGTGGAGGATGAAGTGGCAGATAGGGGTCCAGTCTATGTAGACATGTGTGCTGGACACTAGGTGTTTTCCACAGCGATTGTAAGGCATCCTATGCAAGCACTTCAAGTTGCGTTGCTGCATGTGTCTTTGACAGCGGGATTGGCTTCTGCACGCCGTCTTCTTGAGCAGGTGGAGCAGCTTCATCGGCCTGTTCATTACACATCATGCCTCAGTGGCTAGGGAGCCACTAAAATGTGACGTCGTGTCCTTGCTCGACGAGGCGATGAAGGAAATCTCAGATTTGTAGCACTAGTTTTTCGTAGGGTCCACGGCGTAAGGCGGAAAGGAAGCGCCGTGTAGAGCTGCCTTAGAATCCCTGAAAATGCTCCACTTTTGAGGTGGTTCCTCTCGATTTATGCGTCGTGCGCTACGAAGAGCAGCAAGCTCCGCGGCTGTCGATGTAGTCTGATGCGATGTGATCTGAGACCAACGAGCACAAGGATGAAGAGTGTTGGGCTCAACATACCGCTCTGCGGTACTCCACGGTGCGTATAATGTTGAGGAGTTGGGCCGTCTTCGGTATTCATAAAGAGAGGCCGCCTTTGTAGATAACTGCGTGTCCAACAATAGAGTTGACCACTGAGGTCAACCGTTTCCAGAGCCTCTAATATAACCTCGTGCAGAATGTTGTCATATGCTCCTTTGATGCCGACGAACATGGCGAGAGATAATCGCTTACATGCCTTTTGATGTTGAACGTACGTAACAAAATCGATGACGTTGTCAATGGAGCATCGGTGGCGTCGAAAGCCAGTCAATGGCGTCTGGGTAAACTTCATTGCGTTCAAGGCACCATTCGAGTCTGGCGAGGATCATTCGCTCGATCACCTTCACAATGCAACTAGTGAGTGCAATTGGGCGGTAAGAAGTAACTAAACGAAGATAGCGATGCACGAAGCCCATTCACTCTATAGGACTATTTTTCAAGTCATAATCTAGAATTTGCAAGAATTTTGCAGTAATATTTGGTGCACAGCAGAGGAGTCTCTGATCGAAGAAGAATGATGAGAGATTTTTTTTTTTCAAAGGGACAGAACGTTCGTGGTTAGGAATATAGTTGAAGATACACACCGCAACAAAATTCTTTTTCCTAGCCAAAAAAGCAGCAAATTACAGTTCGCAGCGACGTTCTGAAAGATTAATAATTAGCTGTATATTCACTTGCACATTCCAATTGCACATTGTTTTCGCTATCTTTACTTTGCACTTGGAAACTTGAATGACTCAGACACCTGCACTATGAAACTGTTGGACAATGCAAACAATGGATACCAGGGCCACTGCTCTTGGTCACAGAGAAGAGAGAAAAGGAGAGAGAAAGAGAGAGAGAGAGAGAGAGATCGGATCTTCGGGCAACGTTAGGAGGGAACTCTCCTCTGCACTCCTGACGGCATATTTTAAAGCCATTAACATTGTTTTCCCGCAAATTATAATCTGACCCGCGTTTGACTGAGACTGAGTGCGTTCGATGCCATAACTTATTCAAGGAAATCTCCTGATATTCGAAAAAGACTGCCATAAATTTCCTTGATAGACTTTCGGCGAAAGGCGGGGACCGGAGAGAATGGGTATGTCACATCAGGCTCACTTAACGAAATGTTCTTAGTCAATTCGCCTGTCAACGTCTAACAGCTTTTAAATATAACAGCGAGGCTTAGTGGCCAAAATACTTTAACGACATAGTGCCGCTGACGCTAGCCAAGTATGTTCTAGTCTGCAAGCTCTCCCCTTTCAAGGGCAGAGTACCTACAAAAATGCAATTTTCGCTCCATGCGGAAAGCTTTGTGGGTGCTTACCAAAGGCACTCAGGAGAGAGTGGCTCTCATTAAAAGCCTTTGATTAGATATAATCAGACACGTCATTGGAACAGCAGGTTCGTTTCTTTATTTCGCGTAGCGCCAAGTAATACGAGGCTGCCGCGCCGTACATCCCAACTATTTGAACGACTGATCATCTTTAACGTCTGAAAGCAACATAACCGTTATAAAAACAGCTACATGACTTATGACTTTAATAATTAAACAGGCGATACAGCGGACTATGTTTTTTATAAACAAAACGTTTGCGTCCGCAACGTGCTAGACTAGAACAGCACGGTGCGCATACACTAGCGCGACTGCAGTGAATGCCGAGTCTAAGCAAAAGACGAAGCGTACCCTACCACAAATATCGAAATGATTCAATCAGACGACGACAAAAGCTTTGGTTTGTCGAACGTGCCCAGACCGAGAAGTGTTTCAGTGGACTGATTGCGCTTCTATGTGCAGCTCGAAGTATGTTCACGTCCGCAAGTTCATGCTTGAGCATAATGAAACGTTCTACTAGTGAATGCTGATAGACTGCCTTGAGTAATGCAATATTTCGACTGCTAGTCTCGTTTTGAAATTCCAATTCATTTCCCTGACACAAGAATTTATTCACCTGTGTTGCCACGCTGCATTCGGCGCGTACTTACATGTAGGAATGGAGGCACGTTTCATGCGGATACTGCAACAGCGACTTACGAAATGTATTTCCCACGAGCCATCGTTCATAGTGTTTATGTTGGTCATTTCCTAACTTCACATGGTTAAGTACGTTTCTGTGAGCGGTCTTTGTTTCAGGACACGCCTAAAGCATCTGACAATCACGTTAGTGTGTAGACAAGTTACGACACACGATATGTAGTGGAAATCCTGCCTTGGTGAATCAGGTGTCAGGCGTTCTGTCGCTGATCACGACCGCATTATTTTTCTGAAAGAAAGAAAATCTCAGAAAAAAAAGATTGTATGCCATGCATTGAGAGCCCAGTATAAGTGACCACGCTGGTCGAAGGCAATGCGGAGTTTTGCAGCGTGTCTGCTGGGCCTTTTGTGGCTTTCGCTCGTAAAATACCATCAAGCCAACATTATCGAGCTGAAGGCACAATTAAAGGTTAGGGTTCAGGCGTTGACATTTTGTCGATAATTTCACATCGCTGTCACGCAATTCAGAACATCTCCACGCCCAGGACCCCACCAGTAGAATATTTTCTAGGTTCCCTAGATATAGTTTCTTTATTAATTATCCGTAATAATCGAAATATTGTCTATTGGTAGTTTTCTACAGATATGAACCTGCGGTCAATGCCAGCACAATGACTGCCAATTGCGTGACTTGAATTAATTTTCCATGGCGCTTTAAACCCCCACGTTCAGGCTGTGAGAGCGTATAAGTCGAAATCGCATGACAATGTGAAATAGATAATCCTAAAAGATGGGTTGATTCATAAGTTCAACGTCCCAAAGAAGCACTGTCCAGCATTTCTTTTGCATGCAGAACCTACGAGTGAACCAATCTGAAATTTAGACTAGTCTTACATTTAGAGAATCCCAGGTGGTCAAAATTAATACGGACACCTCCACCAAGACGTCTCTGATAGCTCCCGAGCTACGAAAGTCGTCGTAGTGGAAATGTCCGTGTTAATTTTGACCACCTGGAATTACCTGATTCCAAACAACGCGAGCGTCTATTTCTTTTGCATTTTGATCCCATGAAAAGTCCGCCACAGCAACTGGGAGTCGAACCTTCTACCTCCTGCTCGACAGCAAAACTTCATAGTGACTGAGCGACAGCCAGTGAAGAAAGCTATGTCTTTACCAAATATATACAACGTGCTCGCTGTCGGATATTGTAATGCGCTGCGGAATGTCGACGTTTCTACGCTGTGCGTATTTTATACGCATATCTCCAAGTATAGTGCTTACTGATTGCTGTCGGCTGCTACACGCCGTTTTTTGGTGAGAGCGAAATGCGTGGCTTCCTGCGTGGCTGCCTGGTTTAATTTGCTCCTTCGATGCATGCTGTGCTTTTTTTGTTGCGCTTCCTTCCTTCACTCATGATTTGCAACACTTTTATAGGGCGCAGTCTGGTTAATCAGAGATATTGGTTGGGGATATATACACAACCCAAATTGCCCTTTCTAACCCCATTACATACTTCTAGGCGTCTTCATATTCACCTCGGCCTCACGCGAATATTTGGTATAACCAAAGTTTTTACTTCCTCAGTGTCTCCGCAAGCCATTGCGATCTTCCTGACAGCCTTGTCTCCATCACTAACCGTGAAATATTCCGCGAGAATTTGTGCACTCACATCTAATAAAGTTGAGTGTTAAGTATTGTATAGAATTTTTACAATCATTAACGACGTTCATTTGTTCCTGTTTATGCCTTATGTAATTTTTTTGTACTTCCTCTCTCATCAATCAGTGTTCCTGTTGGAACATGTGGTGTCTAAATAAATAAATAAATAAATAAATAAATAAATAAATAAATAAAGAAATAAATAAATGCGATACGCTTCACAAAAATATCTAACAAGATGAACGGTGTGAGCTAAAATACTTATTTTGCAATTATGTATAGTAGCTTACGCTCGCAATCACGAGCACAACATTTAAAACCATCTGTGGTTCTTCCCCCCCCCCCCCCCCCCCCCCCCATATGAGTGCGTTTCAAACGCGTTGTGATACATACGGAAAATACTAAACTGTCGCGCTACCCAGTCCCGAAAAACGTCCAGAGGCGTTCTTGGCGGTACATTTTTTTACCGATAATTTCGTGTGCATTTACAACAATCGCAGAAATCCCTTCAGTATAATACAACCTCCAGCTCACAGCGTTCGACGGTGTCGCTTTCACAAGATATTTTGCCTCCCGAGTCGGTATGGACGAGAGCGCGGCTTGCAGTCACTGCGGCGGCGAGGAGACCACAGAACACGTACTTTCGCCACTGTCTCCGAGACAGCGTGCACCGGCTATGGCTAGCGGACGCGTTGGCACGCCTTGAAGGCAGCCCACCTTCAGAACAGACAGTCTTGGAATGCCGACATGAACTGTCGTCGCACCGAAAGTCGTTCAAGGCTTTGTTGGCCTTTTTACCTGGCAGTGGCCTATTAGAAGAACTATAATGAGCCCGTCCTTTGTTTTTCACGCCTTTCTCTTCTTTCTCTTTTTTCCGTCTTTACTTCCCCTTTCCCTTCCCCTAGTGCAGGATAGCAAACCGGAGGCTTTAACTCTGGTTAACCTACCTGCCGTGCTCTCATATGTCTCTCTCTCTCTCTCTCTTTGTCCAAACAGCGTGAGCAGCACAAACGATGCTTGTAATAAAAGCAGCGTTAGAAATGTACTGCAAGCTGCGCAAACTTTACCGCTTATCAAGTAAAGCAGGATCAGTGCGTGCTACGCTTCGTTCATTGTCTGGCAAACATATTGAAGCAGTGGCTTGTCATGTTCTGAGTCGGTTCATCGGTTCGGTCACTATCTGATTGTTTATTTCTGCCTAATCCCTCGCGTGTGTGCTGAGTTGCAATATATATGTTCTGCTGCGTAGAAGGCTTAGCGCGTCGATGTCCTGCAGTTGTTGTTTGTATTGAAGACGTGTTATCGCTAATCAGTCGCTTACTCTGTAGAAGGTCACGAAAGGTTCAGCTTCGTACATTTGTGAGCTTCCGGTGTAGTCGCCGTCACCCATGCTTCGGCGCATTGATTCAAGAGCGCGCCCATTCTTTTATCGTTGATACGTTAGCAATAGAATCGGCGTAAGTTGGCGTATGAGTTGCGGTATAGATACGTGTGGATAACGTGCGAGAAAATTACCATAACAGGAGGTGGTGCCACTTCTTTTCGCACTGTATAACGTGCGGTACTTGCCGACGTGCAGAAGTTGAAGTACTTTTTTTTTGAGCTTACCGACACAACGTGGGCCGGATGAGTGAATTTTTTTATTCTCTAGTAAAATAACCTAGCAACACAGGTCGTCCTCATGTAGCGACTATTCATGAACTTGGTCGTAGAGATTCATTCCATGTCCTAATAATACGCCAGTCATCATTTTCGCAGCCAACTACAGCACATATCTTCCCTCTACTGTGCCACATTTTGCAGCATGCATGGAGCACCGTGCCTTGGCGAAAAACCATTTGCATTGCCGCCAGTTTTCTTGCGCAGACGCAGGGCAGAAGTGGTAATGGCTTTGCATTCGTGCGCTTCCTCTGAGGCAACGTGTGGCGCGCCGCCGAAAGCGCCATCTCGTTCTTCTAGAGCAAACTGCTCCTCGAAAAGGATGTATAGAGCGAAGACGTATACTCATGTCATGACAACGCCGTCGTCGCGGCATTTTGTGTTGCGTAGAAGTCAAACGCAATGAAGATAAACTGACTTTTCGTATTCCGCAGTTTTCCATATCATGATGCGATGCCTTAATTTTTTAAAGAGTAGCTGTTGACCCGTAACCAACAGCTACTCTTATATAGGCTATACTCTTTAATAATATCATGGTGACAACATAATAAAGAAACACGCAGGAGCCTCGCCGACAGCGATAAAGGGCGGAGCTCCGACCATAGATGGAACAGGATACAACATAATGTGCCCCAAAAATGAGGTCATTATCGGAGTATGTCTCGACTTCACGCGTGATTTGACAGGATCGCGTGTCAACGTTCTATCTGATTCATAGCACACACACACGCACGCTCGGACACGCACGCTCGGACGCCACTCGTTGACGTCATGCTCCTCCACTGACTCAATCGGTGGTTGGGCCAGTGCTTTAAATCCGACCCTATTGGTTACCCAGGCAATTGGCAGCGCATGTGATTTGGGCCACGGAATACGTGTCACGTCAGCTTGCGTCTCCGGCTTGCTGGAAGCACGGCAGAGTGAGCGGTGTGTCGTATAGGAACCGGATCAAGTGATAATGCGCTGAATGAAGCGGCGCCGTTTAATGTCAGTCAGATGGTGAGACCTACACGAAGCGGAGAGTGCAGTATGGGTACGTGAGTTTGTAGGAAACGGAAAAGATACCACCAGGCAACTCTCGGAAAGGACACGGAGAAGTCAATGCATAGAGCGACGCGAACAGGAAATTGCCGAGGGCAGAAAGGACACACAAAGTGGCATAAAGGGTTCCGCTATGTCCGAGTATACGTGCACTACAAATGTTCTTTTCAGTAACAGCGCTCTTATGCCCTCTGTCGCAGGCAATGCGAAATATGTTTTCGCAATTTTCGTAAGGTGGAGAAGTCAAACCTTACACCATGATATTGTATACCTTGAGGTGCATAAATTTAACAGCGAATCACAAACGGGCACTCCGAATGAACAGCCAGGCATGGAAGACATGAGCCAAGGCAAGGCAAATCCAAGGGGAAATATTCCATTCAGCGCAATTCGCTGGAATTTTCAGAAACCGCGAGAGGTACAGATCACATGGACGCCAGGCAAACCCAAAGGAGACCCCACAGAATGCCGCAAAGTAGAGCAATAGAATCCGCAAGGGGCTCGCTATGTCTGAAACCAAAGCTGAGTTGATAATTGCATTCCATTGGATGTGCATAATATCAAGGTAACGACAAAACGGAAGGTACCTTTTGGGGCTCCCGGGCGTTTGCGTGGATGGGAGTCTTGGAAGGGGCGCAAGCGACCGCGTTCACTCAAGAGGAACAAAGTGCCATTTCTCCACTTTCGTAAGTGCAGGCGGTGCTGGGGTCGTAAGCAAGAGCATGCCAACTTGGTAACAAACAAACAAACAAACAAACAAACAAACAAACAAACAAACAAACAAACAAACAAGCAAACAAAAAACGACAGACACGCAAGGCAAACTTTAACATGTCTAAGCGACGTCGCTTTCTTGTGGAATCATCTCTCTTCTTGATGGCTACTGTTCAGTCGCGGCTGATTGCCCGAAGTATGCGTAAGACGCGAAACCTGTGGAGCATCGCGCTGAAAAGAAAGAAGCAGTTCTTTTGGCTGCATCGGTGGGTATAAAGAGAAATCACATTGTGTTTGCTGAAGCCGATTACCATCCGTTCACCTCACGCCAGAATTGTCTAGCGCCGAGAGTCACACACCTGCCTATTTTCTTTTCAATGTAGGGCTGCGCGTCAGTGGTGCAATCAGAAAGAATTGTTTGCATAATAAATGTTTCATAAAGTAAAATAACGGGGCTTAGTGATCCTACCTGACGTTTGCTAAGACTAAAGCTAAATAAACACTGCTTGATTCACTGTCCACATTGAGACCGACTGGTATGGCAAAGGCTTAGGAATCGAACCTCAAGTTCAACTATGTACCCTAATAACTATCAATATAATGACCAATGACCAAGATATCTTGTGCTTCCCTCGCATTTGCCACGCTACCTTGCCCTCTTCCCCCACCCCTTTCTTTACGACGATCGCGGGTATAGCCAAGCTTGTAGTTCAAAAGTGCCTTTTATAGACGTTGCAGTCGACTTCAGCTGCAACGAAGAGGCTATATAATTGTATAAGGGATCGACGTTGGGCTAGATGGTGTTCCGTTTGGAAGGGGAACTAAGAAAGATCGACACGCAAGTGTTGTCGATCTTTTCAAATCCTCGTCGTAAGCGCTGTTTTCCCTTCCATATAGATAGGTATGATGGTCGTGCCCCCTCCGAACTTATAAAAAAACGAATATTTCCTTCTTTTCGTTCAATTATATGCGCGCACTGTCAACCAAAACAGAAGAATATTTTCTAAAAGAATTTGTTAAAAGTGTATAGGCACGTTAGAAGCACTGTTCACGTTCTGCAGTATTTGCCTTCGTGCAAAAGTAGGCATTTATTGTAAAGATGGCTTCCATGTGGGGACCTTAAAGTCAAGCTTGTAAGAATTTGTTTAGTTTGGTCGGCATCTACTGTGTTTGTTTTTAGGCGAGATCGTCACACTTTCGACATCAAAAAAAAATACATTCTAGTTACCTATTACTGCGCATGTGTACGTGCGTGCGTGCATGCGTATATGCGCATGTGTGTGTGCTGTGCATGGATGGAATATTTCATGTCACGCCCTTGTTATATTTAGTAGAATGCTAAGCATATAACCTGGTAGACACCTCCAGCAGCAAAAAAAAAAAAGAAAAACCTCTCGTTCTCTGTTTTTGTTTTCAAGCACATTTCCTTCTCGTGCAACAATTCGCGTGTTTCTTGTTGACACGATAGCGGTTTCCTGCTTTCTCGCTGCCTCATGCAGAATCGCCATTTTTGCCGCCTTATGCCCACTTGATTGTGCAAGCATTTGTCGAACACCCAGTTCCGAGTCATCGGTAACAGACGGCATGGGCATTGCTACCGCAGCCTCGTACAGTTGGTGAGAATTGGAGTTAGTCCGCGCACCTGTCACAAACAGTTCCCGGGACATGCAGGGCAGCGTTGGTGTGCCGTTACGAAGGCGAGTTGGGAGAGGGATGGATCTCGCGCGGCAGAGACGAAGGGAAACGGCCGTTCGCGAACAGCAGCTCGAAATGATCACTAGTCGTTTATATATACACTCGCACGCTCTTCCGCGTGGTGCTGGTTCGCTCGGAGAACGCGCAGCGAGCTGTTCGAGGTCGACTTCCCAAATTTAATCCTTCGATCCGATTCCACGCTTCGCAAGTCGACGTTCCCGTGTCGTTGCGAGAGGCGCGCAATGTTTACACAAGCCTCGTATCGTAGGATGCAGAGAAATGTTTCGGGGAGAACGCGTCCGAAACAGGCCACCTTCTCCTGCCGCTAGGTGCACAGTACCGGGAGGTGCATCACGTATACTACTGCGCTCAGTATGAACTATACAACGCGAGAGCGCGAGGCAATGCTGTCTCGCGTTGTAGCTCATACTGAGCGCCACAGTACTTCACTTCGGTTGGTCCTTGCAGTGATTCCGCGTGAGGGAAGGAGTGCAGTGTCTGTGGCGAGACCGCAACGAAAAGAAATTGCAGGGGAAGTAAACTCAGCACATCGGACGAGACCTGTCGATCTCTTATGGCAGAGCGTATTCTTCGGCCCTGTCATTTTTGCGCTATGTTTCCACCTCTTAGCTATGAACCAACCTGCCCAAATCAAAGTCCTGCTCGAATGCCCGTGGCCATGCACGGGAGTTCCACGTGTATTTTGGTGATACATTTATGTCCTTGCAAGATTTAATAACTCGAAAGAAGATTTACCTTATGATCTCATTTCTTTATGACCTTGCTTGTTGCTGGGTGCATGGTGGCGCGATTTCTTGTCCTGCGAGAGAAGAAAGGAGAAACATTATTCAGTCCTTAAGCGAGGCCACACCTGTATCCCAACCACCAATGGCGGATGAGGGATGTTTGTTCTAATCCGCCAGTGAGGCGGTGTTTGAAAGATGTAAACGCGTCTCAATTACCATAACTGGTACATAATATGCTGCTTTTTTTAGACACGATGATAAAAGTTGCCATATCACCTGTTTCACTTGAGAAAAGCCAACATTTGTAATGGCAGTACTGTGCAAATAATAATGTCTGTTTTTCGGCAATGGAATGTTAGAGGGGTGGACGTGAGCAAACATTGCCTAATTACATATTAGTCAGTTAATGAACCAGTATATGGTAATTAACGTTATAAGTAATTACATTTCTGGGCTTCGTAGCAATTGCTGAATTCAAGCTGATCACTTTCAGAAGCATGTTATCATCGGCCACTTCTAGAGGCATGTTCATCACCTGAATGTGCCTCTTCGTGAAACTAACAGTCATAACATCGAATGAAAAGGTACATAAAGTGGACCCGCATAATTTTGTACAGGCAATAAACCACGAAACTATTTAACCTGCTGTCAAGAACATTCTTTCAGAAACAATGACGACGTCCTAATCCACTTCCAAGCGTCCGATTGGGTAGGTCGAAAAGAGGGAGAAAGTCATAATGATCGAAAGGATGGGAGATCAGCCGAAAGATATCTGTCCCGTACCTTCATCTCTGCTTAAGACCAAGAGCAAGAGGATAAAAGATGACCCTGCATGCAAACTGTCCGCAGTGGCGGCCGACACTTTTTAAGCTCTTCGGAGTTCTCTAGAAGGAGCGTCTGTTACTGTCAGCGAATTTAGGTGAGTGAGACATTCACATAGCAAGAATAACGGGCCTCCAAAGAGATAATAAACAATGATAACCTAGCGCTTGTCACTGATTTTTTGAACATTTTAATATATTTGTTACACCCTTTGTGACAGAAACATAAGAGGCTTGGAAGTTCTGGTCTCTCACTGTTTTCCACGAAGGACTGCGTGGGTTGCTTTTGTAGTATGGCGGTAGAAGGATTCGCGTATCACGTAATCGAATAAGGGGTCTGCCCACGACGCTTTTTATCTTCATACTCGCAGCCGGCGCCCTTTCTCCGAGCCATTCACTCCAGCGTTGTAGACTGCACGGGAGATAAGAAGAAGAATGCTACAGTATAGCAATTTTCTTGCCTTCTTGCCGATTGCATAAAAATAAATATTTGCTCACAAAATTTCTTTTAGAGCGACGTACTGGAAATGAATATGAAACGCTCTAGACTTTCTTACGCCAGGCTTCTTGGAATGAGCCTATGTACAAGCTTCTGGTCCCATCGTGGCTGCAGTAGATTGAAAGGCAACGAATACAAGTTTGGAACGCGCCTAATGTGATTCAAATTCTTTGGGAACGACACAGACTTTCAGGTATGTATGACTATTGTTCGTATTTAGCCTCTTTGACGACAATTTGGGTTTTTGAATATGGGCAACTTGACATGGGCTAATTGGAATTCACCCAAAAAGACAACTTGGGGCCATTGGGTATGTGCAATTGGCCATGTGACACAAGGCATTTGCAAATTCTAGGACAATCCTCGAGATCAGTAAACGCCACTCTGTAGGAAGCCGGATAGACTAGCACAAGAGGCAAGAAG
The DNA here is from genome assembly GCF_023375885.2 of Dermacentor andersoni. Classification (NCBI taxonomy): domain Eukaryota; kingdom Metazoa; phylum Arthropoda; class Arachnida; order Ixodida; family Ixodidae; genus Dermacentor; species Dermacentor andersoni. The sequence continues at coordinate 60,569,605 of NC_092819.1, read as the reverse complement.
TGGCAAGAAAAAATGAGAGATCAGCTATAAAGAAGTGACAAAAATCGACACAGAAAGCAGCCGAGCGGGAAGAAAGAAGCGAGCATTCTTGGACCAGAGCATTCGCCGTCCGATTCAAGGCCTATCCCACAGAGTGGGTTGCGCCATTTCGCTAAGGAACAAGAACAAGAACAAGATGAGAGAGCGCATTGTACGAGACGCGTAGTGTCACAGAGATGCAAAAAAAAAAAAATGTTGGCAAAAGAAAATTGAAAAATCGGTTACACAGAAGTGAAGAATTTGGCAATACGCGCCTCGCTACATTGCTTGAATGCTAATCGCATTACTGTCCACATTCATCGTGGGATGGTTTCTGCCGGAATTTTTTTCGCAAGTTGAAACCGCCTTCTATTCCACTCCCAACTCTGACGTAATGCCCTTAGGTGCAGGATCTTGTGAAATTCTGCGAACTCTGACATTGTTCGTGAAGACATTTCTCTTTGACAATGTGAGTCGTAGTCGCGCCCTGTGTGGCCTTCCAACCTTGAGAAACGTAGCTTCTACGGCCTACGGTATGAATATTGCAGCGTTCGTGTTGAGCTTTGAGGAATTTTAACTGCAATGAAATCAGCGCTTGAAGTTGCTGCACGAATATGAATAATTCTACGGAGAATTTATGCACAAACCCGTTGCCATTTCTTTTGCTTGAATGCACCTCTATACACTCTAAAAACAGTTGCATCCTTTGGTGTGTATATTTGCCACACAACAATAATCATCATCTGTCTTGTCCGCATTTCGTTTCTCTAACACGGCGAGCCCGGTACTTTCCAGTAACGAACGGCATGCGCGTTATCAGCATGACATAGCATTCCCGACAGGAAAGTAACAAGCGCAGCGCTTTCAAGAAAGGAAACGCGGGATTATTGTTGTGTGGCAAATATACACTCCAAAGGGCCTAAAGATTTCTTAGAGTGTACGTATATTTTCGCGGTTCATGAACAACACATGCTTAGGCTAACGACGGTAGGGGCAGAGATTGTGCCCTATGAAGGACAGAAAGAAAGCGAGTGAATGCAAGGAGAGAAGAGGCAGGGAGATAAAGCAGACGGACGTTTTACTACCCTGCACTGATGTTGAGGGAAAGGGATAATTAAAAGGGAAAAGAGGGAATTAAAGAGTGAACAATGCGCACACACAGGACACACAGGAAGGTCATAAAGGGTCGCTGACCCGCCTTGGTGGCGCAGTGACTGCGGCCTTGCGCTGCTAAGCCCGAAGTCGCGAGATCAAACCCCGGTCACTGCGGCCGCATTTCGATGGGGGCGAAATGCAATGACGCCTGTGTACCATGCGATGAGTGCACGTTAAATAACCCCGGGTGGTCAAAATTAATCCGGATTCCCTATCGACGGCCTGCCTCATAATCATGATTTTGGCACGCGATACCTCAAAATTTATTTAATTTAAGGGCCGCCGACACCGGTAACTCTACTTCGGTAACTGGAGTAGAGCTCGCGAATAGCTTCTTGCGCCTCGACGAATGTGGTCGTTGTTCAATATCCTTTAGTTTCAGATACGTTCCGCAGTCCAGCCGGTTTACCGTGCTCTGGAAAGCACAATACAAGGTCGTAGCTCTACTAGAGGCGCGTGTCTGATGCCTACCCGGAAGCTCTCGTGCACCGATAGCCACGTGTCAGATTCAGAGGCAACTGGGACGACCAGGTTGCCATTTCAATTGATAAAGTGCGTAATTTGCGTTGGCGAACAGAGCCACTTATTGGATGTCTCTGCTCGCCCATTCCGCAGCATTTGATTGCACCTCTGTCACACGTTTATGACCCGCAAAACTCGTTCTGAAGGTGTTGCGCCTGCGCACAACGCAGGTAGTTGGGATAACTCCACTGGCTCGCACACTTCCTGGTTCATTTCACGTGCTTATTTGTGCACTTAGACAGACTAAGTATACGCAAAGTGTACATTGCATCTCAGAGTAACTTACCCTCCTCGTTCCTTCCTGGGTGTCCTTTAGAATGCAAAGGAGATGTATTGCGATGGAAACAGAACCCAAAGAGATAGAGAGGGATAAACGTGATAAGGTGGCTAACCAGAAACAAGACGTGCAAGGTATAATATGTGCATCGGAACACTGATTGCAGCATAGCGAGCCCGACCATGCACGGCTGGCGCTAAGCAGGCCAAATCGCGCACTGATATAACGGGTATGACTTTTGTATGCAACCTGTACAGTGCACCGCACGTATAGTATGCATATTTGGCTGTGTGCGTGCCTACGTGTGTGCGTGTGTGTGCCATATGTTCGGTAGCTACACGTCTCTATCTATGGGTGTTGGAAAGAATGATTCAACGGGGTCATTCATAAGTCATTCAATAATTATATCTATATAGACAGGTGTTATTTTATGCTACGTAAAATGTCTCGTGTTTGGTTAAACAATTTATGCAATCGTGTGAGATTGTCACCTTTGCAATTGTTTTTCGCCTTTCTTTCGGTCACACAAAGAATGTTATATTTCACGTCCTCAATAATTTGTGCGTGGAAAATTTCTAGATTTTTTTGGTGTTTGCTTGAATTAACACGACAGCAGCCATGCACTACCGGCTCATACATTATAGAAGCGGTCAAGGTGTTTTTAAAACCATATGTGCAGGTATCGTCACTACCTCCTTTTTCAGCCAATTCAAATATTCGGCTGAAACTTAAAACCTGCCATTTTTAATCTGTGAGCCATATTTCCAGGAAAGAAATGTAGGCAGCTACTCTGCCAGGTGTCGTGCTATACTTTCGCAACATGAAACCTGACCCTGCAGTAGCATAGGAATTCTTCTACCGAATTCATTTCTTTCGATGCAACTTTTGGAATTACCTACCCACAAGAAGGTAGCATTAAAAAAAACGACATGAAAGCCGTTCCGGCCACTCAGATAAGGCCTTAAAGGCATGACTATTGTGGCGAGGCCGAAAAAACTGAAAATAGCAAGCGCACATAAATCTCGTTAGCCACGAAGCATCGTTGAATTGGTGTGCTTCGACGAAGATCACGTAAGAAAGCATATTAGAGCCCATCCTGATATAGTGGGACAGCGCAGTGCTATTTATTTCTCTTAATAAACCTTAATACTCTTGCATCTCTGTGTCCGTCTTGGTCCGATGTCTTGAGCTTGAATTGACCAACTTCATTCGATGCCTTTTTTGCACTGCATTCAGCCTTATCTCCATTCATCTCAAGACGCACATTCGTACAAGCGATGGCCCATGCGAGGGAATGTCGAAAAACACCATTAAATCATCGCCAGCGATGCCGGCAAAAACAGAGGAAGCGCGCTGGGGAAAAGAGAAGCATGCCGAGCAAATGACACGTGGGCAGGCGATCCGATAACAATCTCCCGGAAGCACAGCGGTGGTCTGGCGTTTCGAGGAGAGGCAACAGGGCGTAGCTCCTCGACTTATCGTTAATCATAGCTCCGCCGCAAGCGGCACTCCCTGCTTTACCTTTTGCATCGTTTTCTGGAGGTGCCTGCTACCTTTTTTTTCTTTTTTTTTATCTTTGTTTCTGTCGTTATCTTCGAGCGCTGCATTTAATGTTCGCCTTCCTCCTCCTTCCCTCAGTGGTCACGCTTGCTATTTAGCTGCCCTAACGTCTGAACCATGCCTGCCTTAAGTCACTCTGGCAGAAATGAATGGACCCTGCATCTGCTGAAGAGGCTGCCCCGCGAAGCACGTATTTGGATGTCTTACTTCGCGTATACCTTTAGCTACCGGCTAGGCCTGCATTGCTGCGGGCGACCGAAGATTAGCGTGATCGAAGCGATCGTGACCTTTGATAGTGATGGCGATGGTAATTTCCCCACTATGGCACGTACTCGAAACGTCGGATTGGCTCCTGTTGTGAGTACGTGCTGTAGTCAGGGCTTTACTAATAGCTTTCGGCCCACACTTATCGGTTGTTACTACCCGAGCGACCGCTGATGCTCGTAAAGACGAACAGTTGTGCAAGTTAGTTTGTGGTATAAAAACAAGGGTGACTGCCCATTCACAGCGAACGAAGATATGCAGACAGAGGTAAGAAAACAGGCGCACAGCTAAGAGATGCATGCGTAAGACCTCGCGTTGAAAGACAACGTGAATGCAAGAAAACAAAATATGGTATTGAAAAAAAAAACAGCCGTGGTAAGCTGATCGCAATATATACGATAGACAGCTGATTTACTTGACATGCGTCTGCCAGATCTTCTGTCTATGGGATTAGCGAGGCCCCAAAAGTTTTTTTTTTTTTTCAAACTTGGGATTGGTTCTGCGGTTAGGGGAGAAGGAAGTGCTGAGTATGCGCTTACCTAAGCACGCAAGCAGGAAACCAGAAGAATTATTCAGTGGATTTCTGAACGTATGACGACGATGTACCGTGGATGTAGTCGTCATCAATGAATAGTTCAAAGGGAATAAAAAAAGTCAACGCAGCTCTTACCGGCAGAAACAGGGAAAAGCCATCGCCTGCACATTGGGCAGTTAGGTCATCTGAAAGAGAAATCTGAACGTGGCCGTTCGTACCGTGCGGAAGTAATCAAAAATAAGACTTACGGCAATTAGCAGAAAATATATTGTAACTGAAATTTTATTATAGATGCGATGATGAATAATAACCAACAAACTAATAATGAACTAGTAAAAAATGAATAGAGACGACGTACATGCGTTTTTAAGCTCTGAATAGAAGAATAACTCAAGATAGACTTCTCTAAGAGAGCGCCCCCCTTCGTCTGTTTCTTGTGAGGTTAAGTGATCCATTTTATCTGCGCCCGCCATGATATCACGCAACACGGTTTCTCATCGACTGTTGTTACTTTGTAGCATGGGCTAATATAAGTTTCATTCTTGGCTTTTCTTATTAACTTGCTCCTGTGCGATTAGCGCGATTTAGTTTTTCAAGATAACACACCACTTTCTTCAAGTTCGAAATACTGCATTTGTTTCACTGGAGCGGGAATAGGGGTACACGTTAGTACTTAAGTATTAGCAGCAAAATAGGCAAAAATAATTAACAATACAATTGCTCAGCTGCGCTTACAGCGTGAACAGCGCACCGTTCTTATCGAACTTGGGCAGACGCCGTCGCAACAGAAAATTCGTAGCAGCCCGTCGAGACGGGTTCTTTTGTCTGACGATGCACTCGGTGTAGCGCCTCATTTGAACAAAGCGCGTGCAAGATGAAGAGTTCAAGAAAAAAATAACAGGCGCAAGCCCTTTTTTGTTCTGCGCACTCTCCCTCTTAGGTTTGTGCAATTTAATTTCTCGAAAAGAAAGGTATCTGCCCCGTACAGGCGGCGTTCAAATTCTCGCAATCTTAATGTCTTGAGTTTGATTACAAATGAGAAAACTATTATCGTTGACGGTAATAACGCAAGCAAGCTCTTTGTAATACAGGCGCTGTCTTGCAGTTACTTCCGCTTTTTAATTACCGCCGAGTAATTTCTTGCAATAGAAAGCTGACAATGTTAAGCAGTACATAAGAGGAGCCGCACCTTTAGCCTCGGTTATTTTCCAACGAATCTCGCCGTGTGGTGTCGAGCCCACGCTCATGCTGCTATGGCCGGGACGCATTAACTGTGCAGCGGAGGCTTCCGGAGTGACCAAATACATTAAGATATTGCGTCGCATGGGCAGAAAACCATGTCGCGTGATATGGACGACTAACAGCCCCGACGGCTCTTTAACCATAGCGTTCTGCGGCTGAGAAGGAGGCCGCTGGCACGATTCCTGGCCGCAGCGGCCACATTTGGACAAAGGGGAGTGCAACGACACTCGTGTAATTATATTTATGTACGCGATAAATAACTCCAGCTCATCGTAACTAATCCGGCGCTGTAAGGATACAGCGTCTCTCAAAGCCGTGATGTTGGTGTTAGAAGTGAAACCCTTCGTTTCTTTGCAGCTTACGTCATTGATCTCGTCTGGCGTTTACACTGTGCGCGCACCCTTCTACTAACGGATTTCTGTGGCCTTGCCTTTTTCCGGACGTAATCTGATATGTCTTACTTTTTTACTCTTTTTTGTTTTCACTCTTTCTCGTGTTTAGGGTTTGTCAGCGCACAGACACGGGGGAAACGAGGACCCAGGAAAGCTTCGCAAGCTAAAGATTGCACATATTATAGGCGACGCCAATTAACGCCTCTCCTTGATTATTTACATCGCCTTGTTTGTGCCTGAGCACCTCCCTGCCCACAGGGCAGAGTAGTTTCAGATTAGAGAAAGTTCATGAATATACAGTGGCAATAACAGAATATTGATTGCTGCTTCTGTGCGTGTGTGTGTGCTCGCTAGACCCCATCCATGTCTCGCTTCTGTGCACTTGTAACTTTCGGTACATCATTCGTTAGATTGTTCGCAACCTACGGGACTGCGTCTTCAACCGGCTTCTGGTGTAAATATATGCTATTTGTGGATATTTAGGCATCACTCTCTCCGTTACTAAGCGTTTGTAGGTAGGTAGGTGTCGGGGCTTAATAGATGCGCCATCTACGTCCTCTGCTCCGACGCGTGTTAAAAGTAGAAGAAAGCATTCAACTGGAGAATTCACCAAGGGCGGCATGCAAACATCAGGCAGGGAATAAATTATATTCGAACAGTTCGCAAACTATCCCGCTCGCAAATCGAGTCCCGACACAGCTGCCGCAGCAGAACTCAAGTTCAGTGCAACCCACTGCCTTTAGTGCTTGCACAACTGTTGCGTTCCACAGATCGAGACTCAGCTCGACGCGGGAATAGGGTTCGTAACACTTTGCCTCGCGGCGGGAACGTGAATTTTCAGTTGGTGCGTGAACGGCAGCGTGAAAAGTCGGTGGGCTCGGCGGGGACCCTGAAATCAAATAAAAGGACTCGCGTCTTTGGCCTCGCAACGGGGCTTCTCCATCAAGGCAGCCGCATTCAGTCAACGAAGCGTGCAAGTGCTAGGTAGGGAAGTGGGGAGGTGGGCAAGACTCTGCTTTGAATTTCAGATATTCTACAGAGCCAGCACGGCCTCCTCGATGCTCACATATGACGCACCTTTTACCTGTGCCGACCGAGCAAGTTTCACGTGCGCCACACTACACTGGAGGGGAAGGCAGTGAGATCACATGAAAATAGCACGTGAGCAGTATTTCAGTGACGTTCAGTTTGATTATGCTGACAAAAGTAAAAAAAAAGAAAGAGACGGACAGCCCCCATAAAGGAACAAGCCCATATCAACTCAAGAGCATGAAACAATGGATCAACTCAAGAGCATGAAACAATGGTCAGTTTGGCATGAACAGTGTAGCGCAGCCAGAACACTCAAAACGACTGAAATGAGCAGACTCCTTAGTATATGGTATCCGTTCAGTCCAGGAGCATTCCGCTTAAACTATGCTTTAACGTGTACTTTAGAGGTGGTCCAACGCATGCTATACTATTTAGTATACGAGTCGAATATGAATAATATAAGTACCCACTATTGAATGGAATACGAAATAGTCAAACGCAGGTGCATATGCTTAAAACAGAAATATTTATTTTGATATAGTTAGGTCACGCCTCTACTTACTAGCGCAAGAAGTACAGATAACTTGCATAGATAAATGATCAGTTTTAATCACAAGATCACTACTTGTAGTTTAAAACACTGCGGGGATCTGTCAACTGCAGAGCGTGGTTGCAAATAAGCTCTCCAAGAAATAATGACTGATGTACGACTACCTTTCCAAAAAACACAAATTAAACGGTCGCTGGAAAAGCTAAAAAATTGTCTACAAAGATAAAAAAGCTGCTAAAGGAATTGTGTGCCATCAGCACACGTAGGAATACCCGTTGCAAAGAAAACATCCCAGGTTCTAGCGTAAATTATAAAACTGCTATATAACTAGAATATAAAAACGGTAGGTGACCGACCACAAGCAGAATATCACAGGTAGTCACATCGGCCTCTACCGCGAAACCGAAAACACAGGTTGCATTACCACTTTTGTTTCTGCATTGCATCGAGGACGTTTGCCATTTTTTTAACTTTACAAAATTATGATACTTTGTTTAGCAGACAGACAACAAGGCTTTAACACTTGGATCTTGCGACATATATGGTTAGCCTTGAAAATCGGAAAATACCGAATAGTTCAGTTTCGAACACGAATACGAAAACTTAGTGTGTAGTATTCTATTCACATTCGAAACTTTCAATATTCACCCACCATTAGCTTTTTTTTTCTCCGCCTATTATGAGAGAGAGAAAAACATTGCATGCATTTAATAAAACCCGTCTTAGTGACTTAGTTGTTATGACGTCCTGCTGATGAAGTAGAGGTAGCTGGTATAATTCTACATGTATGTTGCAGCGAAATCAATTCGATGGCGACAGGATGCAATTAGAATATAGAATAGAATTTATTGACAGGAAAGACAGAGTGGTCGACCTGAGCTAGTGCGCTCTAGTCTGCCACTCTGCACTGGGGAAGAGGGAAGGGGAGTGAAAGTACTGGGATTGATGATGATGATAATAGAAGTGCTGAGTGCCTATGTATATGAGCCAGTTGCCTTGCTAGAGCCGCTCGTCGGGCTTGGCGTCCTGCAGAAACTGACAGGATCCAAAATTTACGAAGAACTAACCCTGGTCGCTATGCTAGAATGCGTTTAGCACGCTATCGGGGGGGGGGGGGGGGTGGAGGGGGAGTCGTTATTTGCGGTACCAGGCTGCACCATGCGTGAGGGGGCAGGGCTCCCCTTAGCCCCGGGCCTCGCCGGTACGCGGGATCTAACCGGTACTTCGTGCACCCCCGCCTCAATAGACAGTTTTAGCAGAGCGTTTGCTTGCGCTCCGCTCCGCACACGTTTCACGCGCACCGGTGGCTGCGCAGAATGCATTGATTTCGCTTATCTAACAAGAGCGTCTTCCAGAGATGCTACTGACGTGCTCTCAGCTTGGTGGTAAAACGATTACGAAAGCAACTACACGCTCCCTGACGCACCGCTAAATCAGTTTCCTAGCGGAACGTGGTCAGCGTCCCACGTTCCGCTGCCGCTATGTGTGCTGTGCGCACGCGCGTCAGTGTTCCCAGTAGCGTTTTGCTGAGCGGCTGCGTGCCAATTGTTGTGATATTCCGGTCTGAGCGGAGCGGACCGTAAACGCTCTGCTAAAACTCTCTAATGAACAGCTCGAAATCCGGCAGAGCGCCTGCGGCCAGAGGCGCAGCGTCTCAACAACAGCGTCTCTGAACGCTAGCTGTCACGAGGGAAGAATGGCAGAACGCTCCCATTACCACCATGCCACCGCGAGGTACCATTGGTAAATCTACTGACGCCTGCAGTAGCGCACGGTGGTACCACACCACCGTGCAAGTTTTAATGCTTTGTTAGACTGCACTAGCATCACCATTGGCCGAAGAAAACGATTTGATGGTCACAAAAGTATCACGGCTTGTTTACAAATAATGCCAAACGCACTAGAAAGAGTGATGTTTTGACCATTCAAAGCACGTTAAGGAACTTCCAGTGATGTCAATTAATCGGGAGCGGCCCACTAGTGCTTCTCTCGAAAGTACTGCGTTGCTTTGGGACCTTAAACACCGTCAATCAATCAATCGTTAAATAAAACCTCTCAAAACCTTATTGCAGATTATGTATTACAAAACATTGTTTAGCTTAGCAGCCGTGCCATTACCTTTTGGGTTGTTCACGTTCGTGAAAAGAGTTATACGTCTAAATCGATTGATCAGATTGATTCAGGTCTTTTGCAACTTGGTCCCAGGGCTTGTGGAGCAAAGATTGTATATTGGTACTGCGCGTGCTGCGTGCGTGCCTGCGTGCGTGCGTGCGTGTGTGTGTGCGTGCGTGCGTGTGTGTGTGCGTGCGTGCGTGTGTGCGTGTGTGCGTGTGCGTGTGCGTGCGTGCGTGTGTGTATGCGTGCGTGCGTGTGTGCGTGTGTGCGTGTGCGTGTGCGTGTGCGTGTGCGTGTGTGTGTGTGTGTGTGTGTGTGTGTGTGTGTGTGTGTGTGTGTGGGTGGGTGTGTGCGTGTAAAAGCATAAACGACACGATACCATGAACTTGGAAACAAGTGCCTTGTTGACTACAAGTGCAACTGGTCACAATGGGATATGTTTGGACGATAGAAGTTACGCTCGGTTTCTTGTAATATTCTTATGTTCCTAGTTATTGTAGTTACATTAAATAATACAAAGTTTGGGGCCGCAACCAAAAGCTGAAAAGAAATTATAGACAATTTTAATGCTTTTACTTGGTTCTGTAGATGTATCGCTGTTTGGATTAAGTGATGTGGAATGGTAATAAATTAATTCCCTCGGCGCTAATCCCTGCTTTCTATCTCCTGCCTTCACCACAACCACCACCGCCACCTAAAGGAGGCTTACAACGGCCCAAAAATCTTCATGAACGACTTCGCCAGGTCCTTGAGAAAACAGACTCGCTTCCGCTCCATCTGCGAGGTTGTGGTGTGCACTTCCCGAAAGGGATCCTTCATATGTGAAGAGAACTCTCGCAATACTGACACATACACCAAAAAGTTGTCGGGGTTCTCGATACATGTGAGGTTTTGCCCCGCGCTTTCAACAAGGCGTGATGCGAGTTTCGCTTGTTGCAATATATGCAGTCGCATGCGCTTGCGCGCGCAAGCATATAACGCCACGCACACCCCGCGTTGACGAAAGTGTCGAGTCATGCATAAAGCACGTACAGCGAAAGGCACCACTTGGCGCGTATGTCTGCTCGCGTTTCTTTTTTGATGCATTGCGCAAGAAACCTGCTTTTGTTCTAACTTTCGGCTCTTCTCTTTTTAAAAGTTTTCTTGTGCTGGCGTGAGTGGAGTCTCCCACTGCGAACTTTGAGTCCCCCTTCCCTTATATTTACATTTGCTCGGTTGATTTTTTTTAAATTTTTATCACCGGCTTACATATTTTCACGATGAAAAAACCTTAAATGTCTGTGGCACCCAGTTGCTTGCACTGACATCTAATTTGGGACCTTAATGCGTGCTATAGCTTCCTTTTGTTGAACATTCAAGTGAAGGTTTGAGACTGATGTTGTTTGAGATGATTCATAAATATTTTTGCTTGAGAGGTGGTAGACGCATGTTCTGTGGAACTCTTCTCAAATGGCCGAGATGTGTAAATATGCAGATAAACCTACAATAGCTGAAATTTGGCGAGCTTGTAAAAATTCATACTTGATCTAAATGTAACAACTATCATTTCATAACTTTCTTAAACTTCTTGGAGCGTTTCGAGCGCGCTTTCAAAATGATCTACTTTGCTTTTGATTACTGTGTCGACTCATAACTAGGCATGTTTTCCCGAGAATAAACTTGAGCTTCAAGTAGCAGTCGTCCTGTCTGGCTTTCCTACTTGCGTCCACGTTTTTTACGCTTTAAGTCAACTATTAAAGTGCAGTTGTGCATAGTTTATGTTTTTGGCTGAGTTGTGCTGTATTATGTGGACGCTTTTAGCTCGGACAATCAACTAAAATGAGTTGGTAGTTTAACACGAGGGAGGTCGCAAAAGGCCCCTTTACGGTTCCTGCATGGGGAGGCGCGATCTAGCTCGTCAATATATTCGTATAATTAGTCCGTAATCACAACAATTTAGCACTTACAAACGCCTGCGTGTCCTTGCAATGAGAAATTTATTATAAGCCGCTGGCATTCCGTAAAATGCCCATATCTGAGAGTATACACACACGTATACCCCTATGAGCTTTCGGTTGCACGTGTTTCACCAGTTTGCCACCTACACAAAAGTCAACAAATAAGCGGGTCGTATAGGGACACTCAAGGGATGTGATTCTGGCCCGGATCAAGGTAGGAGCCCAGTCACCTCCTCCTGCAAACGTCGTAAAGTTTAGTTTGTTCCTCGCTGAAGACACGGATGCTATATAGCCAGTTCTCAGACCGGCTCGCTACCTTCTGCTGAGGAAAGGGGGTAAGGGGAATAAAAGATTATAGAAAAGAGATATTACAAAGAAAGGGAAGAGCAAAGATAAAAGAGAAAAAAGAAAGGAGAATGCGGCACTGCTTAAAGTCTGTCTCTTACCCACCATGGTTTCTGCAAGCGCCGAAAATAGAAACGTCAATCGAAGGGCTTAAAAATAAAAGTGAACTTTCCGCATTAGCAGCAACATAATTAGCTTTACCTCACCTATTTGACAAGCGCCAGGAATCTATTCACGTCTACACGGACGGTTCTGTAATCAAAGAAAGTGTGACTGCAGCATATATCATCCTTAGAGGTAGAGTACGCTTGTCGACTAGCACGCACGTCGTCACCAACAATAGCGAAATTAGTGGCAATTCCCCAAGCCACTTATTTTATCAAAACATAGGAGACACCAAAAAAGTGGATAATTTGCACAGGCTCATCGGCTTTAGCATGTCTTGAAAATATTGATGACAGCCAACCACACACACGAATAACATACGCAGTACTGAACAGTTTAACTCAGTGTGTATTTGGACATCTGGGTCTAATGCTCAACTACTTCAGATGGCATTGGAAGAAGGCATAAATATCAATAACCATTTTTTTACAGAGAGAGGAATGGTTCTATATCGCACGCAAAGACAGCTGTATTGCTCTTCACTCGGAGGTAGTTAAAAAATTTCGCTCTTAATCTGGAAGGACACACTCGAATGATTGTCACACAGCATCGATTTCTTGTCATAATACTTGATAGGCAGCTATCCTGGGCGCCCCACATAAAAAACAAAACAAAAAGAAAATCTCGGAAACGAGATCAATGCAATAGTGACTGTACTTGGCAAACTTGCAGATACATAATGGGGTGGATCAGTATGGTCCATGCTGACTGTTATTATTACAACAAAAAATTGCGTATTTAGCGCCCATCTTACACCGACTCACCCACACGTCAGAAGTGCGACTTCAGAGACATTTAGCCAAAGGACTACGCATTTGTCTAGGAGTTCCACGAGCGACTTCTAGCTCTCTTGTAATAGCTGAGGCTCGTCAATCACCATTTCCAGTTATGCGCACTACAGAAACATGCCGACATTATTTCTGTCTTCAAACACAACATAAACGCCACCCATTGGCTCTATACATAATGAAGCGCGATAGAAGTTATGTTCATATAGAAATTCGAGAAAATCTTCTTATATTGCCAAGAAATGAATTTTGGAACTCAGACGTCGAATGTCCTCCATGGCTGTTTACACTTCCAAAAATCGAATTGTCAGTAATCGAGATATTCAGAAAAAGAGACATGGTCATTGAAGCTGCTCAACAACCAGCACTTTACCATATATATATATATATATATATATATATATATATATATATATATATATATATATATATATATATATATATATATATATATATATATATATATATATATATATATATATATATGCACGGTATTTAGGATACACACACGTCTATACAGATGGCACCAGTACAGCAACCTCTTCAGCTTCATCATTTATTATACCGCACCTCAACAAACAAGAATCATTTAATTTATCTCGTGCGATTTCGTCCACCATGGCTGAATAATCCTATGTGCGATAAAATGTATATTGTCAGTAAGAGATGCGCAAAAATGGCTAATTTTCAGCGATTCACAGGCGGCTCTAACACCACTCTGCAGCACAAAAGGGAGAACATTCAGTGACCATATAATATACGAAACATTTAAACACCTCACAAAGGCAAGCGAAGCAAAACATCCAATAGCATTCCAGTGGATACCAGGGCATTGTAACATTTCTGGCAACACAGCAGCCGATGAAGCAGCACGACAACCACACCTCAAAGATGACGATGTTCCGCTCCCAATATCAAAGAATGAATTACGCTGCATTATAAGGACGAAGTCTTTCAAAATGTGTAGAATTCTAAGAGCTTGGACTTATACCATATTGATCCGTTTATTGAGTTCAAATTTTCATTGTCATTAGACAGAACTATGCAAACCCTTATTCATCGATTAAGGCTAGGCACTGCCTACACAAAGCATTTCTTACATAAAATTGACCGTGCGGAAACCCTCGAATGTGATTGTGGATGTGTAGACGAATATATATATCACCTTCTTCTCGATTGCTCACATCACGACACAACAAGGTGGCGACTTAAATCAACCCTAATTAAATTAGACCGCAGGCATTTCAGTTTAAAGAAATTTTTGGATCCTTGGCCAACAACGTCCTTGCAGAAGAGCGCTTTAAAAGCACTAAATACTTTTCTTGAAGACAGCGGCATTCTTGGACGTTATTAACGATTTTATTGTTCTTTTCATTTCAATGTCGCTGTATATATGTATGTGTTTAAGAATTATGTTGACTGTTCTCTTGCGACTATATGTGATAATGCAATTACACGGTGTATGTTCCACCCGCTGACTAGAGACTGTTATTAGGCGACAGTATCGTTGGTATTTTTGAGACGTTTATCTAAATAACTGTGGAGACATTTACCTAGTATATTGTATGTACCATGTGTTTATTACGTCGTAGTCTCCCTGTGAAAAGGTTGCGTGACAAGTCCTCGTGTTTGTGTGAAATGGTTAGTTGATATGTGATCTTGAACGCTGTATGTTGCAGGATGGAACCATTCAACAGATAAGGAGTAGCCGGCGCTCTAAATTGTGCGTGAACATCTTTTTATATCCTATTAATAAAAAAAAAGACTAAGGCTAATGAAGGGAAACATGAAGCGATATTACAGTGGGCCGCGGGTCATGCTGGTATAGCAGGCAACGAACTAGCGGACTCATTGGCAAAATCGGCCCATAAAGATGCAGAAATTCAACTCATCCCTTTATCACCAATGAAAACAAAACGGATATTCAGAGAACTAAAGAAAGATTTGTGCATGTCGACATGGTTTAATGAAAATACTAAGGGATGAATTCTTTAAGAAGTGCACCCTCAACTCAAATACCAGCTGAATGTACAACTTTCTAAAAGTACCGAGACACTAATTCATCGACTGCGCCTTGGGACAGCATACACCAAATATTTCCTATATCGCATCAAACGGGCTCCTTCCCCGGCTTGCTCCTGTGGGCACGACGATGAGGATGTTCGTCAGCTACTCCTTGAACGCCCCATATACGAGTTGCAAAGACGGCAGCTAGACCAAGAGCTAGACGCCATTGATCCTCACCGGCCTTTCTCACTCGCAAAACTGCTGGGCCCATGGCCATCAAAAATAGTACAGCGAAAAGCATTGAACGCACTTGAACATTTTTATGAAGAAACAGGCATCCTTAACAAATACTAAGTATTGCACTGAATAATCACACAATCTTACTATAGCGTTCTTCTATTAGCTGTAATTATTAGTACTTGTATATTACGTGTTATACGTTTTTATGTATACTGTGCATCAATCATTTTAACACTATGTAATTCCTCATCTGTTTGTATGCTCATCGAAGTCTACATCACGGCCGTTTGTGTGTTTGTGTCATGACTTTGTTTACGAACTCATCGTGGTGCAAATTGCATTTGACTTTTATATTATGTTCATGGGCGTATAGGACTGTGCTGTAGATTTCTGACCGTATGAAGTGATTTCTTTTCATTTTCCCACATACTTTTATATTGTTTTTTTCCGCTATGAGAAGAGGAATAGTCGTCACCATTATAAGGTGACTACGTCTGTTTCTTTTATTTTCATTTCAATAAGAAAGAACAGTCCTCCGCAAGAAGCGCAACAAAGCTTTCAAAGCCTTCTGTGCTGATGAAGACGGTCTCGGCCAGTGTCCCAGGACCTTTAATGGGCTTTTAAAGCTGCCAGCACAGCGCGCGGTCTGCAATGGGTCCATTGCGCACGTTGGCAGCAGATTCTCGATTGTTCGTGCTCTGCATGGATGAAAGCAAGATTGCTGCTGGAGTCAGTATGTTGCTCGCTAATTTCTGCTATTAGAGAAGCCACCTGGTTGACCTATCGAGATGGTCAAAATCCTACTATTCGAAATTGATAAACGCGCGGAGCGTATGAGGGTTGCATGTGCTCAGCACGGCGTCCCCCCATGAGCCTTTGTGACCGCCCTAGTGAAGGCGGTTCAGCTTTTCATTTCACATTGAAACTTTTCATTTAATAATTTATGTCCATTTAGTATTTGGAAGGTTCATTAGGCAAGGCACACGCCACTGGTGAATACGATACTTCGGAGGTCATCCACGTCGTGTCCGAGTTCCTTTGGCCAGTTTCCAGTTTCCATATATCTTCTTTTTAGTTTTCTGCATCTTATTCCGGCTTCATGTTCTGGAGGCTCTTTTTATATCTGCTCTCACAAGTACATAATCAAAAGTATGGGAATGTACACGGAAAAATCTGCCGTGAGACAACGGTATCTTTCTTTTGTTTTTGTAAGGATAAAGCATTAGAGCTGCCGTCGTCGCCGTAAGCTGAAAGCGCCTACACATTCCTACATAGGGGGTGAAGAAAAAAATAAGAACAATAGATATGCCTTACTGCATGAAATAACAACATCGGAAACAGCAATGTAGCGATTCAGGTGCAGTAGCCTTTCGCGAAAAGTCGTTGTTGAAGTACATTCCCCTAATGTTGGAGGTCGCGATTATTAGGTCATCTCAGCCGTGGTTAACAACCCAGCAAATATTTAAAAATAAAGTTTTGCACTTGAGTCCGGTTTTACACGTCCCTCTTTTAATTTTCACATTTTAAAACGTAACGCGGCATCCAGAACTCGTTTAATATCTGTTTGCAATATCTCTTCGACAAGTGACACAATAAAATTGATAGGATCATAATGTGTTTTCTCCTCCCGTGACCTCGTATGTGGAGCGGCCTTTCGGCCTGACGGCCTGCTTTACCACCGAGGGCTTCTATTTCAAATACAAGCTTTTCTTCCCGTGGTTTCACGAGTGTTACGAACAAGTCTGTTGACGGACTTCATCGATTTCCCACAACGTGTACAACACTCAGTAAGATTTTTTTTGCAGTCGCCAGAATACACATGATACGCGCCATTTCTCGGCAAAAAGTGCTTCGACCCTGGTCGTGTTCCAACAATGGTAGCTTAGCTCTCAAGGCTCTGCGAGGTTTCTTCGTGGACAGTGACATGCGAAGATTAGTTTATGTATATTTTTAATTTCCTTTATGTTGCCAAGGCTAGTTCATGCATGTGTTGCTCTCATAGTATTTCAACATTTCCCCTTCATTTTCTTTATGATCTACATGCTCATTTGCTCTGTTAGTGTTTTTCTGCTTTGTTAACAATTGTTGACAGTGTCTTTTATATTCATTGCTTTTTTTCTTACTTTTGATAGCTATGCATTTTGGATAGCCGGTCATTTCTGTTGCCAAACTTCATTTAGTTCAAGTTTAATAAAGAAAAGATGTAGTACAATACAGAGTGAGGGATTGCGTTGGCTGTATGCTTCAAAGCTGTGTCTTGCTTGTCTAGGAGAGTTAAGTCATCATGAAATTCTCTTGATTATTCTGGATAACTGCGGTTCCTTGACACGTGTATCAGACTATCCTTACCCGGGCATTTTGACAAAACAATAAACCCACTACATCGCAAAAGTAAATGTAAGCCCCTGCGTGTGAGTGGTGGATGGACCGCTTTTGCTTGTTGCTTGCTATTGCAGGCTTCGAGGTATCCCAGCGCTCAGAATGGCCAGATAAAGTTGACAAGTACGCCATTTCCTTGTTGAGCATGTTTAGTGCTGCACCGTTTCGAGCGAATATAGAGCTCGTTGTAACGTTCCAAATACAATCCGCGCGTTACGACTCCGATGTGTGGGCTTGGTCGAACGAAGTTGTGATTAATTTTTCCCCGAAACGATCGCCATTTCAATGTTCACATCCGACTGGGCACATACGCCTCGGTCTGCAAGGTTCATTTTGACAAAACGCTCATTAGGCTAAGTGAGATAAGCATGCGCTATGGGCGAAAGAACTGCTTTCTAAAGGAAGTGTGTTGGCTATAAACGAGTACGTCCCAGGCGGTGCGCTTGAACAGTTTCAACAATCTCGTCTTCTAGCGCTTTTTCGGTTGTGATGCATACTTTTGTTTCGTTGAAAACGGCGACTCGGCTTCAGACGCCCAATCGCTTGCTGGATCGATCCGTTCACGCTCGATGCTGCTGAGCGTCTTCTTGACGCTGGGGGAAAAACGCGTGCTTTATTTCATCTCTGTGAAAAGTGGGCGAAAACAGAAACGCGATCAATACTCAACACGAGCTCCACCGCATTTTCTATTTGACGTCCGGGCCAGCCGTCCAATGAGTGAGCAGGATGGTTCTTCTATTAAAGTTCCATCACAAAAATTATGGCCAGAGCGCGCGACTCGTTTGACTCTAACATATGGCGAGGGACTATTTGATGAACGCCCACGACTAGCTTGCCGGTCTCTGACTCTCTTCGGGTTTTTGTCTGATCGCGCATCGAATAAGCAGTGTACAGTTTCTACGACTGGCGGCAAAGAACAGTCGCGAGTTGTTACTAACAAAATAGAACGGCGGAATAGCAATGTAATATATGAGCGCGACTCATTTAAGGGACGACAGCTTGACCAATACAGTATAGGCGAGAAAAGGGATCGGATATTCCGAATACCAGCTTAATTCGTTTCATTGTAGGTTTAGCTAAATGTTCTAACATGTGTTGTAGCTATATCCATGCCGCTCCATTGCACCGTTGTCTTTATCGCACTGTAGCTCTCACTCTCACTGTATAGAGGAGAAGAAGAAGAGGAAACTTCGACGCCCACTGCCACTGGGGATCGCACTGATGCCACTGCGGCAATGTGCGGTTGAGAGGTGGACGCGCTTACGATTAAGATTGCCGTCTCTGGCTGGTTTTGCAATTCCCTCCACGTGCCATGCCACACAACTATATTTTCCTTTTTTTCCTGCTTTTTACTCACAGTTCATAAAACTGCTACTTCGTTTATGCTTACCAGGAGCGCGTATATTTTTAAAGTCTTATGCATACAACCTCGAGGCAGGTTTTTCTCGAAATAAACATGGCATTCTTGCTTATCTAGACTTTCGTAAGTTTCACTGTCATTCATCTTCAGTCTGGTCATTTCTAACATCGCTTTCTTTAACCCCCGTACCTCTGCGTTTCTGCCTCTCGCTCTCTCTAACTTCGTCAAAGCTTACACAGCAGGGTTCAACTTCAAGAGTTCTTCCTTCGGAAGAACTTGTTTTCTTTTGACTTGCCGCCTTCGTTATTAACGCGTTCAACGTTACCATTTGCTGTAAGCTTCTCTTACGAACGATCTTAGCGTGAGAACATTTTTATGAATATGGGCCCGTTTCTTTCTCTTTTTGTTTATGCTTTTTTTCTAGCTACTTCGGTTTCTAAACTGTTTCAGTGCGCGCTTCTTGTGTGTAGAGAGCTAAGTTAATGCCATATGACGTGTCTAAAAGATAATGGCATTTCCCTAAAAGATTCTACGGCATCGCAATTTGTATTGACGAGACCGTTCATCATCCCGTTTGTATGTACTCATAGAGCATGGGAATCTCGTAATTAAAGCCGTGCTTAACGTAACTAACAAAGCGCAAAGGCAAAATTAGGAAAAAATAAAAAAATAAAATTATATTATGGGGTTTTACGTGCCAAGACTATTTTTGATTATGAGGCACGCCGTAGTGGAGGACTCCGGAAATTTCGTACACCTGAGGTTCTTTGACGTGCACCTAAATCTAAGTACACGGGTGTTTTCGCATTTCACTCCCATCGAAATGCTGCCGCCGTGGCCGAACACACAAAAAATAACGAAAACATAGAGAGCGAGAGAGAGAGAGAGAGCGAGAGAGAGTTAGATAGATAGAGATAGAGAGAGAGAGAGAGAGGTAACGTGCGCAATTAAAATCTCCACTAATTCTATTAGAAATATTTGATGATATTGAAATTGTTGGCAATTTTTGTCGCCGGCTTTTCCACTACACTTGATTGCGTAATGAATATACAGAAATAACACGAAGAAATTATTAACTAAGAACATGCGCGTACACATGTTCACAATGAAATGTTGTGGGGGTGACAAGACGTTTGGTTAGGTGAGTGCGCATAGGTGTTCAGATTAAGAAAACAAGTAACTGAAGGGATATGGGATATGCAAAGTCAAAACTCTGCATTTGCTGCGCTGTGAAAGACGAATTATCTAGGAAATAGGCCGAGAACAGCCTGTTATGTGCCCAAGGACATTTCGTCAACATTTGTCGTGTGGAACACACATAAAATTAGCACGCTACATGCAGAAACCGCAGAGGAAATAGCTATTGCGCTAGCGATAGCACAAACACCAGCAGGCGTAATTATCAGTGATTCCCAGACGGCCATACGAAACTTCGCCAAAGGTCGAATCTCCCCAGAGGCACTACGACTCCTGAAATTAGCTAATAACCGTGACAAAAATATCGATCTCATCTGGACACCCGCTCACACACTACCAGACGGTAGCAATGAGGTGGCGCACCGCATGGCTCGAGAACTTACGGACCGAGCCTCGGTTAGCCCCGCCTCACCGACTGCGGATGAGTGGGAGTGGGAAGAACGAATGACCAGATTTCACGAAATTACACAACACCATAGATCGCAGAGGCGTACATTCCCGCCGCCGCACCCAAAATTAAGCAAAAGCCATTCTGTAGAATGGCAGCAGTTACAGACCAGATCCTATCCGAGTCCAGCTATCATGCACCTAATACACCCAGATTTATACCCAACCGACAAGTGCGCACATTGCAACTCTAGAGCCACCCTGGAGCACATCCTATAGGAATGTACGGCTGTAATACAGGGTAATGGGGATGCAGCCTCAAACAGCGACAGCCTCCGCGCGCGCTGGGAGTCTGCGTTGCTCAGCTCAGACCTGCAGCACCAACTCTGGACCGTCCAGCGAGCCGAGGAAGCTGCCAAGGGCCAACAACCCTTGGCTGAAACCTAGGCGGGGTCCAGGCCCACCCCACCAAATCGCAGGGCACGAAATAAAGTTATTTGAATAAATGAACGCAAGCGAGCTGTTCATGGAATGGAAGGAACGTTATGGAGGGAATTCATGGCTGTGAAGACGAGCATACATATGTTATCTGAGCGACCTCACTGAATATAATCTTCTCCTATTTTTTTTTACTTTTCTTACCTTTTCTGTATTTTCTTCAAGTTTCTTCATTTGCTTGCGTGCCGTCTCAGCATTGCGTGATTATGAGGCCTACGAAAATGTGCTTACGATGAGCGTGTTTTTATTATGATGGTAATTTCGCCATCGCGCACATGCGCTATTTCTCGAAAGTTGTACACAAAATGTTGTAGGTGCACACTGTATTTGTGTTTAGGGGGGCGGAGGGGGGGGGCGGAGTGAAAGAGGGCAAATGTTTTAACAGAAAAAAAAATGTCGAGAAATAAAAAAAAACAATAGGGATTTCAGCGAACACGAATAACTACGCCTATTAAATGTTTCGTTGTTCAGACCACTCTAGTGCACGGATCTGGGGACATTGTGGAAGCGCTCTGCGCGAGCATCAGCGTCTTCGCGAAGCGACTCCAGCACGCCTACTGTCACGGGTCATATTCTTCTCGTGAGCTTCCCGGTTTTCTTCGAAGGCAAAGCGAAGACTATACTACATGTAAGTTCCAACGGGTGTAAAAAGTGTTTACAGCTGTGACACTCGTTGTTTTCTCGAGCTTCTTGCCGCCTTGAAGGAAACGTGTGGTCTTCGTGTGAGCCACGCTGGCTCAAATCACGCCTCACACCATCGGCCGGCCATCCACAACTCGTGTACTCTCGCGTAATCACCACCGTATAAGAAGGTGTTGGCCAACGCGCGCCGCCGCCTTCTGGGCGGTAAACTATATGTCGGCGCGATTTCATTTGCAGAGGGTGCATGACACGCTGGTGCCGGAACACGCCATGGTAAGTGCGCCGCTGTCTCAAATTTGCCGGTGCCGTTAAACCGCACAGTCTGACGCGTCCGGAAACCGGAAACGCCACTGTTAGAGACATGCACCGCGATACAATCTGTCTTGCACCCTGAGCCTAAATTACCTCATCTCGTTATTGCTCCATTTTAGCTACACACTTTGCGGTTTTCTTCCACGTCACGTCGTGAGGTAATTCAATGTTCCCGGCTTTACTGTATTAATCGAAGTATATTTATCGAGTGTTATGGCGGCACTTGTCAAATATCACTAAAGAAGTAAGACATCCGAGAGAAAATAACAATTTTTTGTCGATAGAAGTTTGTGGAGGTGGTGGAAATCAATATTGTCGTTATTTGTTATCAATATTTAGAGAAGTAACATTTGAATGACTGAATTTAAGGTCCGGCACTGTCGGTCAGAAGTCAGAAGGGGCTTCAGGAAGTAAAATCGAAGTCAGAAAATGCGTTAAACATGGCTAAAATGCTTTAGTATGGACTAGGAACGGACCGTAAAATTAGGCATACTACTGTTGGGGTTAGCAGTCCTGCGCATTGCATTTGTGCAGATGCAAGAGTTTATTAGGAGCAGCAAGGATAAAAAGAAAGAAGTAACGAGCAAAAGAAGCAACTGTATGCGCTATATATGTACAGCCGGAGTGCTGACAAAGAGGCACTTCGTTAGTGTTCAGTATACAGGGTTCTTTTTTCTTTCTTTTTTATCTCTTTGTTTACACTGAAGATGTAACAGCTAGCTTCCAGCGGATCGATATCCGCAGACCAAGAACCGTGGGCGGATTCCGAAGATAGTGCTATACCGGGCCGACCCGCGGCGGAGGTGAAGTAGGCTTCAAGCACTCCACCACCTTGCAAAAATAAGCGTAATATATTGGCTCCAAATAGAACCCGTATCAGATATTAAGCTGATAAGAACAAATGCTACACTTTGACCCGCGTCGGCCATGTCTACGTTCGCCCCGCCCTCTCTTTGTCGGCGTTCCAAGCACTTGCGTATCTCCTTTCCTTTCCTTCCGCTCTCCTGTGGTGGCAGTCTCATCGTCCACGCGAATGTATATAAACATCACGGTAAATGAGTCCGTACCTATGTTCGAAGTTCTGTGTCGTATGCTAAAAAGCTTCACTGGTCACCCACTTTCGCAGAGTGGAATGGCTCATGATTCTTTTGTTTTTGTTTTTTAGGGACAATAAAGATTTCTTTGTGAGAAAGCTGTCACCGTGAAACAACTGTCATCTTCGCCTACGAGATCTACGGCAAGGCGGAAACAATGTGCCGCTGCTTAAGCTACGCTGAAAGGACTAATGAACAAAAGATTTTGTTAATTTGTAAATTAGTATGTTAAGTATCAGTATAGGTGCCGTGATTGGCCGAAACGTTCAGTTTAAACCTTCCTCACGTTTGTCGTCACGGCGCATATCGCTCTATGATAGCGGCCGCCTTTTCTGCGTTCCCGTGGCGCTCGCTGTGAATATTACTTGCATCTACCGTCGAAATTCAATGATAAATATCTCAAATTATGTGCAATTATCAAGATCTTCAAAAAATGAGGGTGCTATAAAATGTGACTGCCTTTTTCATTTTAACAACTGCATCTAAAGCACTAATAAAAAGATTCTGTTTATAGCTAAAACATAAGACGAAAGATATCCCCTTCAGTCACAAATTTTGATCGACTGTCGATAAGTCTATGAAATTAACATATTTTTGTCAAGGTGCAGGGGGCTCTTTTGACAGGAAGCAAAGGGGGTAGAATGAATGTTTGTGGGTTTTATGATGGTTCATTATAATTAACGTATATGAAATATATAGATTTTGTGGAGCCAGTGATGCTGCGTTTTTTATAAATTATATTTAAGCACCCACTCGAAATACATGCACAAGATAGTTATTGGCTGCAAGCATTGCCAAAAAGAAAAAAAAAATATCTGTTGCAATTGCTAACAAACGCCCGACGTCAAGCGGCTGAAGCAGAATTTTCAGCTTACCAGAGGCTTAAAGTTCCAGGTCACTTCTTTGCCACCACTACATAGAAAAAGCGAAATATCAGTCGTGAACACAAACATGGCGGCCGTGACTGAACGGTGTATATATATATATATATATATATATATATATATATATATACGAGAAGGAAAGGCGTTAACCAAGGGGCCCAATTTTTAGTAATCATATCATAAGCAGCCAACAAGCTATGGCACTACGGACAACACAGGGGAAATTATTTGTACTTACTGATTGAATTAAAGAACTTATAAAAAATGGAAATGAAAATGGATGAAGAAACAACTTGCCGCAGGTGGGGAACGATCCCACGTCTTCGCATTACGTGTGCGACGCTCTACCAATTGAGCTACCGCAGAGCCAATTTACCACCTACTTTCTTGGGTACTTATGTTTTACAACTAGAACTGACCCTTGGAGTGTTAGTGCCACCACTCACAAACCTTGGCGGCGGTTGTGGTACATCCTTTCTGCCGCAGGCTTCGCGAGTACGTGATCTTTTTTGGGTGAAGGCAAATGGTCAATAAGCCCACATATGCTATGTTAGAGCATCAATGTTGCCGGATTCGAGACCCTCGTTATGTAATAAACGAGAGGAAAGGGAGTTAGTCGAGGGGCCCGAGTTTTATTAATCATATCATGAGAAGTGAAAAATTATGTGACACCAAGGAAAGTATAGAGGAAATTACTGGTAGTTAATGACTGAATGATAGATATGATAAATAATGGTAATGAAAGTGGGTCAATAAGCAACTTGCCACAGGCGGGGAACGATACCACGTCTTCGCATTACGCGTGCGATGCTCTACCAATTGAGATACCGCGACGCCGTTTTTTCGTCCATTTTCAAGGGGTATTTATGTGTTACTACTAGAACTAACCCTGGAAGTGTTAGCCAGTGCCACTATATACTCACAAACCTTACTCCGATATATATATATATATATATATATATATATATATATATATATATATATATATATATATATATATATATATATACACACAGGCCGGCACTCGCTCAAGTTCTGCACTCCTCTATACCTACTAATGCTTACACCGGCGCTCATTTGCGTTCATATTGTTTCTACTCCCACTTGTCGACATCAGCTCACGCTCCCATTCGCGCCCATTCGCCCGCTCCCCGGCACTCGCTCACCTACAAATTAACGACCACTCAAACTCACCGGCCGTTCGTACGTTAAATGGCAGTCACGCTAGTTCATATTCACGTATACTTGCACTCATCGGCATTCATTCAACTTGCACCCATGTTGCACCCCACACCTTTCGTCACTCCTTACACTCAATTTTACGCCTGCGAAATGACTGCGCAGTGAGCAAGAGTTAGCGGTGCACTCGTGAGCGAGTACGCGCACCTATGACGCCGAGCTCTCCTTGCAGCCAAACTGACACAGGACGTAGACGTGTATGCGCGAACGCAAAGCCGCGGATGGCTCAGTTTTAAGACCCTTGTATTGAGCATCCTTCTGGCATGCCATCACCGAATCAATGTTGTCAGCTGCGATCACCATGGCTGTGTGAGCTCTCCCGAAAAAAGAAGCCGCCTCAGTCTCGTCCAATGGGTCGTCGACCAGGCGCGCACGCGGAGGAGGCGATCCGTCCCCGTTGTCACCGTGGACGAAGGGAAAAACAGGATTTCGCCTTTTCTCACCTAGTTCATGCCAACCTCCCGACGTAATCGAAACATGGGTGCTCTGTGCCCCGCAGCTGCGCTCTTTTTCGCGAGCGCTGTGGCTGGTGGAAGAGCCGAAAAGAGAATAAAAGGCGTCAACATCGCACGAACGATACAAGAGGCTTCGCGCGTACTACCATTCCAGTACTGCTCTCGCACTTGAACTATAAGTAGCTGCGCTGGCGATTCTAGAAGGATAAATCCGGTGTTACGCTCAGTTAGTTACGCAGTGTGTTACGCAGTCAGTCAGTTACGCCCCCTATAACTTCCTCCCACACCAGTCTTGCTACACGACGTGGAATGCGGCGTTTGCTCTCTGTATTACTTTCTCATTTACTCATTATTATTATTATTATTATTATTATTATTATTATTATTATTGATTTATTTGTTTGTTGTGTAGTATAGAGAAAGGAAGTAGCCGTCGTACTCTCTATGTTATAGTCTCTCCACAGTAGCCCGTGTAGAATAGAACAGAAAGTATGGTAGCGCTTTCGAGTACTTAGTTCAGAAGACCCAGAATCAAATGTAGCTATTTGCAATCAGTGCAAATTACGCGCCTCTTAAGAGTTTCTATATACGCTTACATCAATATAGGCTGCTGAAATGAATCCAGAATATGTAACTTCTCTTGTGCTTTCCCATTTCCCCGTCACAATTAGCACGCACGAAGTTTGCATAATGCAGTAGCCGGATTCCTCCCGACCCGTTTTCATTAGATTGAAGTTAGTGCTAAGCTTGACCTTTGTAATCAGCCATTTTCTTAATGAAGAGCACTCATTCTATTGTTCGACGCTTTTCTTCGATGACTCGTGCCGATGTTATTGGCATTGGAAGCAAAACGAACCGCTTTCAGAGATGCAAATAGGCTGTAATAGGAAGTCTAGTAAACACGTTCTCATTAAGGACGCAGTGTTGCTCTTGTTACCGACTGCCTTCTTAATCTTAAATTACTCCTTAATGAGGTCTTCCGAGCACTTCGGTCCTTTTTGTGTTCGCTCCGATAAGATAGCTTGTTGTGCAGAGACACGTCACCGCCTGCCCTCCAGAATCTGATGCACTCAAAATTAAAGCGTTAATCGGAACAAGAAACCAAGAAGCCATCGCGTTAGAACACTTTGCCTAAGTCGACGAATCTGATAAGCAAAGTATTCATGTTCAAACTTTGCAATAACCAATCGTCCTAATCTGCGATTCCTGTAAGCGTGTCTATCTATAGGCGGGAACTGCTCGGCGACTTTCACATTTCCCACAAGTGAGACTGCTCAAGCGAACCTTCATTCGGATGTCGCGGGGAAACCCTGCGCAACTGTTAAAGACAATTTTCAAACGATGTTCCAACATATTGCGCATAAAATCGAACCATTGCGCGTGCAGATGCCCTAATTTTCAATACGGGGCATTTGTTTGCAGTGTCACTGCAGGCCGTTACTCGGAGGTTATTATTAATAATAATTATTATTATGTAAACATATACGGACACCCCAAGCAGATAGAAAAGCGAGATAGCGATCGCCTCCTAAAAGGCACACCACGCCCATTTGCTTGAAGAGGGAGAAAACCATGAGAAAGAAGAAGAAGATAAAACAAGGACAGAAACGTGGGGAAATAATACACACTACAACACATCACACAGACACATGCAGAGTATACGAGCATTAGAGGAAGAGAGAGCCAAGTCCCATGGTTGACAAGAATTCGTGCACAGATTTGTGAGCCTTATATCGAGTTGAAGCACGACCTTTTGGAAACAAGATATTGGTACGAGGCAGAAGCCATGTTTAGAGAACTCGCGCAGGTTCGTGTGCCCTCCAAGAGGACAACGGCGTATTGGTGAAAAAGAGCAAGACATAACGGCACGTACATTCACCTCACGCACTCGCATCGTATGTGACAGTTGTCGGGGAATACAAGAAGAAGAAGAAGAAGAAGAAGAAGAAGAAGAGGAGGAGGAGGAGGAAGAAGAAGAAGAAGAAGAAGAAGAAGTGAAGCGACGCTCGAGAGAGAGAAAGAGAAGAAGGCATTCCTATCCCCTGTTCGGAACGCGGCAGTCATCTCTTGATTTACTCCCCGGGCACAGGTTAGCCCAAAATAAATTGTTTTGTCTGGACTCCTTGAACTCTTCGTTACAACATCATTAAGCGCGGTTCGATAAAGATTATGTTGTTGCAATTCGGAAGTTCGCCGCACGACTATCGAAAGCAAAGCTACCAAATTAGGCAGCCTTATTATCTGGGAATTATACAAGTTGCGCCCGTATTGAAAGTCGCGTGTGTTTTTTTTTTTTTTTTTGCAATGTATCTCCTAAGTGAACACACGAAGCTGCAACGTACGTGTGTGCGTGTCTTCCTGCGGATTCCCGCGGATAAACACGTTACTTACATCAGCTTCGACGGACGTTATTGAATTACGGTCGGGCCACGCCAGCGGGTCATTAGTCGCCTTTTATCCACGAGGCCATCGCCGTGTGCCCGAGACCCGCTCTCTCTGTTGGACGCTGCCGATGGAGGACGCGGCCTTCTGTGCGGTTTACCTCATTTCATCGATATCGGTTGCCGCTCCACACGCGATCGCAGCTACAATGAGCCGGAAAACTGGTACCATCGCTGTTATGCAAAGTATCTTCGTCGATCCGGAGTTAATTGCCCTTGGTTTTAATTGAGTTCGTTGTGTTTTCGTCTCTCTGTTCTTGTTCGCTGTACATACCTACGTTGAGGCGAAAGCTTAGGTATACTCTCCTTCACATGCACGATGGACTCTCAAATAACTTGAGAAGCATCGCAACCGGCCTCCCAACAGCAATGCCAGCATTGCGACATGTGGCGTAAGCTACGTGGCCACAGTAAGTAAATCTTTTTTCTCTGTGACTTCGAATATTGTGCATCGTTTTATCAAGCGACCGACTGATATTATTCTGAATACCATATTGAAGCAAAAAGTGGCGTTATGAAGCCTATTAACTCGTATATCTAGCAAATACAACACTTTAAGAACTTTCTCAACTATAGCTACCCTGCGAAGAGCGCGAGTGTATTCGCGCTTGAAAAACAACAACAATATAAGCTAAACACTGACACCCGGCCAGCAAACAGGGATCTCAAGTTTACGCGGGAAACGGAGCATTTAGAAGTAAAAGTAGCACGTTCATGCAACGTGCCAAGTTACAGCATCTGCTTGCATGTTTTGTACCACACACGAAACCTTTGAAACACCTTCTCTACTAACTGAAGACGGGAGGAACCGCTGATTAAGAATTTGGGATATGTCATGTTTCAGGACTCCGCCCTTGTCTTGACCTCCGAAAGAAAGGGTTGTGCACGAAAAAATTGAGGGAGTTGTTTTCAATATTGGTGCGTGCGAAGGCTGTTTACGCTATCCGAGGTGTCACTGGCACTGCGCGTGCAATGGATAACGTTTAACGAATGTTGGTATTATTGTCTACTTCAACAACTGCGTTTGGGGCAAAGTCCCAATGAATAATTAAACCAGCGAACTAGGCGCATATGCAGAGACATGAAATGCACAGGACGATGCTGGTATTGCACTGGCCTTCGTCGCATCGCATGTACTTCTTGTCCGTGTGTATGCGTCTAGTTCGCTGGTTAAATTCATTATTCCCAATGTACGAACTCGCCCACCAGTTAGCTTTACTGCACGTTGCGAATGCGCCACACTGTTCTCCTGCGTGCACGAGTATATGCAACTGCATCAATGAAATATGACATTAAATTATCCGCTCACTGAACAAATGTACTGGCGAACAAGTCTTATATTTTGGTGTCGTGTAGATATATGTATTACTTTGTCTAAGTAGCATATAAAGGCAGACAGCTATTGACACGCTATTATAGGACTAATTTTTATAATATTGCCGCGATAAAGGCGACCAGGACACGCAAGCTGTAGGCAACACGAAAAAAACAATAATGATGTAGGTGTTCGGTCCCTACTCTGGTGTCATGTTTTACGGTGTCACCCTGAACCTTGTGCGGTGTTTGTGCTTCCTGCGTTCGTGATCAACAATTCTATCTGGCACCGCTTTGCCGCAACACTTATTGTGTTGTCAAAGTGTGCCGGTTATCGAGCGAGTTCATTTATTGAAGCATAGAGCTCCTTTATGAGCGACTCCAACAGGCGCTGCACTATTCTCATCGCAGTTTTGCTGGTTTTCAGCGCGCCGTTGACGTACCAACTGCTTGTAGTAATATGCCGTCAAAAGAAGAGCCCTCCCACGCTTAGAATAACTCCCCCCTCTCTCTCACCCTCGCGTTCCATATCCTCGATTCATACATCCGTAATCCTGTTTCCGTCTGCTGCGTTTGTCATCGTTGTATAGTGGCGTTACCAAAGTTTGCAAGAAGCGGCACTTCGAGCAGAAATCCTGCGGCATAGCTTATCCCGCTGCAGATCCGTTACTCTCTGCCTCCCGCGTGCGTGGTGAATAATCTGAGTATTCGTGTCAAACTCGTTTTTCAGAATTTTGCCGTTTCTTACCCCGCGGTTCACAACACGTTTTAAACTCCGCAGCGCTCGCTCTGCACAATATTAGCCAGACTGTGTACTATAGAGATGCAGAGGCAGAAAGTAAGGTACGGCGTGTCGACGTTATTGGTGTATGCACGGAAAACAAATATTCCCAATGCTTGAGAAGTGTGTGATCGTTCCGCCACAGGCTTCGGAGCATTCATTCGGTGTGTGTGCACTAAATGCCACACGTGAAGTTATACCCTTATATAATTGCTCACGGCTGTCTGTAGCTCTGTCCCTGTGATTGGTTACTTAATTTGTTTGATAACTTAACCTTACTCGAAGAACACTGATGTGCTGTGGCGTTCCCTGCTCCTTCGCCCTTTCTTTATCTTCATTCTCATTCGTTGTTGTTTTTTAAGGACACTCCAGGCGCATTTCTACCGTCGCCGTTATCGTGATGTTCCGGATAAAGCCCAAGGGCGATAACATGTTCGCCGCGCGCCATATGCTGTATGTGCCAGTGAAAGCGTGCAAGGATGAGCCGACGATGGCGGCTAAATCTCGCGCGCGCAAAGAAGGAAAGTGGGGAAGTGCGCCATCTTCCGTCGCGCGCAAGGCATCGGGGGGAGGGGAAGGGCGGGGGAGTTCTATTCCGGAGGCTGCAGCGTATGGCACGGTCGCGCACGGACCCTATCTTGAAAGCGATCTGAAATGAGGACAGAGTGCGCACAGTGGTGATAGCTTGGTGTGCGCTGTGTTTTCGCCGCGTCGAAGCGAGAGGCAGCACAAAGGTCAATTCGCCCGCTGCTGCCACGCTTCCTCCCTCCAGCGTTTTGACAGCGGTTTCCGCGATCATCGTGTGAAGTGTGTTCATGTTTGCTTGTGCGTGCGTGACACCATGCTTGTTAATTCAGTTAGTACCCGAATGTTTACAAGTTTATACGGCCAATAAAACTACTATCCCTATTTCAAATAGCTGTCTATTGATGTCATATCGTAATCGATGCTTCGCGTTTCGTTCGAAACTGCGACGTTTTTGCTCTGCTCTTCAAGCAGGTGGGCATGGTGTCCCTTTGTGGGAAACTCGGTATCACGCTCGTTGTGGTGTTTCAGTATGCTTACACCAATATTAATAACGATACCTTAGGTTTCTCGAACTTTTGCTTATTCTATGTTTCAGCTAGTACGCGCAAAGAAAGTTGCTTTGGGGTTCTTTATACGTAAAATTCATTGGGCATTCGAACTGAGTAATACACTTGTTACGCGCTACACCAAGTATGTGTGCACAGCTCTATTTTCATTTTAGTCTGTGTCATATAGGCCCTCCTTCAGTCACCTATATTTCTTCCCCTTTAGCCATACGTAGGATATCCTACCGTTCATTACTCATTACGCTGGCTACTCTTTCCATCCCTCACTTTCTCTCCACCTCACTCCTCTTTCATCAACAGCTCTTGCAAGTTTTCTGTTTGTCGATTGCGTTGTTGCACGCGCTACTCCCAGCTGCTTTGTCCTCTCTGCGTCATAGTAAATGTTTGTATTCTTGCCCTTTGATTCCGCCACTGCCCACTTTCTTCTTAGCAGAGAAAGCGTCAGCCATTAGGGCCAGTGCACCGCGCAGCTTGTTTTCCCGCCGTTCCCGAGGACAAACACTAAGACGGGAATAGCCAACGTGGCCATCTGAGAGCACTCTGCTCTTGTGGTTCCCCATTAGGGCGTCTCGCAGCTTAGGCAGCCGTAGCAGGATCAAAGAAGGGAGCAGACACTTCGTGGGTTATTCAGCACATGCGTTCGCGCGCATAAGCGTATTAGCTGCAGGCTACTGTATGCTTCAGCGAAGAAGTTCCGTGCAGCTTGGTGAAGAGCTCGTTGAAGCGAGGTACCTTGGCGTGTGTATGTGTAGGCTAGGGCAATTCCACTAGACGTGCCGAACACAATACATGACGTCACTATATCGGGCATCAAAGTTCCTGTCGCGGGGTATTTCAGAACCAAAGTGTATTTGAAATAATCGAAAGCCACTTTTTAACATTGTGATGAACAAAAATGGGCACAGCTAGTCTATTCATTGATGTAGCTTAACGCTCGAAAGTAATAGCATTAGCTAGCAGAAGCGGGGTAATAATGGGTTCAGGAATAATTTGGACTACCTCGTATATTTATTAAAGTGCACTCAAACCTCGCAAGTTCACACTTTCCGTCCATATCGCATTGCGGCCGTTGTGACCGCAAGTCGAACCCGTGACCTTATGCACAAAAATTAGGCTACCGGGCCGAGTACAGGTGTATTGTGCCTCGTTTTCGAGAAAGCAAGAGACTCGTCGAAATGATACGTTACTGAGTTTGGTTTCAGTTTTCTATAATTTGAAAAAAAAGTAGCTTATATCATACAAAAGAAATATATGGCGCCCCTTCTTGGTTATAACGAGTTATGATTACAATTAAGTCTCACGCTTTTCCGGTATCTTACAAACGGCATTCGACAACACCATCTCTTGCCATCTGTTGGGATATCCTGAAAACGGTCGCACGGCTAAGCACGAGTCGTGGGATTAAATCCCGGCAACGGCGGCCGCATTTCTATGCGGGCGAAATTGAAAAACAGCCGTGTGCGTAGATTTCGGTGCACGTTATAGAACCCCGGCTTGTCAAAATTAATCGGGAGTCCCCCACTACGGCGTGCCTCATCGTCAGATCGTGGTTTTGGCAAGACCCCCATTCACAATCAAAACGGTTAAACGCAAGTCTTATGGACTTTTTGTCCTTGATGCCATCGTGCTATTTGTCACTTGTGAGGGATAGTATTGAAGGGAAGTCACGTAACTTGGCTGAGCCTTCGTAAAATGAAAAGAAGACGTAGTTCGTGATAATCAGCAGCGCATTGCCTCCCCAGTCACGCATCAGTGTCGACTACTGACTAGTGGAGGGGTTCAAAGGAGTTGCAAGCCAATAAAGCCATACTTGTTTCCTTGCGTTCACATGTAGTTAAAGGAATCGCCTTCCTTCGTTGACGATAGCCGACCTTTTTACTTTTTTGATAAACTTGGATGTGAAGAAAGGCGTCAGGGGCAATGTGATCGGAGGAAACGATGAATACAAAATAATAGTCGAGGAACAGTTGGCGGACCTTGAGACTCAACTCGTACAGGAAATGTCAGCGACACTGCACCTGACGCACTGGTCTAAAAGAAATGCACCGAGAATGGCGAGGTAGTGCAGACGAAGGCATTCCCTCGAGAGACTGAGAAGAACCTTTCAGTTGTTCGTCTGACTCGTCTGTGGTGCACGGAAAGAATAGACTACCTTATCGCAGAGAACGCCAGTGAAGAGACGACCTTCAGCGCCTCGCCCCGTCGCAACGCGCACATGGAACTTGGGCAAGTTCTCTGCTTCACTTGCTTTTGATCGCACGAGCCTGCTGTCGCAAAAACTCTGTCTTGTGGGACTAACGGCCGGACGTCTCTCGGTTTGCTTGCTTTTCTTGTGCATGACTCTCGCCTCCGGCGACGCCTACATTTTGTTTTAACTTTTTTAGATCGCGCACACACTTTTTTGCTTCGTATCGGCGCTCCTTCGCTTCTGCTGTCTAGACAGTGCACAGGAGGTGACTGCTCTTCGCTGGGCGCGTTATTAGACGTGTGAGGTGCCGTTGAGGTGGGAAGCTGGCCGCTTAATTCTCGTCACATGGAGACATAAATATCTGGTTGCTTCGTTATGCTGAGCGCATGGTTCCTCTATACAAACAGTGAGCCCTCGTGTAGCCTGTTTGCTCACGGAATTGCCGCTCTACGGGCCCCTAAAACCGGGTGGTCTCAATTCGAAATATCAAAATTTTTTTTTCTAGGAGTGTTACAGTGTAACATCTTCGTCTCCCTTGAACTCTCTTCTCTCTCTACGTTTTTTTTTTTCGTGAAATGGAGGTAAGACTAGCGTCGTAAAATTATCGACGTACCACGTGCAATGCACCACGCATGCTAAACACGTGTACGACGTGTGTTAGCATGCGGCATGACTAATTTTACTGCTCCCAGTTGACTGAGCGAAACCTCTCTAATGCATAGCAGTTAGCGCTCGTACCGTACGATAGGCAGTGGCGTCGATAACTAGGTGAGCCACCAAACAAATTTCGCTTCTTCTGACTACCGCACAAGAAATATCCTCTTTCTTCTAACGTTTTCATTCTTGTGTTTCATGTCTCATCCTCTTACACTTTCGCAAGGTAGCCAAACAAACGTGTATCACGTTAAGCTCCCTGTCGTTTGTTGTCTTATCTCTACGTACAAACACGAAAAGCCGAGGTAATGTAGCTGCCTTCACTACCGCGCCTGTATCTCTCCATACTTCCCGAAACCATCGCTCGCCATCATTTAAACACAATAAGACAACGCTACGTTTTTACCTCTTCTTTTGACCTCCGCCTTACCACAGCGTCTTATATTTCGGGCTTTTTTTTTCCAACTCCGTAACCCTTTCAACTTTCGTCGGTCTCATCTGTATTTTATCATTCAACAAAGAGGTCGAGTGTCAACCACTGAGGATGAGGCCTTTCTACGCTTACTTTCTGTTTTGCCAAAGGAAGGAGAACCGAAGCTCTCCAGTTACAGTGTGGCCCAGGAAACGAATCTTCGTAACCCCTCTCTTAAACCACCGTTCTGCAGCTGAAGCGGAGGCGCCAGTGTCAGAAGCTAGAGGCTCGGGAAGGAGAGAACCATTTTTAAAAAGCCGCTTGAGGTAGACATTTGAGAAAGATTTACGACGGTAATTCAAGTGTATCTGGCTCCAAAGACCCTCGGCTTCAGCAATGCGTTGCCGAACTTATAACCCCTTTGTCTTACTTAACGTTCCTCAGTGTCGCCGTTATAGATATTTGTCGCCATGCCTCTTTGTGTTATTGACGCTGCAAAGTTTTTTTTTTTTTTTTGTCACCACAGTTCTTTTTTGCCTACCTAAGGGAAGTATTTAACCAATGACCTCAAGAGATTGGTGTTCCTAAATTTTTTGCAATAAATAAAGCAGTGCACGAAGAATAAAATAAAAATGCAAGAAGTAAATTTTTCTCTCCACTTTTCATCTCGTTTGCATAGAATAAATATCGCAGAAACGTTGGATTGCTTCTCGCTGCTTTCTCCTTATCTAAAAAGGCTCATTACAGGCCCTCTCGTCTACGAAAGTGCCATACGCGATCTTCACGGATGTCACGTTTTCTTTTGTCTTTATTTTTATACCGAACCCGTCAGACTTTCCGGTCGGTCATGATGATATTCTCAGTTGCCGGAGCGGCGTAACGACGTCGCGAAACGCTCGTGAATGTTTTCTTTCTTCTTTTATTCTTCGAGGGGAATGTTTTTTTTTTTTTTTTTTTTTACCGCGGGCGCGTTTTTCTGCTTGCTACCACCTCCTTGTTTCTGTCAGTTACCACGTCCCAAAAGTAAACTAAGTGTCATCCAACTGCGCATGCGCGACTTCACACACGTACACAGATGCAACTGTTTCCTTTTTTGACCCTAGTCATCGATGTTATCACAAATGAATGCAGCGTGAAATGTGCGTCCTATTTAAACGCACCCTTTGATTTTTTTCTCGTAGAACGAACAAACAAAAAGAGAAATAAGCAAAAAAAGAAGGCCACACCTATTGCATGCCGTTTACTTATTTTTTCGCCTGGGGACCATCGTCATCGTCTGCACTTTAAGTAAACCTTCTCTCTCTCTCTCTCTCTCTCTCTCTCTCTCCCTGTCGCGCATTTGCTATGTTGCCAAAAAAAAAAGAAGAGTCGTTTAATACACCACACCAAAACGGACAAGAAATGCGAACACTGTCTTAGCGTCAATACCAGTAGCGCGAGGGTGTGCGCGCAGACGGACAAATTGTAGTTATTCCTTCCAGTATGCAACGAACCAGTCAGTTGTTGGTTCAGCGCCTGTCCTGTGCGTGTTCTGTGTTGCCGTTGTTTGTGCTGCTTTTACCATGAAGATCAATCGACTGGCGCAGCTTTGCACTATCTTAGCCATGGCGTCCTTGTACGCGCCGCCCAGCGCGTCCTGCGCGTTGAGCTGTGATTTATGGGGCCACTATGCACGCTACAAGCTTCCAAGAAGCCCGCGAAATCGTTTAAAGCTGGTCTTTCCCCACCATAACTCCGTTAGTTTCATTTCACGGTCCGACGACCAGAAGACGCATTCCGGTAGCGCGCACCCCACAGCACTCCTTTGAAAACCGTTCAATACCTTAGCACATATTTTTACTAGCCAAGGAGCTGCCTGTAATGCATTTACTCGAGTACACACCCTGAGTGCAAGCTATGTGGACACAGTGATCTATAGCGCACCCACGAAGAAGTGGCGGTCGTGGTTTGCGCCAGACCTCCCCCCCCCGAGTGTCTAGCCCGAGATGCTGCCTTGAGGGCAAAGTGCGGCATCTTTGTGTAACGACGTTCTACGTGTGGCGAGTTCTATTGATTGCAAAGAATATTTCTCAAATGTATTACTACATTACACATCGCTACCGAGCAGGCATTTCTGTCCCGGCGCATGTCATTTTCTTTTTCACAAATAGAGGAAGAGACAGCAAGAAATAAAAACTAACTATAACAGAAAACTCGGAGGACGCTTAAGCTTCACTTTTAAGAATGTAACGTGATGGCGTTATCGGGCCCCGTTGACGCCGACACCATATATTCTGCAACACGGGGGCCCAATAGAAGACAATGGTGGGCCGATCTCGGAGGCAGTGCAGGGCAGAGCATTCGCTCATACCCCCGTAAGGCAGAGGCTACAAGCAGTGACTCGTCAGGGGCTCGTGCCCCCGTGAGCAAGGAAAAATGGGTTTGTGTTTGAATTTCCGCGTTACAAAATTATGGTTTCTCGCATGTCCAAATTATTTTATCGTATATTCAAATTACAATCTGACGCTGTCACCAATGTACGTTATGTGAAAGGCGGATTTTACGAACTGTCTAACGCATTTTACTTGAAAAATTGAATTATTTCAGTAACACCTATGCGCCACGCGGAGAGCCTGCGGATATGCTGCGATACCGGATATGCTGCGACTTGACGCCCATAACACTATTGCCAAAGACAAAAAGACAAAGACAAAGAAAAAAAGTGGACAAAACGAACCATTCAGACAACTACAGTTGCCGAGGGCATGCCTCATTACGTTCTGTTTGTAGCGGAAGAAGTAAGTTCCCACCTTAAAAAAAAAAAAAAAACAGTAGAGAGACTGCGATTGCGGAGTTAGCTGGTTCTACTTTGCTGTATATACGTGTTTTTCCTTCAATAAACTGCTACCTGCGATTAAGCGCTCGTGTTGTCAGTTTCTTCGGCTTATTGCGTGTCGTTCGCGCTCCCCTACTTCAGCATTGGACATTAAAAAAAAAGTCGAAGCATCGATTGCGATAGCGAGTTATTGGATAGTCATAATAATTAAGTATAGTAGTTTTATCGGCGGTTCAAACTTGTAAATACTTGCGGACTAAATCAATTAACAAACAAAGTGTCAGCGCGCGCAGGTAAACATGCACACATCACACTCCATGACCGTCAACACTCGCTGTCAAAACGCTGGCGTGAGGAAGCGTGGCAGCGGCAGCGAGCGAAGTGACCTTTGTGCTGTCTATCACTTCAACGCAAACTGAGCGGCGAGAACAAAGCACACGCAAAGCTATGAGCCGTTGGCCCACGTAGACTCTGCCCCCAAAGCAGATTGCTTTCAAGATACAGCCTGCGCGATCGCGCGCGGCCGCGCCATACGCAGTTGCTGCCGAAGTGCAAAGCCCCCCTGTCCCTGGTGCGCGACGGAAGACGGCGCGCTTCGTCCGCTTTTCCTCCCTTGCACGCGCGAGATTGAACCGCGATCGTTGGCTGAGCCTCGCACCCTTTCACTCGCACATACAGCGTACGGCGCGCGGAAACGGTGTTATCGCCCTTTGACTTTATACGGAACATCACGGCGACGACGACGACGTCAAAAGTGCGCATGGAGTGTTCATACAACTGCTATCGCAACAACGAGTAAGGCGACATGCTCTGATCTGGTTTACATAAAGCGCTGCCTGGATAATCGAGAAGAGGCTGCCTTAGGTACAGCCCAACACGTTAATTCGACCAAGAATTAAAGGATGGCAGATATAAACAACTTGGTGCGTAACTTTCAGTAATTCCTTTGGTATATTGAAAACAGCTAGCGCGTAAAAGGCTAGAATATAAGGTCCAACATAGAAAGTACTGAAAGGGTGCTTCAATAAAAAAAATCTGATGGAGACGTTAATATTTTCTATTTACCCTGTTTCCTACTTTTACAATGTTTATTTCCTACTTATCACGTTGTTAAGGCCTGCATTTAGCAGTTCATAAAAGAAACCCTATACAACCAAGGTCATGACTACTTTTATGGCTGTTTTATTTATAGCTATATTTTAAAGCTTTATAAGCTTTCGGCAGACATCCTGTGCGCTAGCACTTGTTCTCAGTCAACCGCGTATTTAGCTAAAGTGTACAAATGACCAAAGCTGTCTATGGCTAGGGTTGCGTGAAATTTTAATGTGTGCGAGAAAAACTATCATCATCAGCAATGGCTCATTCCTCCGTAAGCAAGCGAAAGATCCAATGACTCATAGCCTCGTAAGGCAGAGGCTACAAGCGCTCAGCAAAGTGAAGCGAACAGTGCTTACATTCTCTCTAATCACGCACACAACATCGAGAACAGCATGTCGCAAACTGTGACAATTAATGGCTCAAACCACCGTAAGCAAGCAAAACAAGCAATGGTTCATAGCCTCGTAAGGTTAAAGTCTACTCATAATCGCAAAGCCTTCAGCGCAATTGAAAATGACAGGGACGTGACTGAGACACAAGACGTTGACAGGGACGTGACTGAACAGAGGTTAAAGTTGTTTGAGAACAGCGCATGAACTCAGGAGTAGGAGTCGTTGCTATACAGGCAAAGGACCCTGTGCATTTGTCCTCTTGATTCGTAAGAGGACAGTGCCAGCGTCTGTGGGGATAGATATCTGTGCCGTACAAAGGAAAGGCGCAATTGTGATATCCACTTTGCATTTATCTTCAGGCACACCTAAGTGTGATATCGAGAAGTTCATGACCCCCCATTTTTCACGGCTTAGCCTTGATGGCACCCTGTGATACCCCTGTGTTAATCGTTAGAGACTTCAACGTGGATATTCCAAAGCCATATAAAAAAAATGGTTCTCTCATTTTGTGCTCGAAAAGTTTGGTTTGAAGTGCCACACCGAGCTAAGTCACTCAACTACTCAACAACGTTCTTGTATAGATTTAACTTTGACAAAGACTCTGGCTAAGGTTGTATCCAAACCAATCAGTGTATATCACCGCAATCACAAAGATACCGTAGCTGCCACTACCAAATAATGAAAATAAATATATTTACGCTTGCCTAACCCTGTGTGATGGGCTACAGCTTCGCTGGTCATCCACCTTCAGAGAGTGGAATGGCTCCTCAACACTTTGACTAGAATTACTTTAGAGCACATGTTTTAAAGAAGCAGCCGTAAAGGCTAGGGGTTAATAGGCCCTATGCCTCGCGGTAGCGTTAAATATAAACAAGAAAGCCGAGAACAGAATTCCATTCCAGATGGTGAAACACTGAAAAAAGAAAGTGTCAGCCAAGTGTCGATACCAAACAAGATAAGGTAGGCGTAACTGTGCTTGAAATGCGGCACGAATAAGATGTGAAATAAGGGAATAACGAGTATTAAAAAAAGACAGAAAAGGATAGAACAGAGAAATATAATCGATAATCACTTAATCATTTGAGCCACCATGTATACGCGCAGCTTGTCTTCTCTAGCGTCGACATTTGATTGAGCTATTCGTGTTGTAGAAAAGCAATCCTTACCGAAGGTTATGTGTAAACATTATTTTTACAGGAGTTCTAAACACACGAACATCGACGTACTTCCTCTGCGTCACACAGAAATATCTATAATTTTACTGTGTATAAACGGTATGAAAAAAAAAAAGAACGAGCTCATTTTAGGCACCGTTTTGCTTCAACAGAATCGTAACGAAAGAAAACGTATACAGGCTACACAACCCAGCTGAAGTGTTTCCTAAGGTAACGTGTGCTAGACAGCGAATGAAAAATCTGTCCTTGTGCTCAAATAAGCTTTCACATCCACAATTCTGTGTTAATAAATCTACTCTTCACAGCCTCTCAATCACGTCGTTTTCATTTATGTGTTATCGAATTAGCTATAGTTTACCATTCATCAGGTTGGGTTCCTTATGATGACTGTACTTTGCAACTTAATGTATTGGCGTTGCATAAGTTCCAAATGCAATGCACTTGGACTGCCGTGTGCGATGTTCTGGTTAGTGCATCAGTTACGCACTAATGTCAACTGCCCAGCCACGCTCACAAATACCTGTGCTTAAGCAGGCCGGTTATTGAAATGTATGCGATAACGAAAAACGTCTATACGCATTTGTACTCAAGCCTGTCACCCCTGCGTTACTTCTAAATTACTGTTACGCGCTATTCAATTACACATCAAGAAATTACATCGTGGATGGCACACGTACCTGCGTTTCGACACCAGCCCAGAATTGCAGCTAGTAAACGGCGTTCAGCTCCCCGTCTTTTCGAGATAGGAATGTACACGAAAGTAAAGATAACTATACCAAACCGTAGTGTTTTAACGCTAACCAGACCATTGTATGGCCGATACGGGGACGCTAGGCATACGCACGCAATGTATACCGGCACGTAAGCACAGAGAAGTTGCGGAGCGAACGCGTGTGACCGTAAAACTGCTCCGAGAGGCGGAACGGCCGCGCTCTCTGCACGATGGGGCCCCTGGGATTGGAAGAAAACGGAAGGATAGGGTTCTGAAGCAGGCATCGTTTCCCAAATCAGTCCCAGGTGAGAACACGCGGCACAGGAGCAGCGGTCCCGGCGCTCTTGCTGCTGTCATTTAGCTTCCTCGGTGCACGTAATACCAACCCGCTCGTACGCATTAGTTTTCTATAGTTCTCCTTTTATTGTGCTTTATTTTCGTATTCATAAGAAAAGCTTTTCAGCAGACTGATCCTATGAATGGAAGCCATCCATGAAGCGGCGTTCATCGTCGTGGCTGATGCATGCACCCTGGTTTCGTCATGAAGCACTCGCGCCGTTTTACTTGAAGACTTTCCCGCCTCAATCCACTTCGCAATCATCACTTTCGTTTTCTTTTTTTTTTTCGATTTGCTTGCGCCTTGCTGGTATGCCATTGCAGCTTTTGGGGAAGTCAGGATCATTACTCTGATGGCGAGGGATGAAGAGAGAGATGCGTGGCGTAGCACGCGAGCAAGAGGGGGACATTGAACTGTCTGCTTTGTGTGCGAGCGTGCGGGGTTGCGCATTCGTATGTATGCGTGTAACCTTCTTTATTAGATGTGAAAGAATAAATGTAAGGCCACTGAAAGGGCTGCTTCTTGCCAAGTCTCAGTTAAGAGATCACAATGAAATGAGATTATAAATTACAAAGCACTATCGAAACAATTAAGCTCAGTTATCGCGAACAAAGACGTTAAAACGTGGAAGAACAACACAAATGTATGATCTGTTTATTTTTAGTTCTATAAAAGAAGGTTAATATGAATCTGACTATCTATAGTACCCAAGTCTTTATGCCATTAGACTACAGAATCAGCAGCCATCGTCGGATGTTTTGGGGCGGCTCTTGTGAGAAAGAGAGGTTGTACACTCTTGCCAAGGAGGTTGATTTAGGGAAATTGAAGGTAGCAGAGTGGAGAGTGCAAAGTACTTGCTGAAAATAAAAATTGAGACTGCACGATGAAAGATACTTGGGAGCAAAAATAATTATATATAATATTGTTTTACTGTAGCGTGCCAAAAGCCTAAACCGGCCGATGAGTCTGCATTTGGCGAATAGACTTGCACCATCGCGGAATATGTTTAGCAAATGCATTTTGTACATTGCTTAACCTGATCATATCCGATTTCCATCCACGTGGAAATCCGTCTTTGTCTTTTTCATTATTAAGCCGAAAACGATTACTTATAAAGATTGGTGTCACAAAGCTATGGGCGGTGGGAGTCTTTATATCAAGCGCTTAACCATATATGTGGCTGTCTTTTGGAAAAAATATATATTTTGGGGGCGATATACCTCCGGAACCATTGCCAACAATGGAAGAAGAAAGTGTCGTAGGCTTCAAGTGCCTCCAGATAACGCGGCAGTCTAAGATGAAAAAAGGAGGTAACGAACCGTCGGGTGAAGTTGTACATGTATCCGCAAAGAAAAGGAAAAATTCGTCTGCACGACTTGCAGCATAACGCTACAAAGGCTACTCAGACGAGTTTCTCAGAGAGAAAGCTCCGCGAAAATCCGCCCTAGTCTGCAAAAAATTCTTAACCAGGCCAATTTTCTCTTTTAGCTGCGAAGCTTTCATTATGATAAACCCGTCTGTTTCCTGGATCACACGCTGAGATTAATCGCTCCCTTGTACCGAGGAGGGCGCTTAAAGGTCTATTGCAGGGATTTCATTTCTCGCTGTCTTTTACAAGTCGGGTGGGTAACAATTTTTGCCTTTCGTGAACTTTTCCTGTACCTTTCGGCCTTCCGCAGAACTGATTTGCTGCATATGTATCTATTAGTGCTAACAAAATCATTTTTCATTTGAACAAAGTGGAGAAATGGGCTCTTTGTCTACGTAAATAAAGTTTCTGCTGTGCGCATACACTTATCAGATGAAGCAATAATATTTCAACATTCGTAAGAGATCGATTGACCGTAAGAAATGACTGTAAAAAGTACTGTGCCAGCAAGATTACGTTAAGTCTTAGGAAGGTAATTAAAGCGCGGACAGAACACACGAACAAAACCGATGTAAACGAGTCAATGCCTGTTCTTTTGAAGCGTGTTTACTACAAGAGAATAGAAGACAAGCAGAGGTTGTCCTGTATTCTCTTGCAGAATTGAGGCAGGACTGCTCTTCTTCCTTATATTTTTTCTCCTGTTTACCTCTTACTCTATGAGCATCTACAAGCCGCAACAGCTTCCTACCCTTTTGTAGCACCTTTCTTACCTCACTTGTGGTATTCATTCTCAGAGTTCCAGTGCTAAAGATCTTCAGTATGCCTTCGCCTGCTCTCTGTAGAAAAAAAGGCAGACAAATACCGTATAGACAAATCACACTGTATTTATACAGTGTGATTTTGCATGGGAACAAGGAGATCACTATCCAGTGTGCAGAAGTCCGCACCTTCGCACACCCAGAATCATCAAGTCGATAATTAGTTGTTCTAGTCACATGCCGCAATTAGTCATATGCGTCCTTCATGAACTTTGTTTACGACTAAACACACCAGGGTGGACAACCTAATAAGCCGTTTCATTTACGGAAAATTACTGAACAAATTGCCAAAGTAAAAATGTGACTTCGAAGATAATCTTCGACTGGTTTGTTGTTTACGCTCACCAGTGTTAAAATAATAAAAATACATTTGCTTCTATCACGTTTATGAACAGCTACGCTGAACAAAGAGCAAGCTGAACAAACCTACCAACGCAAGTGGTAGTTTCCTACGACGAAGGCATGCTTCCTTTCACCGAATTTTTATGAAGCATTCTTCTATGGTGCATTATGTCATCAAAAGAGGACGGCATCAAAGCTATTTATCATAAATATTCCTCAGTTGTGTACGGACTCTGGCTGTGTTGAGAAAAATAAATGCGTGCTTAATATACTTCGAACCACAAATCCCTTTGTTCCCTGTGTGTTCTGTTAAGAGGTAAATTTTTATCATATCTAGAGCTCAGAAATCGCAATAAATGTACGCCTACAGGGACCCCCTGCTCCACGTAGAAATGT
The DNA here is from genome assembly GCF_023375885.2 of Dermacentor andersoni. NCBI lineage: Eukaryota > Metazoa > Arthropoda > Arachnida > Ixodida > Ixodidae > Dermacentor > Dermacentor andersoni. The sequence goes on along the minus strand of NC_092819.1, from coordinate 60,525,676 downwards.
ACGCTTCCTTGACCTCAGTGCTCTCTACAGTAAAAACGGCCTAATCACAAACATGTGCTCGTTTCCTGACAAACTGACGAAGAACACTGCGATGGTCTTGACGCGTAAAAGGACTTTTGTACAGGGCAAGGATATTAACCTTAAGTCATCACCTTTTTTCATTACAATTTGCACTGGTACAGCAATACATATTTCTGGAAAATACAGCGGGGCGATCATCCATGAGGCTCTGTTGACGTGGGTGACGTGAGAACACGTTAGCTACTGAGCCGTGTTGAGTTCGTGAGGAGTTTCGAGCAGCTCGCTCGCCATATTTCGTTCCTCAGCTGTACAAGCTTAGCTCTCGCGCAAGTGTATCATATATGGCGCTTGCGGATTCTCGCACGGCGAGAGTAAGCGGCGTCAGACGCGGCTTGTTGACGGCGTCGCGGTTCCTGGATCAGACGCTGAGATCACACGCTCCATTTTGCCGCTCTCGCGATGGCGTTTAAAGATCCATTGCAGGGGGTTATTCCCTAAGTCTGCACATATGTAGACTGTCCACTTCAAGGTGCATCATCATCATCGGCCTACTTCATGTCCACTGCAGGACGAAAGGCCACTCCCTGTGATCTCTAATTGCCTCTGTCCTGCGCCAACCGATTCCAACTTGCATCTGCAAATTTCCTAATTTCATTACCCCAACTAATTTTCCGTCATCCTGGACTGCACTTCCCTTCCCTTGGTACCAAATCTGTAACACTGATGGGTCGCCGGTTATCTACCCTACTCATTACATAGCCTGCCCAGCTCCATTCCTTCCTCTTAATGCCAATTAGAATATCGGCTATCCCTCCTTGTTCTCTGATCGACACCGCCCTCTTCTTGTTCTTAGCGTTATGCCTATAATTCTTCGTTCCATCGCTGGCTGGATAAAGCTCAAAACCACCGGTAAGGCAGAGAGAGAGAGAAGTGGTTCTTGTGGGGAAAGGAGGAAAGGGTAGCACTATCTTCTGCAAGCCTCTTCTCCTTTCCCCAGAAGAACCACTTCTCTGCCAACCATCACCTACGGCTTTCAAGCTCTATCTATTGAACGCGTGCTGAAATGGACAGTCCACTTAGTGGACACTTGCAGAATAGCTCCCTTAGTGCAAAGAAAATCAGCTTTTACGATATCATGCGTGAGAAGGTGGCCACTTCGTCCAGGTACATAAAGGTCTTGCTTCTGGCGTGTGCACGGCACAGGTAAAAAAAAAGAGACTAACTGCAAAACAGCTGTACCCTCGAGCTGTATTCGGGTCTTAGGATGTTATACGATTGATCGCAAGCTGGGACAAGTCCCTGACCAAATGATTAGACGGGGTACTTCCTACCTCAACATCTCCAGAGCAATTCATGCAGAACAGTAAGCGTGTATGAATGGCACTCACGTGGCTCGATATGCACGTCGAAGCGACTTGGCTTCCTTGCAGGGTGCGAGGTAGTCCTCCCCACCACACCTTCGCCATTAAAACGCAGCCACTGGAGCCGTTGGCGTGAACGAAACGATATTTGTTGCAATAACTACAAAACGGATTGAACTGCGCGCATGAAGGAATCGGTAACAGTCGGCAAACGCCAGCTCTAGCTGATATCGCCACCGCGCGCTCGCCGATCATCCTGGGATCCGGCGGGGCACGTGTCTCACGCACGCGCACTTGTCCCAATGGCCAGAAGCAAGCTCCCCACTTATCTTTCTTGGCAATGGCTTATGAAGCCTAGGGCATGCTTGCTTGGTGATTCACGGAACGTCGTGCTACCCGTCTGCCACGTCGTCATCGCACTATCGTCACGTGGCGGCGGCTGTTACTTCCTCATTCCAATTAACAACCGGCTGCGTGTAGGCGATCCCAACAGCGTAAAATTCAGTGACTCAGTATATAAGCCACAACCAGCAGCTATCAAACAAGTCCTTGCCCGTGTTCACTAATTTCTCTTTCTCAAGTCTACCATCTTCCACGACTGGCCATCATCGCAGGCATTATCTCCAGGTCTCGCCGATGGCATCATGAGTGGTGGGCGCACAAGCGTCAGCCAGTGAGGGAATTCTGTGGATCATGTGTTTGTGAATACCACTGCTGGGAAAAAATTGACAGCCTTTCTATGAGATAAATGTGCAAGACTCATATCTATTCAGAATCATGTTGAGGACCACTGTGCCCTAAAACTCAGCTACCATCCTTTCTTTTTTCTTCCTCTTTAATTTCTGCAAGATGCCCTTTAGATGATATGTTGTACACGTGCTGCTTGAATGACCTTCAAATTGACAAATAGAAATTTTCAGCTTGACTGCTTGCTTTCTTTTTACTACCCCGGCTACCACCGCGCTAACCCACTGCTGGGAATTGCCCAAGAAGTGGGTCGTTAAAGGGAGGAGGAGACGTGCATTTTAAAACAGAGAGCAAAGCAGGGTAAGATGGGAATTCTAAAGATAATACTAAGTATACTAATGCTACACAGACAGTTTTTTAGAAGAATGTATGATCTACAAAAGCACAGCAAATTTCGTGGTACTAAAATGCTTTCGAATACGATCAACACTATTTTGAAAGTACAACTATTAACGGCCAAAATATAATGGTATTCTTCTCGACATTATTCATTTCGTCATTACAAATTTTCGCCTATTCTCGCACCCTTAGAAAGACTCTCAATGTAGCACGCACACGTTTTAGTAATTACAATTGAGCCCCTCTGTGGCAGTGGCCGAGCTGCTATGGTGTGACGCGGTTGAGTACTGGGTCACGGGTTCGAGTGCTAGCCACTGCTAGCACATCGCTAGCATTGTTGAAGAACCTCAGTCGGCCAAACTAATCCGGAGCCTGATACAGTGCTACGTCCCTCATGATGTGCTGTTTCGGGACGTTGGACCTCATAATTTTTATCAGCGAACACACGACTCACTCGCCTATTGCTGCTTTCTCGTATACCTACGCTCTGACACCGCGGCTATCATTTTTCATTTCGCAGATGAGGGAGGAAACGAAAAAAAAAAGACACATAGTAAATGAAGTCGCTTAGACATCGGTTTCTTCAGAGCAAGCTGGGGACGGGACTATTTCTCCCAGCAGCGTGTAGGATTACTCAAAAGAGACAGGCGAGGAAAAGCGACAGATAGATGAATAGCACCTGACATCTGTAAAAGAGTCCGGGGACAGATACGCAGAAGGGAAAGGTAAAAATACAAGCAATTTTCGAGTATTTTGTGTTAAGGCTGTTCACATTATCAGATTACCACTGCGCACCTATGAATATGCATTAAATAAAGATTTCATCTGTTATCCAGGTACAAGATGTCTTGTTTACTTTATATTTTTTCCCTAGAAAAAGGCTGTCTTAAGATATAGGGACATTGTGCCTGAAAACAAATGCTCTAAGACATTGTCCGAATGCAAGCTTATAAGCTCACGCACTACGTGACGTTTGCGGTAAAAAGACGTACTGCGTCCTCCGCCTTGGCCGTTAGGGGTGCTGGCTAATATTTCTGGGTCTAGAACTGCACACATAAGCAGAGAGGGAGAAAGTAAAAGATTAAGGGAAGTGTGGTTAACGAGAATAATTGTTTAGTTGGCTGCTCAACACTCGAAGACGCGCTAAGGTCAGATAGGATGATGAGGAAGGAACATTAGATAAGAAAGCAATTGCTCCGCTCAAGCACAATGAATAACGCGGCAAACTATAGCGACTATAGTTTGCCTTTAAGTACGAACGCTTAAAAAATCCCAGAACACTTAAGCACTTCTTATGAGTCGTGAATACGAGAGCATTCATGTCCAATTGAACACCGTTGAGCGGGGCTTCAATTTATGAACTCCTCTCGGACAAGCGAGCTCGCTGAGACGCTTGGCGCGTTTTCATTTCACCTTACCGAGGCGCAGTTAGAATGCGGGTGAGAACTTGCGCGGACGAGGAACGCACGAATAACTCCGACTACCGAGAGAGAGATAGAGAGAGAAAGAGAGAGGGTGATTCCGCGTCGCGGTGCTACCCTCTTCCATCACGCAACATATGGCGCACTATCGAGCAGCAGTTGTTCCCTTTCACCCACTCTGTTCCGTCGAGGCGTGTACGTGACGTGGCGTCGCAGTCAGTGAACTCCATCGAGGCGCCTTCGTGACGTGGCGTACGTCCCAAACGATGGGAATTTACCTGCCGTTTCGCTGCTACAGACGACAGACGTCGGTTTTCTAGCTCGGCGAGCCATTTGAAGCTTTCGCGTAAAAAAATAAGAATAAAAGAAAACGCACTCATTCTTTTAGAACACGTAGGACAGGCATCGGCTGGGACCAAGGCCCAATAATTCAGTTTTCTGCAATGATACGTTTGTCAACTTTGTCGAGCCTGGTGATTATTGCTGTTCTTTGGGCACTGAAACGAGGCTCATCACACAGGATGTGCGAAATTCTCTCTGTGCAACCGCAAGCTTCATGTTCTACATTTCTGGTGATTCAGATGAGAAAAAAGAAAATTAATATTTATTTATTTGTACATATAGCAGCGCCGTAGAAAGGCTCTTGGAACCGGTTAATGCAGTAGTAAAAGAAATAAAACGAGTTAAACACACCACTATTTCAATATAAGGATCTTTAATATAATATTTCCACAGGTAAAACACTGTAAAAATGCATGATCATCACCAAAATAAACGGTACCATGAAGTGATAGATTATTGAAAGAATGACACAGACGAAGAAAACCAAGGAGAATCACACTAATATTCAAAAGTAGCAAATTGAAATTCATTTATAAGGAGTGAACGAATGACGCCAGGTAAAGAATTCTTCAGTTCGACAGCGCGAGAAAATAAAATGTGCTCAAAAGTAACTGCACGAGCATAAAAAGGGACGAGATTAAGTTCAAAAAACCTATGCATAGAAGATGGCTTGACGAAAGAAAAGAAGGCTGTGTTCGGCGAGCGATAAGGGCATATTTATTACATCGTGCAAACATTTTAAGGATACCGCGTCACAACGTACGGAAAGCAATGTAACATTTAGCTCAGGGAGTGTGCAAGAGCTGCGAAAAAGGCCCGTAATACTGACGAAAAATGGAGTGGACGGCTTTCTTCTGGACTTTCTTTTTCAGTCTGATATTTCAGTCAGTCTATGAGGCGATCACACCTCAGGGGCATAATCGAGAATGATCTGAACAAGAGTATTTTACATAAAGGGTTCGTTGCCTTTGTGGCCTTCTGTAAATTGCGACGGAAGCATCAAAGTGATCTTGAGGCCATAGAACACGTCAAAACCGATGTCTGTGCATTATGAGAGCTCATGAGTAAGTGTCACGCGAAGATGTTCATATTGAGAAACCCAGTCTAAAGATTATCCATTGAAAGGATATGTCACAATTCCTGGCACCGCCTTTATTTTTTTATTGGACAAAACCACATTTTCTTGAAATTATTGTTCGTTTGCAAATCTTGCAGAAGGCGCAAGAAGAGGCTAAAGAATCGTTCAAATAACTGAGAGTTACCTCCCGTCGTGGTAAGCCACGCTGAATAAAGAGCTTATGATAGGGATCCAGGGAACTAAGACGCTGGTTTGCAAAGTCTGCGGAATTCTATTGGGTCAATGTAGGCTGGAGTGCAAGCGCGCGGAGCTTTCCCTATGCATAGCAACACAATCAACACTGTCACGAACAGATTGAACGGCTGCATTTGCTTAGTCATTTCCAACGACACCACAGATACTTCGCAACCATTCAGGGACGATGTCATGTCCCCTCTCAACTGCCCGGTATCTGTTCAAGTTTGTCGCGGACATAAGGGAAATTTACACATGCACAATTACCCAAGCAATTGCACCGGAGAATGGTCGCCGCGGTAGCCTAAATTATAGCATAGCGCTTGTGTAATACGGAAGGTGTGAGTTCGGCGTTTTCTTTCAACAATTTTTCTTTTCATTCACTTTCGTTTCGGTTTACCGTATCAATTCTACATTTCAATCAAACATAACAACTAACTTCAACTGGCTTTATTGTCTGTTACTTCGTGTGCATGTGACTAAGAAAAAAAAAAGAAACAGAAGGAAAATATTTACGTATGAATGGGTGCAAATGTGCCTCTTGACAGATAATCAGTAGCGCATTGTAGAGAGAGCGCTTCTGAACCCACGTGATGTCTCGCCCATAATAGCTAGGCTGCACGCAGTCAGCCACATTTGCGTCAGCAGCCACAGAACAATGCAATGGGGAGCAGCAACAGAGCCATGCCACGTATGATGATTGCTTTCACAAGGCTGTGTCGGGTCTCACCGCGAGGCCCTACCACTTCCGGCCCGGTGGGCTCGCCTCGGAACGAATCGCGCTCCGAATGCAGTAGCAGTTCGAGAAGGCACGCGCATGTTCCAAATTTGTTAGTTTGTAACACGGGGCAGAAATACAAAAGGCCTATAGTTCGCCGCTTGTTTTGAATGTGGGGATTCAGTACAATGGAATTAATTGTCGCGTCTTTTATCTGTGCTCTTTGAGTCACACGGTCTGCGCTAACAAAGGTCGTTGATGCTTCAAGGAAAGCACCGCGCATTAAAAAAATAACCTATAGGAAAGATATATTTTATTTTGTTGCTTGCAATAGATAGTGGCTACACATGGAGTTGGGGGAGGAGGGGAGGGGCAAGGGGCAAGGAATAGAACTACAAGTACTCACAACGTACTCATGTGCTCACATGTACTCATCTACTCAGAACTCTCAAGGTAAGTTCTAGTAGTAACACATAAATATCCAAGAAAGTGAATTTGGAAGCCGCGCCGCCGTAGCTCAATCGGTTAGAGCATCGCACGTGTTATGCGAAGACATGGGATCATTCCCCACCTGCGGCAATTTGTTTTCTTCATCCGCTTTCATCGCCATTAATTGATCGTTTCTTTAATTCAATTATTAATTACAAGTGATTTCCCCTACGCTTTCCTTAGTGTCTTTATTTGTTGGCTACTCATGATATGATTATTAAAAATCGGGCTCCTCCGTTAACCCCCTTTCATGTTCTCACAATGGCACGCCGATGAATGAATAATGAACATTCTTTATAAAAACGTTCACTTTCAGGTCAGCGCTCCATGTTTCAACTGTAGGGATCACTTTCACAAATTTCCCTATGAAAGCAGTCGTAAGCGATGTCATTCAAAGCTAAACCTAATGAATTAATATATATATATATATATATATATATATATATATATATATATATATATATATATATATATATATAGGGCACGCTACTCATGCAAGACCGGAGTATATGAAAGCGGATAAAAGTGGCAAGTTTCCTTCATCTTTATATTAGTCGCATATCACTTTCGTCGATTATACTTTTTCAGTTTCTTTAGGAAAATGAAGCTATGATAGAAATTAACTGCTGAAACATGGCCCGTAACTTTCATGGGTAATTGTACACTCTGATCCCTGAGGTTTTACCGAGGATGGCGTATGGTAACTCATAACGTGGTGATATTCAACGTATAGAATATACGAAACTTGGTTTTCTTCAGTGATAAATACGTGCAGTAGTAGACCCACTGGGGATAATTTCAAGTGCTGCTGTCACCTTTCTTATCTACGCCTTAACATCTATGCTTTCTGTACTCAACGTAAAAGCAAATATGGGTTTACCGTACGAACACAGCGAAGATGAATGTTTATTCAGCAGGCCACCGAAACTCATCTGAACGTACTCCTTGTGTTCGACTTATTTTGCCGATTTAAGGGAACAGAAATGTCCACGGTGTGCGGTTAGGACAAAACATCTCGCATATTACAAATAAGCAAGCAAAATTCTGTAGAATATATACGTTCACGTTATTACCAGCGAGATGTATTTCCCCAAGCTTCCTAATTGTCTTTGCAGACATGCATACAGCGATTACAAGAACACATGCAAGTTATGCTCAGTTATAAAACCAAGGTAAGCAGCGCAGCTCTTGTAATTGTACATAATCTTTTTTTCAAACATCTCTCGCCCTCTCCACGGTACGCGCATGAACAGGTTATCATTTTTATGTGCCCTCTAAATATTCTTTGTTTTATAATATACAGATTGGTGTATCAGATTCCACAGACCATTCGTAGATTTGTCCTGTTCAACCGTGTCGGTCATGCAGAGTTATATCAATAACGCAGACAGCTGCAGTCTTAGCTTCGTCGAAATTCATTTCACCTCCCTCCCGTCCTCAGCATGCGCGCAAATAAGAAATATCGAACTAATTAGTAGTGTGCCTTAAAAACGTCATGACTGCGCCTTGGTCACTTTTTTGCCAGAAGCTGCGCTCAGTCATATTACTTGGCCTCTTTTATTTGGTGCAAATAACGTTCACAGCTCCTGAAAATGGTCTCTAATATGCTCACCACCGGTGTCCCTGCATATGCCTTCCGCAATGGTCAGCAAGCTTTCGCCACGGTCATGAAAGCCATGTGGTGAAGCCTCCTGTACGCGCAGGAGCCACGCTCGGTGTGGTGCTAAGAGCGTGTGTAGAAGTTGCTACATCTTCAGTTTATTCAGAGGTCTCCATAAACCATCCGTGAATTGCGCAGTGAACTGCTGCCCTGACGAAGACCAGCCGCCTTGTAGAAACGTTAACTCTAGCGGAGTTCTTTGTTTCACCAATGTTAACCACGCTATGCTATGGGCACCGTGCCATAAAACTGTAACATAGAAAGTCGGTGAGACGCCCAAGATAAAAATAAAAGGATCACGCAGCGTTGGGTTACAGCAGACCGTAATACGTAAATTATAGAAAAAAGTACACCACACGACGGCTGTTTGAATATAGGATATCAATGTTTTCTCAGGCGATTACACAAAACCATGATACACTCATGGTATGGTGCGGTAAAACTTTATTGAAGTCCTGCATATCGCGAGTAATGGCCCGTCGTATTCCACCACGTACTTCCTGGAACGCCCAAATGAGAAGTGCACATGTGAAAGGAAGAAATCACTGTCTAAATCGAAGGCAGCTTGGAAATGCTGGACGGATGACAACTCTTATTACTGACGCGCCACACGTACACGTGCAGAGCATTAGAGCTCTACCGACAGTGTGTATGAAACTCGAATTTGCATTATTATTATTCTTATTATTATTATTATTAATGATCAATTATTAATTATTATTATTATTATTATTATTATTATTATTATTATTATTATTATTATTATTATTATTATTATTATTATTAATGATCAATGATTAATTATTGTTATTATTATTAACATGTGCAAACATTTTTGAATGAACTAAAGCAAAATCTCGGTTGTCTACCTCCTAATTCGAACGTTTGTCTCGTTGGAGACATTAACATAGACATTTTAAACTTGGAGAAAGCCATGGCCACCAATTACTTGAACATCTTAGCTGACTATGGCATTGAATCGGTTATTAACGAGGCTACACGAGAGGAGCTTCTTTTGTCTCGTGTTGTGACTTCCTGTATTGACCACGTGATGGTCCGCTCAATAGATTTTTCTAATATCAGTTCCGTCCGAGTGACGAAAAAGCTGGCAGACCACTATTTTATAGGATGCCAGCTTTCATTCCCAAGTTCCCAGCAATCCCAAAGTAAAGAATCCCAATATATTGAAATATTTGATTGCTTTAATTTCGACCGACTAGTTTCCCAGTATGACTAGAACGCAATGCTAACGAATAGCTGTCCGAACAGTGTATATAATAATTTTATAGCGGTGATTTCCGATTTAAAGAAGGCATGTAGAAAAACAGTCTTGGTTCGAAAACGAAGACCACACCTATACTGGCTGAGTAATCGGATAATAAAAGCTACTGAAGAAAAGGAAAACTTGTGGAAGCGGTGTCGACAGCACCCTAATGACGCAACACTCAAATGTCTCTATCGAGAAGCCCGGAACAAAGTTACAGCAATGATGCGCTGTTCTAAGAGGAACTACTATCGTAATAAATTTTTTTCCTCGCGTTATAAACCCGCTAAAATGTGGTCCGTGGTAAATGAGCTTAGAGGCTCTTATGCAGGTACGCATTTGGACCCGTTAACAAAAAAATTCGGTTCTATCAATCAAAATCTGGCGGACAGCTTCAATGATTTCTTTTCTTCGGTTTGCGCTGATAATGATGGACCCAATGATCCCATTGGTCTCAATGGTGGTCTTCGTTCAATACTAGATTCGGCATTTCTTCCACCAATAAATAAAGAAGATTTGTATCGATTGTTGCATCGATCTAGAAAAAGCCGTGCTGTCGGACTTGATGGCATAACAGCAGAAGACATATGTCGCAACGTCAGAGTTCTGGCCGATCCGCTTCTTTTTATCTTTAATAGAATCCTTAATACTTGCATAATACCAGATGCACTAAAGAGAGCCCGTGTGATACCGATATTTAAAGGCGGAGATGCTTCGAAGCCAGAGAACTATCGCCCCATCTCTGTTTTTCCTTTCTTAGCGCAACTGTTGGAAAGACACGTGCTTGAAACGATTGAGGGGTTCGTTTTAAAACATACCATCTTATCAACTTCCCAGTATGGCTTCGTGTCTGGTAGAAGCACGCATGCGCTTTTTGAAGAACTGTCCGATCTTCTATATCAAACATTTGAACTTAACCAGGTAGCCTGCGGGCTTTTTTTAGATATATCAAAAGCTTTCGATTCGGTAAGCCACAGTATTCTATGTGCTAAACTACATAATTACGGTTTTCGGGGGCATTTCCATGCATTTATACAAAATTACCTGTTAAATCGGTCCCAGATCGTATGTATTGGCGACCAAAAGAGTTCTTTGCGGGTTCTTAGCGCAGGGGTTCCACAGGGTTGCGTTTTGTCTCCGCTTCTTTTTAATTTGTACGTTTGTGACTTGGCACAGGTAACAACTTCATGTACGATTTTCCAGTATGCAGATGATACGTTGCTTGTATCTAAACACATGCAGTACGAAGCAGCTGTCGCTTTACTTCAAAGCGACATAAAAAATGTGATGAACTGGTTTGAAAAAAACCGTATAAAAGTAAGTGCTAGGAAAACTCGATTAGTATGTGTTAGAAATCCGTTAAAGGCTCTAGTAACAAGTCAACATGTTTTCCTTCACGGTTCTGATTGCTTAGACTGTGTTTGTGCCCCAGTACAATATGCGGATAGTGTCAAGTACCTTGGAGTATACTTTGAGACTGACTTATCATGGAATATTCAAATGGGTCAAATTTGTGCGCGATTACGTAATGTTGCATGTGTCCTTTACCGTATAAGGAGTTATGCACCTACCAAGATTAAAAAAGTGATAGTGCATGCTTTAGGCTACTCGCATATAAGGTACGGCATTCCCTGTTTTTTTAATTGCAGCGGATTTTGGAAACATAAAATTGACAACCTATTAAAAAGCATACTAAAAAGTGTCGCGTACAACCAAACCACAGGTAACTTATTTCGAGATTTAGAAATGCCCGATTTCGAGTCTCTGTTTCGTTCAACAATTATGATGCGTTATTTCTGGAGCAATACTTTCCGAGAACCTGTCCATAAAAGTGTTGCTTTGCGTAGTCATCCCAGATATGTAGTTCCTCGGACAAGAACTCGTTATGCAAAAGGACAAAGAAGGTACTATATCCCCCACCTGTTTAATAACCTTCCCAGTGCTGTACTGGATCAGACAACTTTGTCGGGATTAAAAAAGGCCCTCAAGGCAATGATAGAATAGATTTCACATGTATAAAGTCTCTGTTGTTGTAGTGTGATCTTAACCGAAATGAATGTCAGACTGTTTCCGCTGTTTTCAGGATTTGTTTTTTTTTTCTTTTTTCGTTCTCGATAGGTTGTAAGTTTGTTTACATATTGTGCTTTGTTTACTCAATTTTCATGGTTGTTGAGTGCTACGTGTTTTTATTTGAACATTAAGTGTTGTTTACTGGGCATGTTTACCTGAAAAACCTGTGATACGTTTTTTTTTTTTTTGACATTTGGTTTCTCTGTAATAAGGTACATAATGCATTGCCCTGACTGCCAGGTTTCTACCATACAAGCCTACAGAAGGCTTCGGCAGACCTAGCAAAATTATATGTACAATTTGATTATTTGTAATAAAGATTATTATTATTATTATTATTAATGATCAATGATTAATTATTATTATTATTATTATTATTATTATTATTATTATTATTATTATTATTATTATTATTATTATTATTATTATTGTTGTTGTTGTTGTTGTTGTTGTTTTTATAACATATATACACATGGAAGGAAAGAAAGGGCGAGGAACAGGGTGGCAACTGCCACCGGAAGGGGCACGACGCCTGCGTACTCTTCAGAAAGGAGCAGACAGAAACATAGAAATGGCTTAGGTATCGGCAACCACACATAATTGAAAGTGCTTTCGCGTTGTTCTCGCTCAGACAGAATGATTTTGTCAAAGCAAACCCGCATATATCTGTGTACTGAAAGCCCCGCAGAAAGAGAACGTTCTGTCCATATCTAACCGAAAATTTTAATGGAATGCTCAAATGTGGCGATAGATATCTCTGACATTGCGAATTCAAAGTGCTCTTTCAAGGCGGTCGACAGGCATACTTATTGAAAGAAATAGCTCTCGCTGTTGACACACTGGCGCGCAAATAACTTCCTTTTACCATAGGCCTAGAGCAAATCAAACATTTGTCTCGCACAAACAGTGACGGGCGGGGCAAGCGACTTTACAAGTGTAAGAGTTGGGCGCCCAAGCAGCAGGTAAAAAATCAGTCACGCCCGCAGATAGCAGGGCAACCAGATGTACCTGGCAGTAGAGTTAAAAAAAAAGGTATGTGTAGCTCGAAAACATTGTAAACTTGTCGCCCCAGTACCTTTGTGTAGTTTTAGCAGAGGCTGGCAAGGCTAATTATATTGCAGAGATCTTATCTTGCCTGTGCATTCAAATGAGAGAACCGAAATGAGATGGAGACCACTGTGCGTACTAGCCGTGTTCAAAGCTTTCATTTCAGGATTTGAATTGGTTCCTGTATACAAACGGATCAAGGAGGAGGTCGGTCATTTTAGCAAATACTGCGAAAGCGAGGTGAAGTTTCTTTGAGAGTCCACATTAGGCACTGTAGCTTTCGCGACCGACTAAACATAGAACTCGCGAGTTCCTTCATATATTGTGTGAGCTGCTGAATGCGATTAGCATTACTATTCCTTTATTTTCCTATGACATAGTCTGTAATATGAAACCTAGGCTACGCTAGCTCAGAACACACGTAGGATTTGGGAATAATTCAATGCATGGTTGTTTCGAGGTTCTCCTCTTCTGCTACGTTCTATGCGACCTCTCTTCAATCACGCCCCTTGCACGACACTTGAACGTCCTTGGGTGCCCAGCCGGGGAATTCACTAATGAGTTGCTACCGTGCACTTTTATCTTGACTACTTTTTGATGAAAAAGCATCAAAAAGCATCAAAAGCTAAAAATCCGGCCTTTCAAGCAGCAAAACGGCACCTGAATTCCCATTGGCTGCGACTTCACGTCACGTGCCCACCTCCACGTAGCAGAGCGGGCGAAAGGGAACGCCTGCTGCCACGCTGGTGCGCCAGGTATTGGGTGAGGTGAGAGGGCATCGCCGCCACGCCATATGGAATCATGCGTTAGTATGTTACCCTATGCTAGTGGTACGTATGACTTACGTATGTTTCCCTATGGCGGCACCACTTCACCCTGACTCTGGGCAGCCTGTGTTTCTGCGCGTCCCTTACCTGCATAACCTCTCCCCTGTGTTTTAACTTCGCCTCGGTAATCGCTATCGAGAAACTAATGAATCAGAAAACAGAATAAATTCGAAAGGAAAAAGAATGGCGATGGAGAGTTTCGAACCTACGGCCCCACGCTCAGAAGCCGAGTGTCTTGCCTGCCCGGCTAAACCTGCGCCTCCTACATAGCAGGCCTGTGCACTCTGCTTCGTGACATCGTGCTACTTAGACCGAAATTTCCATTTCCAAGACCAGCGCGACGAAAGCGGTTACGTCATAATTACCGCAGCTTACTTGGGAGCGTCCTCATGAGATTCTATGGCAGTCGGGCAAGGTAGCGTGACGTCACGGATCTAAGTGCACCGGCCTTGTGCTATCTAGGAGGCATTGCGCAAGTGTCTCAACGCACTCGCATGACTACGAGAAGTTCATAACACGAGGGACGGCTCAGCGGCTTGCAAATGGACCCTAATGTTTGCGCATTCACAACTCATAAGGAGTGCTGAAGTGTCCCCGGATCTTATTTATATCAATGGAATCACTCCAGCGCATAGACTCGAGCAAAGGCTTCAATATCTGTCACAATTTCAGACGAGGTGCGGCTCTTACACGGGACCAAACCTTTTGGCCAAAATGGTGCTGGTGCAGCCTGCCAGTTGGGCACATCCCGGCTCTCGCCATCTCGCAGTGGTGCGCGGAAGTGCGTAGCGCGCGAAAATTAGCCGACGCATGCGCGCGGCGTTGGGGCGCCGAACGCGATTGCTTCTCCGTTTTACATCTTTTTGGCCCCAAATTTTAGGCTGCAAAGTTGGGGGTGTGGCCCTTACAGTGGTGCAGCCCTTTCACGAATATATAGGGCATTTGAAAGCCATATCTACACGTTATAACGCATCCTGTAAAGCGATAAAGAACAGCTGTGAAGGTTTTGTCAAGGTCGATTCAAATAGGTCGCGAAGCTTCGGGCGAAAGGCGGTTCAGTACAGATTGTCACCGACATCAGCATGGGGGGTTATGGGAGCAGCGATTGAAGCGCGACTATGTTTGGAGGGAACAAAGATTGGGAAAGAAAAAGCGTTTTTTAATTCAAACGAGACACAGTTAGATTCATTCAACGAAAATAATATTCCTAGTCAATTTTATATATTCGTCACGAGTTAAGAAAATACAAGTTTAATTTCATTACTAGTAATAAATGCATTTCTTTTCAGCGCCCATCACTACAGGGGGCGTTGACGCCACTATCACTCGTAATGCAAGGTACGTCTTGAAACGGGCAGAAAGGCGCACTCGTAAAGTTCACCTGTTGAAATACGCCCCCCCTCACAGTTTTTGCTTTTTTGCTGGTCGAAGTTTGTCTGAATTTGATGACGCGGGTAGCTTCATCGCTTCTTAATCTGTTCAGTCAAAAGTAGTGAGTTACGACGGCCAGATAATTGTGTAGTTGTTTTCGTGCGACTGCGCTGGCCGACGGGCTTGGCATCCGACAATAGGATCAGCAGTCTACACCTAAAAGCTTTCGTCGGGCTCCAAAGAAAGTATGTTCTGGGCAGGGATGCGATTTCGACAACCGTACGGCTGGGCTTTTCCTGCATCGCTTTCCGCGCTGAAAGCTCGAAACGCCCATCAAGTCCAATGGCGGGGCACTTGAATATATAGCTTCAAAGGCAGGACAACAAAACAAATTTCGCGCCTTCGAAAACAACATGACGTCACTTCTGCTTTTAACGGACATGGCGTCACATTATTTTTTCTCCCGCCGGAAGTGTTCCCACCACATACAGATGGCGCTTAGCCCCATGAACCGCCGATGGACCGCCATGTTTTGAACGTATGGGCTCCTGTGGAAGCTTCGCTACCAGGTATATTTACCTTGGTTTTGTTGCCTGCTTGAATTACGTAATAGTGTGTGCATCTCGTAAGTTTCTTTACCTTGAGAAAGAAAAGGAGCAAGCAAATAAACTACAGCGAAATTGAGTGAAGGAATAATTTCTCAATAAATGAATAGGCATTCAATTAAATATTGTTTAATGAACGCGACAGCCCGAAGGACACCAACTTCAAGGCAGAAGACCGGCAGCACACTCCGGTCGTGTCAGGCTATGCTGCAAACAACGTGCTGAGTTTTTCTCAGCGCGCAAAAGACAAGTCCTCATTGTGAGCCTTAAATGTCCTGTGATCCCTTCGCTCTTCGACATCCTTTACCACCCCCTACCACCACGTCTATCACGGACGACCTCTACGCCATTAGTGGCATAACGCCACTTCAAACTGTTTCAGAACGACGGCCAGCCAAAATTTAACACGTAAACCTCCTCGTCGATGCCCCACCAACTGCTCATAGCTTTATTTTTCACGCAATGCCTTAAGTTCTGCCAACGCCATTTGTTGCTGCTGAAAGCGCATTTCTTGTGATTAACATGACACTATGCGTGTACCTCTATTTGGGATACATTGTACTAGAACGAGTCCTCTGCATAATACACGTTCACGAGTGTGACGCGGGTTACCATATCACAAACGATTTTCGTCGCGTTTGTTTTCTGTTGTTGTTAGAAAAGACGACGCTCTTATGTCGACTTCATTGCCCTTAGTCTGCATTTGGTAGTGGCATATCAGGTGCAAACTGACGTTTTCCACACTCTCAAAGCGTCCTGGGCACTTTTCCCAACGCTGAAAATACCTCGGGAGCATAACTCTATGGTAGCAAAGCAAACTTCACAGTAGTAGATTTGATAATAACACAATACGTCTTTAGCGCAGTTCACAGCCAAGGGATAAAGTACACGCGACCACAACTACTATTCCACCCACTTTTGCAGTCGCGCGTGTCGCAATATGGAGGCATACATTAATGATAGTATTATATGGACGGTTCGCTAAACGGACTGCGCGGTGGACAGTGTTATCGCGGGTAGCTTTAAGGCATCAATCGAGCAGCACGACCTGCTGCATTTCTTTAGACAAAAAAAAAAAAAAAAGATGCATCTACATACACGATTCCATGCGCTACGAACACACCAAACAAATCGTGCCCCTGCACCAACTTTTGTGCAGAATGAAGGCGTTTGAAACTTGTTTACGAGCTTTCACAGGGCCCTGCACAATGTTCATTTGGTACAAAAACACTGTTCCATACTGTAAAGACGTGAAAACATTTTTGTTAAAATTTATTTCTTTCAAATATTGTGCAGAGTCTCTCTAAAAATGTTAAGATTTTGACCAGTGGACATTGGTTTCCCGTGCTGAAGTATTTAAGTGTCCTTGGATGCTGCTAGCGAAAAACCAAACATTTTTGTGTTCAAGAGATCAAGTCAGAACAACCTAAGAATCAGGATATACTCAAGGAAAGGGACAAAGAGAGAGATTGGAAGCACCTCTTAATTAAATGTTGAAAAGGGCGGATGGCTAAAGGGGAGTACGCAACTATAGCGATGAAACAGCAGCTGGATTGAACATATAGCGTGAGAAACGTTCCGACTGCAGGATGGACGGCTAGCCACGATGTTCCATTGCTCCGGTGGAAGCCATTGAAATAACGACGCGAGCTTTACGTCGGCAATTCAAGATGGCACCAGCGCATGGCAGATATTTCAACCGGCAGGCAGTGATTGCCATTGAATTCAAAAGCAACAGAGCATACTTTTCGCATCGACTACCACACGTTTCCGCCTCCTTGCACTCGAGGAAGGGGCTGCTCGGGGCCGCTCTGAACTCAGAAGAGCGTGCCGTGATCCAGGTGGCGGGAAACGTTGCGGTCATAACGCGTCTAGGCCAGGCTACTGCGCCGTACGAAATAGCAAGCCGGATAGAGAAAGATCGAATGGGTGGAGCGGGCGAGAAGTAGCGGCTAGATTACGAAAACGTGTCTCCGTTTTATGGCCGTCGTTTCAGCCAGCGCACTCCGGCCGGTCGACGTGTGCCATCAAACCTGTGGAGCGCGTCGAGAAACGTACACGAAGGCGCATGTGTTGGCGCTGATAGCAATCTTTATTTCTTTTCCGACTGTCCAATTGTTGTTTCTCTTCTCTCATGACTTCCGTGGAGGTGCGTCATTCACTCGGCGAACGCGCTCACTCCTTACCCCATGACTGAGCACCTGGCCCTTTCGTAAACAAACCAGTGCGTCGTATTCAACTTAGCACTTATTTTTTTTTTTCTGAAGAAGCTTCGCGTTTCTGTACATAACGGAGTATTACGCATTCGCCATGAGAAATTTTGTGCCGTCCTCAGTGCAAGCTACTACTTTGGAGTTTCCCTGCTAAAATATTAGTAATATGAAAAGTAGGCAACGTGAGGTAAAACTGGAAACAAACACCGAGGAGCGAACAAATTTCGTGTGGCTTTTCCGTCGCCTCTGACGTTTGTCTTTTGATTGAGGAGATCTTCAAAGCGAAGCCTTACACCGGAAATTTGATTATTTGAAGCGGTACTTTATGCACAATTACTTAGGCACGTACGAAGGGCACAATTACGAAGAAGAGACACATACACACGTCACAGCTCTTTGTAATTGAACCTTCAGACTACGTTTTATCGACAAGCAAACACGAACTACCGCAACAAGTCCTACAGAATATTCATTTCTACGTTCATGGCTTCGCTCCCGTTGCTCACCATACTGGAAGTAATTTCTTCACTTCAGCATTTGATTGGAAAGACGTTTGGAAAGACCCACTGGAGACTATTTCAGCGCCATTTTAGAAAATCACACCCGGTATTTTTTATTTCTGTTCTCGTAGTGTTCTCCAAGCAGTCAATGTCAAGTTATCTGACTTCAAAGACTGCGCAGGAAACGCTAAATTGCTTTGAAGTTGAAGATGATACGTAAATGAAAGCGTATTTCGGAAAGATGGGATGGCCGGTTAGCATAAAAATCAGACGTTTTATGAGAAAGCCGTTGCTAAACGGAAGCAATCCGAAAAAGATTGAAGCTCTCCCTATATCTTAAGGCCTATGTCTCGACTAAACAGTAAACACAATCCAATATAATCATATGAAATCCCGTATAAGAACCTGTACGTCCCCATATTGAACAATGCGGCCATGTATGATTATGGTATACGAGGCACATGGAGCATTTCAATTAACGATGACTGGTGCTTTAAAGAGCTTATTAAATTATCGAATGACTATGACTTAGTGGTTGTAGTACCTGACTTCTGGCAACAGCATAGGTTGCTTTATGTAATTTTTTGCAAGTGTCAATATTACATACGATTCAGCTTTCCTCTGAGATCAATCATAAAAGTTTTATTCCTTACTAATACGCGTCATAAAACTTTATTTAATGTCACACGTGACATGTGACACATATACCACACTCGTGGCTTAGAAAAAACATGGGTGGATGAAAGAAGGTCGTGTTGCAGGCTAACGCCACGGTTCTTTCCGTGTTGCGGCTTTATAAGTACGTGGCAACGTTATCTAGGTGGCCTTACCCGGCCACGACACAGTGGAGGATTTCTCTGGCATACCGGACGTTGTTGCACTAATAGCATCTCCGCCACGAGTGGGGTTTTCGTCGCGTGAAACGTGCGAACGTTGAATCCCGGCAACAGGCAATAAAGCGTCGTGATTTCAGCGCCGAGCCAGCACTGTCGAAACGAACCCCGCGAAAAAAATTACATTACGTGGTGCTCCATCTCCGCTACGTAATGCAGGATGCCATAAGCACAGTAGGCAATACAAACACATACAAAAAGCTCTGTCAACGTGACATTTGTCGCGCGCTGTTCTATACACGCATGCATACACCGCAACGTTTCGGTTATTGGGCCAGTGGACTTGGCAGGCCGTCAAGCTGCGCGAAGCATGCAAATTAGGTGATGATGAGGAGGGGTTGCTCGGCACGTAATTTCGCACTAGTGGGCTGTTCTTGTTTAATTCCGTTGAGCCTCGAGCTACGAGAACAGAAACAGAAATGCTAGGTTAACCAGTTTGCATAAATTTCATTCAAAGAGTTTTGTGGAAGGCGGTAGCTTACACATTTGGTAGAAAACTTGCAATTTCAGTTCGCAGGTTAAAGTAACATGGCATTCCATGGAGCCGTGTGGCCGCGCTTCCACTTAAGATTTTACTGTTCTGAACCCCAAGACAGTATTGGGCACTACGTGTCTTTAACCTACCGTATAGACTCGTGTAAGGGCCGCACTCACGTAAGTGCCGCACCCCCAACTTGGCCGAAAAAATTTCAAAAAAAAATATATTTACATCGGAGAAGCAATCGCATTCGGTGCCCCAGTGGCGCGCGCACACATCGGCAGATTTTCCCATGCTGTGTACTTCCGCGTGCCCCTGTTAGTTGGCGAGAGGTGTACGTTGACCTATGGTGCAATGGTACATTCGGAGATCCGGGATGCGCAGTAGTCGGCGGCACCATTTTTATCAAAAAAGTGCAGCCCTTACACGAGTCTATATGGTACATGCCGTACAAACACAATGAGTTCATGACCTTGATTGAATAGTGTAGTCTCATACGAAAACCACGATACGCTGTCAGCGTACACGGTGCTGAAGTGCTCACAAATCTGCTGAACTCAGTGCCAGTTTCTTTTCTATTCGTGAGTACTGACGTATTTTTTGCGATTAGTGTACATTGCATGTTTGTGCGTCTATAGGCTAGGCGCTCTGCTCTCAACTAACTCATTTATATCGCTTGATGAAACTGATTGCTAGCAAGAGAAAAATAGCCAGCTGTGTCTGTGCGTGTCTGTGCGTGTCTGTGCGTGTGTGTGTCCACAATCTATAAACAGTCAACTTTGGTTTTCAATTTTGTGTGGTGGGCTGTAGCACCGAGGCCACCCCGGATTCTGGAGGCGAACATCCTGATGTTCCAAGGATTCTTCACTGTTTGCGTTGCTTTCTCCCTTTTCTCACTGTGTCGAGTGTTTATATTCGAGGACGCACGCTAGACTCTTTTTCTCCGACGTAATCAAATAAAGGGAGGAGTTATGAGGCTGTTCAATCTTCATAATGGTCAGTGTGAGCCTTTCGGTCACTCTTATGCACTCTGCCTTTCCTCAAATTTATCAGGGAAGAAAAATGAAACGAGACACTTATAAGAACAAAAAGGGCAAACGCAGAAATCTTCACAGATATGGCAACACACACTTTAGAAATCGTGAAGGCTATGATCGTCCGAATGCGCTTCTTTTAAGCAAATGTTAAGCAAGGACAGCCCAATAAAATATATTATAACGAAGCAAAACGTCACTGAAGTGGTGTCAAGGCTTTCCATTCCACTTGAGTAAGAAAGATTATTTTTTTTTAGAGAAAAGGCAGAGCGCATGAGTCGACTGCGTGTCAGAAATTGAAACCATCTGACAGAAGGCATAGGTGCATGACTGGCAACCCATGATAGAGATAAAAGCAAGGAGAGGAAGGGCAAGGAGGCCAACCAGACGAGAGCCTGGTTTGCTACCCTAGACGGAAGGTAAGGGAAATTTGGCACAAAAGGAAAATAAGAGGAGAGAGTGAACATTGCGCGGACGCGGGAGCATGTACAGGAGGATTATATAAAGGGCCACCCAGGCCGGTGCACTTCAAGAAGTTGGTGGTGGTGGTGGTGGTGGTAGTAATGGTGCTGCAGCAGGAGCGGTTAGCTTGGCATACGTAGCCGGAATTTGTTCCACCTGAGCCTTCTGTGAGTTGAGATCAGGGTTGTGCCACCAGGCGTCGAAGAGCCCAGCGTCTCGCATGAAAGCAATCAGCAGTCGTTGCCCTCTCTTCCTTATTGCTGCGGGCTCGACCCGCCATGGTTTTTTTCGTACGTTACTTGCGGTATACCTCAGTATACCGCACCAACCGGCGAAACGCACCCTTTCAACTGCCGAAGCAAAAGTTCTTGTGCTGGGATACTTGAGCACCGCGTTTCAAAGCCTGTGTACAAAGATGGGTCGGTGTGCACACAAAGAGATAGCTGTGCAGCGGCATTCTGGATACCCTCTCAATGTGCCATAGTCCGGCCACCTGGATTGCATAGTTGTGTCTTCAACAGTACAAAGCGCCGCAATTACCGTGGCTTTGCCAAAATTACGCGCCTATACCGCACGGGACGTTGTGGTGCTGACGGACTCAAAGTCATCGTTACAACGATTACACCGTGGCCTCCCCCGAGAGATATCTACAAGGCAATCTCTGGCACGGATTAAAGATCTAATAAGCAAGGGATTTAACGTAAACCTTTAGTGGATCCCATCCCATGTAGGAAATGAAGGAAACGAGAAATCTGACGTTCCTTTACTTCGAGAACTCACTACCGCACGAATAGCTCTTTGCGCCAGCAACGGATGTGGCCACGGTTCAAGTATATTTTACTCAGAAAATAGTCTCGATTTCAGTCGGTTTAAAGTTCCCCACGTTGGAATTCTCAAGTAAAGTTTAAAGGCTTGTGACACGCAAAAAAAAAAAAGAAAAAAATGCACCAAGGACAAGATCATTGAAGCTGCCGGGCATTACAGGAAATAAGACTGGAAGTAATTCTTTTGTCACGTTCCCGTTAACCACGTTTCGCTAAAAATAAAGCTTGTCAGTTCCTTGTATGGCGTACTTTACTTCTTGTAGGCCACTTTGCCTTGTGTAGATCGTTCTTTTTTTTTTTTTTACCCGCCGTGGTTGCTCAGTGGCTATGGTGTTGGGCTACTGAGCACGAGGTCGCGGGATCGAATCCCGACTACGGCGGCCGCATTTCGATGGGAAAGAAATGCGAAAACACCCGTGTACTTAGATTTAGGTGCCCGTTAAAGAACCCCAGGTGGTCGAAATTTCCGGAGTCCTCCACTACGGCATGCCTCATAATCAGAAAGTGGTTTTGGCACGTAAAACCCTATAATTTCTTTCGCGTAGATTGGAAGTTTCGGATATGTTCAGATTATGTACTGCTCGAGGGAAAGTAGCCAGCGAGTCTGTTTCATTTAGTTAACTGTGGACGTTAGAAACGTCTTAGCGGTTTGGTTGCATAAAGTATATCAACGTGACTCGACGCCAAGGCTGCCTGTAGACAATTTACAGACTTCACGCAGAAACGTAGATGGACCTTTTATGGAATGCTTAAACGAAATTCTGGGACTTATAATCTCAAGATTGAAATAATACGTTTGAGATCATTGATTACATTTCCGGGATGTATGGTCATTATCACAATGGCTTAATCGCAAAGCGTCAGTCACATGTAATTTAACTTCGCAACATACATTTTGGTATACGTTAACTTAGTTTACATTCACTCCTTTGCCCTAGTTACTATCTCCTATTCTTTGCTAGGGCGGTTTGCACTGCCGTCAGCGCAACTTATGCTTGCATACAAAATAATATTCTTTATGTGGACGTAAATAACCACAAAATAAGAAAAAAATTATCAGCCCTTCCACTCTGTGAAGCACACCACGACAGCGAAACTGTGGCGTGTCTTACCTCAGTCGACGCATCTATGTACGTATGATAGGTAGGATTCTTCTTCTTCTTCTTGTTCCTCTTTTTCTTCTTCTTCTTCTTATTATTGTTTTTGAAGGACACAGACACCGAATACATATTTTGACTGTGGAGTGATTTCTTCTTATTCTTTTATGAAGCAGTGACGTGTGCAAGTACTGCCGCATGGCAGACACGAATTCCACAATCTATACAACTTCACTGTTAACTACGTAATCAAAAAAAGCAGGTCGTACTCGGCGTAATGTTAGAGTCGTCTTAGCAGCTAATTGTCACATAGTTTGTCTCGGGATAGTTTTGATAAAGTAAGACTTGCAGCTATTTTCTTTAACCATACTTCCCCCGTAGACGACCATGTATTGACAGCAGACGGGAATTCCGGAATGTATACAACTTCACTGTGAGCTAACTAATTGCGGCAAGTAAATGAACCTCGCCGTAACGATAGAGTCGTCTTAGTGGCCAATTTCAGAGTAATATTATCCAAGACCCCTGTTTTAGATTGAGAGCTACAGAGCATTCGCGAGAAACTGGAGACGAAAATTTTTTCGTGTAGACGTGACGCGTAGACGAAAGGACATCGACCACAGCCGGAGGGTAGCTATATACAGTTTCGCTGTAAAACTTGAGGCAGAGAGACGATCGAAAAATATATTCCACAACTGCGGCAGCCTCGCAACTCGATTGTTGCTCACCTTGGTCTCAAAACAGTGCACTAGTTGTTCGTCAGACATGTTTTGAAAGCGTTCCGCATGTTCAATGGAATGCCTATCTTATGCGTTCGCTCGTGTTCTCTATTAGCGGGCTCGAGACCACGCTCATCTTGAACGTCAATGTATGCTCATACACGAGTTCGCGCCGTGCAAAAACAGTGCGTGTCCGTACGCGTTTTGAGAACGTTCTCTTCTTGCTCCGTTTCAGACAAATGATGATCCCTACGAATAGGTTAGGTAAAGCATAATAACTTCGCGCACACTGACGCGCGAAGTGTTTGTTTAGCAAATTGGATAAAAGGGAATGTTCTGCGAGTAGATGCAGCATCGCCGCGCGTGAAGAACAGCATCAGCATCGCCAAAACTGAAACCCGGAACCTAAGTTAAAGTGAGCTAGTTATGGCGTAAGAGTGCTTCCTAAGTGCGCAGCTCTGGGCAAAGTACGCGAAGATTGGGGTACCGAGCACACAATCTCGCTGTCTGCATAGTTCCACGAATTGGGAATTAACCTGCAGCACTGGCAAACGGAGCACAAACGGAGGAACGGTTGCTTTCCTACATCTGCGTTGTTAGAACCACGCCGGCGCATTCGCCGGTGGCTAGTTGGCGTACTTCAACCCCGCAGCCTCATTTCCCCAACGAACACACTCTACCTCCTTGCCTTTGCCTCCAGGCAGAGCCGTGCACAGGTGCTACAAGCCTTTGCTGCGATGAACGATTCGGGGAATATGATTTCGGTCATCCACGCGGTGTAATTGTGGTTTGGCGTGGTAGTTAGTGCCTGGGCATGGATTTGGAAGAAGTCTGCAGTAACACGCGCAATGGCTATACAGCACACGTGCATTGCATCGCGCGTAATTTGATTATGAGCGCCACGTAAGGTTAGCAGAACGCATAGGCCCTTTTCCATGCGCCGCCAAGGAGGTCGTAAGCAGATTTTTTTGCAGTTATTCTTTTCTAGAACGTGCTCGAACATGGAATCGCTGGCTGGCAGCACACAATCTCCGCAGAACGCGGCGCACTGTGAAGTTCTCTGGTGGCACGTTTGCTCTGCGGAACGTTTGCATCAATTCTTGAATACGGGCAGGGGCAAGAACAAAAGCTGGAAACTGACACAGAGTGTTACTTTGCCCACGCACGTTCAACTGTGCTCTGAGCATATTGAAGCGAGAAACCGAAATCTAGCAGGGAGTTTGCACGGCTTAGTTTAATGTCGGGCTTGTGCTAGGCCAGTGAAAGAGGGACGCAGGCGCGCAGATACAGTACCGTGCTTTCTTTTGTGTTGGAGCACGCTTGATGCCGCTGACAAATATAATGTTGCGGCGTCACGTATTCGGAAGGCTGGAATCACGGCGATATTTAGACAGCCGGGCAACAATAGTCTACCGCAAAACAGTTGGAAAAAACGAAACTTAGTAGAGTTATGAAGTCACGCTTAGCTAAATTATGCTATAACAAGATTGCGTTGCCCACTCTTTCCTGGCGAGAAGTGGACTAAAGTAATGCATTCAAAGCTACACTACAGAAAACAAAAACTTCAAACGAGAAAAAAAAAGTGAGACCATGGTTGCGCATCCCGTCAAATGTTCTGCCACATTTTGGCGTGGGATGCGAAGAGTACTACGGCGTCTATTTGCTTTGCTTTAACGTAACAAAAAGACACATAATTAAGAAGATTTCAGTTAAGGTTTATTTATTACTCTGACTAGTCAGCTGCTCAGGGCCGTTCAGTAGGTCGCGACTGTTGTTCGGAGACAAGTCCGTAGAGACGCGCCCGCTAGTTGACATGCATGTGCGGAGAACACAGATAAACACACGCTGGTGATATCTGTTCTTAGACATGTATACACATAGTTACTCAGCGCCCGCGACCACACTGCAGATAGTCATTCGTTGATTAGTTATGAGCGATAAAAGATAACCTCCAAAGGTAGTGTCTGTGTTATGAAAGCCGCAGAGTTTGCCTGGCCTGCTATTTCATAATTTTGATCTCATGGGTTTCTTAAGCGTGCGTCTAAATCAAAGAACATGGCGTGTTGCCGTCGTTTGTACGCGACCACCGCGGCGCATAACGAAACCTGTGACTCTGCGCCGAGTGATAGAATGCTGTAACCATAGAGCAAACGCTGCGGAAGCTTCACAAATACACATAGATCGGAGTACTCCGTCACGACTACACTGCCCTTTTATCACCCCACAATAATAAGGCAGAAGAAATACTACTACTGGGTGACGAATTGTGTGAGTAAATGTGAGTAGGAACGATAGTGAGTGAGGTGAGGTAATGGTTGCGAATTTGGGTGAACTTGAGCACGAACCTGACTGTATGTCAGCCAGCGTGAGTGGATGCGATGAGTATGCGTGAGAGTGACGGTGAGTGTCGATGGAAATGACTATAAACGCCAGTGAGTGTTGGTGAGTCCTGAATATGCGCTAGTATAGAATGTGAATAACGGCGAGTGCGAGTGTATATGAGTGAGTGTGGAAGTACGCTTAAATGGAGTTTAACTGGAGAGATTGGAAGCAGCACGCCAACTACTCCCCTTTCATTCATATGCAGAAAGTAAATTTAGATTAAAATAAGAAAAATACATAGCCTGCAAAAATATTGGGGAGCCAGTATCATTGAGCACCCACTTATTCTGCCGATATTTGCGAATACACTGTTCTGTTGATGCATTTTACTGCGACAACTGCGCGCAAATCGAACCTGACTTTATTGCGTGCGTCCGTCAGTCCGCCCTTTCCATTACGCCATCGTCGTAAGTGTGACGTCAGGCCACCTTTTCATGCTTAGCGTCATCTTCACCATATGGCGAAATCACCACTGGGGATTGGCTCCATTCTCTTGCCGTAATTTGAAGCTGTAAGCCGGACGCGCTTACAATTGGGTTATCGCGCAACTTTGGTGCTTGGCATGTTCTCTTTTCTTTTTTTTTTGTATTTGCGCCACGTAGACTGTGAGAGTAGCGTCGCCTGTCCACGTATTTGGGACGATACAGCAGGCAGTTCTACTGCAGACGAAAAGGACATTCTGCACATGGCAAAGAAGTTGGAGTTCAGAGGATATCCATGCCCGCTCTGAGAGTCTTTCTATCATAGTAAACAGGTTTACGCTGAAAGAATCACTTACGACTACTGAATTTTCTTTCTGACATTGTTAAAAGTTTTTTTCTGCGTATTTCTCACCCTTTTCGGGCGTCTGGATTCTTAGCCTCTTGAGGCCTGTTAACGAAACCTATTTGTTAATCTAGAGGTTTCTGCCCTACATGTTAATACCAGTAGAATGCAACGATTGTACACTTTTCTTTTCTAGCGTAGCAGTAAGGCGCAAGTCATCACTTGGTAATGCATGCCGTTTGCCGTCCAACCAATTTATATCCTTTCCGTAAGTTTTATTCGCATGATCCGGGTGCCTTGTGACTAACTGGCCTAGATAAACGTACTCTTGCGGGATTTCTAGAGCCTAACTGCTTTTCACGCACTCTTGTTCGCTTGCCAGGTTAATGAAAATTGATATACCGTGTGTCCCAGTCAACGTTACTCAAAGTGTTCAGTGCAAAAAAAAAGGGGGGGGGGGATTAAAAAACGTTGTGCCAGATACGAGTTTAAGACCTCACGATATTTGGTTGCAAGACGTCTCACAATCAAACACCGTATAGGCCTTAAAATCGTATCTTGCAACGTCTTTTTTTAAACATTCTTTTGTTTAACAACTGGGTAACGTTAGCTGGAACACCCGATATACGAAGCTATTGCCTGGAAGCGTCCGGTCAAGCGTTATTGTCAAACGGCATAATGGCAGTAAGCACGTGGGAGCTCGTTGGGGAAAGCAGATACATCCGTAAATGAAGTCGTATTTTCGCGTTTTACACCAGAGCCGCACACAGAGACGCTGCTATCACTCACAATGAAATAACTAAATGCTTTTACTTAAAGAGAAGGGTTTTCCCGCCGCCTCACTCGAAGCTGAGGAGGCCGCAGGCGATCACGCTCAGACTCTTGCAAACTAACTCCTACCCAAATCCGGCGTCCTTTAACGGCATATATCCTGAGATTTACCCGAATTGTTCTTGCGTGGCCTGTGGTGAGGCTGCTGCTTTGTCTCCCGTGCTCTGGGAGTGCGGGTCGTTGGTCCCCAGGTTTACCAAGGAAGAGTGGCACGCGCTCCGTCGAAGTCCCGTTTTTGAGGACCAAATCCTGGCCGTCCAGCGCGCCCGCGACCTGGCCTGCACGCGAGATATGTCACTGCCGTCGTGGGTTTAGCCGGGTGCGCGTTTTATCACGTTTTGCTGGACCCTATAAAAGTTCACTCACTCACTCACTCACTCACTCACTCACTCACTCACTCACTCACTCACTCACTCACTCACTCACTCACTCACTCACTCAGAGTCGCTACGAGGCGCGAGTTATTTCTAGAAAGCAGATGGAAAGACGAACTGGCCAGCAGTCGATATAAGAGA
The DNA here is from genome assembly GCF_023375885.2 of Dermacentor andersoni. NCBI lineage: Eukaryota > Metazoa > Arthropoda > Arachnida > Ixodida > Ixodidae > Dermacentor > Dermacentor andersoni. The sequence continues at coordinate 60,497,369 of NC_092819.1, read as the reverse complement.
GGATTAGACTATTGGTAGAAGAAAAGCAGGGAAAACATTGATTAAAAAATTATGGGGTTTTACGTGCCAAAACCACTTTCTGATTATGACGCACGCCGCAGAGGGACTCCGGAAATTTCGACCACCTGGGTTTCTTTAACGTGCACCTAAATCTGAGTACACGGATGTTTTCGCATTCTGCCCCCAACGAAATGCGGCCGCCGTGGCAGGGATTTGATCCCGCAACCTCGTGCTCAGCAGCCTAACACCATAACCACTGAGAAACCACGGTGGGTAAAACATTGATTGAACCGGGAGTCATTGCAAATGTAGGTAATGGTGCAGTATAGTGATATAGGGATTAAATATGAAAGATAGCGATATGATAGGCTAAATGCTATGTAGCGATAGATGTAGTAAAACCTGATAAAGTCAAACTGGCTAGGGGACTAGTTGCCTCCGCTCCGTTTCAATGTGGATGCCAATAATAATAATAATAATAATAATAATAATAATAATAATAATAATAATAATAATAATAATAATAATAATAATAATAATAATAATAATCGTCATCGTCAAGTATAATTTGTGGTAGGTTCCTAGATTGCGTCAAGAAGTAGTATCAAACATAGCCGCACCGAGTTCTGTCTGGATTTGCTTTCCCTCTTGCATTGCACATTCCTCGGCTGCCCCCTTATTGCCCTGTATCAGCTTATTGCGCTTGCCCACTTTGACACGGAAGACCGGGTCAAAATAATGAGGAAGCAACGTAGGGGACCCGAACCAAGGCGGCTTCTAAGAGTCACTTTGATTGCTCCCTATCTCTCTTCCTCTGCCTATCTCGCACTCAACTCGGGAAGCGCACTGACCGCGCTAATGTCAAGATGCCTGGCAGCCAGACTTGCCGTATGTCTTCCGTTCCTTAGACCTACGGGGGTGCGTGCCACTTCCTAGGTAACCAGAGAAGCTTGGCGAGGCGATGGTAGTCGCCTGCAGTGAAATTCACTCTTACAGAAGAACTCGTTAGAACACTTTCCAAGAATGTCAAAGTAGAGACACTTGTGTATTTTGTGAGGTTAATGAGCGATACTACCACTGCTTAAGCGGCTTATGTGCAAACAAAAAGAAAAGCAAAAAACTAAAAAAAAACAACATCGGCAGTGATGCGCCTCACGAAGCTACTTTATTTTTAAATTTGTTTAAAGGATACACGAAGAATGTACAAGAGCTGCGCTTTGTCACTCATACAGCGCCATTATGTGGTCTATTAGTAGCGAGAGTGACCAAACGTTGGCTTCTAGACACTGCGTTCTCTTTGCACGTCCGTTTACGAGTCTTTTAGTGACCTGTGTGTTCGTATATCGTATAGTGGTCTATTAGATATGAAGAATGGGTGTCGAAGTGAAGGAAACAAACACGAGGAAAATAATCATGCTTTGGGGGGTCTTATGTGCCATAAGCACGATATCATAATAAGACACGCCATAATGGGGGACTATGGATTATATTTGACAAGCTGGGGTACTTTAACATTCACCTGAATGCAAATACACTAGTGTTCCAGGATCGAACCCATGGCCTCGAGCTCGGCAGTGAAACGCAACAGCCACATATCTATTGTAGCGGGTAAAGTAAAGCATGCCAGAGAATTAGGTGGTCTGGCAGGATTAGGAAATTCACAGACGTATTCGCATTGCCGACTGACGAAAGGGAAGATAATTAGAGATCGCTAACAAATGCCTTGCCCCTGTAGTACTGTTAAATTCGGCTGACGACGACGAGTGGTCTGTATCGTTGCTCTTGCCCCGTTGTCATTGGTAATACACCAGCTTGCCCCTAAAACAGAAAAGATTTTCTTATGAAGCTGGTCGTTGTCGCAGAAGGGGAACTGTGGATAGTTAGTTAATTCCAAAATAAGCACCGCTGCTATACCAGTTGATATTTTCCTCTTATCATTCACTCCTACGTAATAGAAAAACCTCTTTAGAGGGCTTCGTACTAGATTTCGCCACATGGGTGACCATAGGCACGCTCCGAAACGTCATCTAACACATGGGCGTTTCAATATCAAGAAGGGGGGCGGACAGATGGAGTAGCACACTGCGGTATAAAGGTTACAAACACGGTTAAGGAGGAGACAAAGGAGAGGAAAGACAGGGAGGTTAGCCAGTGTAAGTACCGGCTGGCTACCTTGTGCTGGGGAGAGGGGTAAAGGGAATAAAAGGAGAAAGAAGAACAAGAGGAAAAAAAATGGAAACCAGAAAATTCGCACAGTAACGCGAAACTACGCGCTACAACACTCAAAGGCGGTCGCACAATTCGCATGTCCTTAATAACTTCAGCAAAGCCCTTAAGGAATTGAGTGCCGAAGCCCGTCTGGACCAAGGTCCTAGAGCTTTTTTCTCTGTAAAGCGGCGATTGTCTAGTTTTTCGAGAGCGGTCACAAGCACTTTTCTTGGCACTTTGTAACGGGGACAGTCACAAAGGAGGTGCTCAATCGTCTCCTCGCAGCCGCAGGTGTCACAAGTAGGGCTGTCGGCCATTCCAATGCGGAATGAATAGGAGTTCGTGAATGCCACGCCGAGCCACAGGCGGCACAGAAGTGTTGCTTCCGCTCGTGGTAACCCTGGTGGTAGGCGGAGTTGCAGACGTGGATGCAATCTGTGGAGACGTGCGTTCGTGAATTCACTGGTGTTCCACAGATTCTGTGTAAGCTCGCGGGCGAGGGAGCGAAGACTTGTGGCTGCATCTGTTCTTGACAGCGGTATGGGTATAATCTGGGCACCATCATGAGCCGACCGGGCAGCGTCATCCGAACTGTCATTTCCTGAAATTCTGCAGTGACCCGGTATCCACTGGTAGATGATGTTGTGTCCCTTGTTGATTGCGTGATGGTGGAGTAGTCGGATGTCTGCGACTAGTTGCACATTTGGTCCATGGTTGAAAGGGGACATCAGACATTGAAGAGCTGCCCTTGAGTCACATAAGATGGGCCATGAATGTGATGATTTGTGAACAATAAACTCCAGAGCAGCACGGATAGCTGCGAGTTCTGCAGCCGTCGATGATGTAATGTGAGATGTCTTGAATTTGAGGGTGGCACACTCTGCGGGAATCACCACTGTTCCAGCTAAACTATTAGAGGAGACAGAACCGTCCGTGTAAACGTGGATGCGTCCTCTGTGCTTGTCATGTAGCACTGAAAGCACGGTTTGTTTGAGGGCGAAAGTTGACATCTCCGTTTTCTTTTCGATACCGGGAATAACAAGAAGAGCCTGGAGTGGATGGAGGCACCACAGCGGTTGAGATGGTCGTGCTGCAGGCGTGAAGTTTGACGGTAAAGTTCCATGGTTGGCGGCAATAATCTTGCTAAACGTTGAACGACGTCGAGCGGCAGGAAGGGAGGCGAGATGATGCGATGGAAGTCGGGCGAAGTGCCTGATATGCATTTTTAAAGTGTCGAGTTGAAGATACGTGTTGATAGGGTGGTCATGCACGATGGTTATTGTTGCTGCCGTGGACGCACATCTGGGAAGACCAAAGCAAATTCGCAGAGCTTGAGCTTGTACAGACTGGAGGGCACGGAGGTTGGTCTTACTGGTGCCACCCAGTACAGGTAAACTATAGCGCAGGAGACCGAGGAACAATGCGTTATAGAGTTGGAGCATTGCACTCACAGACGCACCCTATGACTTTCCCGCAAAAAATCTGAGCGCGTGGGCTATCATGACTAATTTCCTTTTTAGGTAGGAGATATGAGGACTCCATAACACCGCTAATGTGACGACGGTACCCACGCGTATACCTGAAGATAGGACTTCTCGTGGACGGTTTCGGCCCACGTGATAAAGTGTCTCAAAAAGGCTAAACTACGTTTCGATAGGTGGACCTAATTGCGTTTGTATTCCATATCCTGTACGCGGGCTGCGCTCGTTCACGCTTATGCTCCACAAGAAAAAAAAAAGAAAACGAAAAAAAAAAAGTTTTGCTTCTCAGTCGGCAGAAAGGCTAGTTAAATTAACACTGCAGTACCGCTCTTTACGTGAAAAACAAAAAAAACTAAATAAAAACGCGGTAGTCCTACACTTCACTCACACAGCGTCTGATGCAGCATGCTTTCTCAAGTGCGCACTATCCAGGCACACCTGTGGAATTTCGTTCACTGTACGTCGCGGCGGAACTCTGCACGCGTTCCCTAGGACTCACACAGGTAGGCATGTCTTCATGGCACTCAATAAACTGCAGTACGCTATATCGCAAATCCTTTTAATTTCGAACATAAAGCTTCCTCCGCACGGGTGTTTTTGGACGCAATCTCCCATGAGCCGAAACCGTCCACGAGAAGTCCTACTTTCAGGTATACGCGTGGGTACCGTCGTCACATTAGCGGTGTTATTATGCACGTGGCCTCGTAGTGGCCACTCCATCGTCGTTAGTATTATGTCGCCTGTTACTTTCTGAAGCCACTGAGAGCCACGCTGTCATCGAAGTGACAAACTTTTCCTGGCTAGATTGTACATTGTGTTCAAGAAAATTGTGAACGTGTTTCTCAGACTTCCAAACACCAGAAGGATCTTCGCAGCCTGGCTCTAGTCACGCTTCCGAGGGCTTGCTTCCGGATCGCACAAACCCTTGTCAGAGAAAAAGAATAAGCCTACAATAATAGGGATATCCCAAGGTACTGATTTGTCGTAACCCCTATTCGGAAGCGCCGTTAGGTGGCCGATGTAATTTACATGCTGTTAAATCTGATAATGTTTAGTATTCTCCAATCCTTGGCTTACAGACATCATTTTTACCAACCTTTTTGCCGGTAGCCGCCAGTAATGAGGGAATTTTCCTTTCCTTCGTAAGAGCAGTTAAAAGGCGGACATTAGACAGATTAAGCTCTAAAAAAATGAAAAGCTTTAAAAATTCATTATGGGTAATCTATAGCGACAGCTTGCGTTTATGACCCGTTGGCAAATCAATATCACTCAGTGTTCACTCAGCCATGTGCTTCAATTTGTCCGATATTCGCGCTTGATATTAAATCACGCAATATCTGTTTGTGTCGTATTGAACGAAAATTATATATTGGCAATCTTGGCGTGTGATTAGCATTGTCTGTTGTTTCATGTATGCGCTTTATTTAAAGCGCGCTTTTAAATTGATTTCGGGTGCTTGCACAGTCACATTGTTCGGTGGCTCTGGTTTGAGGAGAGCATTGAATGACTAACGAGGCCATTAAGCCTGCTAGTGTGCTCATCTATCATTATTTTTGCATGTTATGTTCCACTTTATCTTGCGGCAGAATAAGCGAACACATTAGTGGAATAGGGTCGTGCTCAGAAATACAAGCAATACTTTCAGAGCTTTTCGACTAATAATAAATTACTTCGTGCATATTATACATCACTTAATAGCATTTATATGTTATTCGGAAAGAAATACAAACTGCAAACGATTAATATCCGCGTTTTACCCCGGGGCTGAGCAGGTGGCTAGAAAACATAGTTTCAGGCTAAACGCTAAATTTTACTGCGAAGCGTTTATAGCGTCTTGTTCACAGTTTGACGTCCGTGTCTAACGGCTATCTTCTCGCTGCAAGCGAACTCCCCCATTACCATTGTCAATGTCATCAACTTCATCGATGCTATCGTCATCAGTATCATACTCATAATTATAATCGCAGTCATCGTCGTCGTCATAATGGCACGGTTGCCCATTTCTGGTCACACTTATCCAATGTGAGCAGGTATGATTACTTCGTGCATTTTTAGTAACACAGCCTAGGAAGCGCATCCAGTGGCCCCATGGGCACCATACCCTGTGGCCCATGTGCCGTAACTCCAGGGGCACATATCTAGTGGCTCCAGTTGCCCATACCGATGGGCAACTGGAATCACCAAATGGCCCCAGTGGCAATTACACGCTGACTGCACTATCTTCTAACAAGTTAGAAAGAAGTGCGGAATAGTGATGGCAAATTGCCACCAATAGTGAGCGCGCCCACGTACAGATCACACTGAAGATTTACGTTACTGGACGCTTTCGTTGCCGAAATTCACTTCATGGCTAATCCCTCCCCTCCTCCTACCCTGTGGATAGGTGCCACTAACACTCAGGACAGCAACCACCACAGTAACAACAAATTTGCTGCACGTCTCTTATCATACTGTGGGGCTGGGGCACGCTTTTACAACGTCGAGCAGGTTGTCTTGCGATTCAACACGTTTCAATGCAGATTAAAACGTCCGCTTGCTCTGAGAGGTCCACCAGGGTGGCTGAGGGACGCGTTCGTCCCTGAGACCTGCCGCACGTCTCTTCTCGTAACGTACCATTTTTTTCCTTTCCTGGCTCATGAAAGCTTCGCGTACACCGTACACACGGCGTGAGGTCTGCATACATTTTTTTGAAACAAATCTCACAAACCTTTTAAGCAACGAAAGATTAAAAATGAATAGTACACCGTAAGCTGCATATACCACATATTTTTTATAGCCTTACCTCCAGTAATTTAGACTCTCATAGCAGACGCCTGCTAGAGTTTCACACTTAACTCGATTGAAAAGGGCTATGCTATTTCTTCCGTGCAATAAGGAAATTAAATGCGACACCAAGAAGTATGACTGATAAAACGGCTTGTAATTTCGAGACAGCATTGAGTTCACGTTTCCTCGGTGGAATAAGTTCTACGAGTCCCTCTCCGAGGTGCCTTCTTTCAGATGCGTATTTGATTTTCACGAGAAGAATTATATCCCAAATGCAATTATCTTTTCTGGTGGAAAGCTGTCCTGCGAGGAAAAAGAAAAAAACGTCGAAATTAAAAAAGAAACGTAGCCGTGTTTCTTACTTTTTCATTACATTTTGGAGACGTTTGTGCGTTTATTGAATATGTATAACTTCAGCTCATGCAAAAACGCAACTTCTTAACCAAAACATTGAGCATGACAGTTATTAATGGCACTAGATATTTTATTCTAACTGCCAAATCAAACCGCACCGTAATTGTGCGAACGCAGCTCGAGTCTGATACCGACCTTACGTGCCAGAAGTTTTTTTCAAAAATAAGTCTGCAACTGCAACGCATCTGGCATGCAGCTTCATAAGAAATCTGAATGCCAAGACAAACTGTATTATCAAGGACACATGGCCACACACGATGCGCGTGAGAAAGACGCTGCCTCGGTGACGAAGATATAGTGTGAATAAAACAGTGAAACATTGCAAAATGGGAGGGCATGTACACAACGCAGAACCACATGTGCTGCCCATAGAAATCGACTGAGGCATCATAACCTAGCTGTACACACAGTGAAAGAAACGCACCTTAGATTGCACACTGAAGAGGGGCACGAGTAGCCTCAGAGACAAACGGTTTTCAAATCCAACACGTATTTCTTCCACATCCGGTTCCCTCCACACTGAATATATATACCCGACTGGGTAGCCCGCGCACTGCGCGTGTACCACTTATGTCGGTGTGCCAGCGCCTACAGTTCTGTCGCTCGCTTGACGTGGAAACGAAGAATTTTGACAAAGGGTACTGCGTGCGTTGCGAAGAGTCGGGATGTACGTGCACCCAGGGATAGGGCGCACAAGCTGAGAAACGGGTAACGTTGCCATTCTCTTCGTATTGCGTTTAATTTTGGGCCTTCTCCATCAAGCAACACTGAGGGCTGCTCCGTAAAATCTCTGCTACGCATGTATACGGCTCTCTGTGAAGGTCTTCTGCGATACAGCCTTCCTGCGCTTCAAGGCACTTCCCAAACCAACATAAAAGCACTCACATGTGGGCAAGCAAAGGTCTTGAAAGTGGGCCTCGGCCATACCGAAAGTGCATGAACCCTTGCAGAAAGCAGACACCTATCGCTTCCAGTACTTGTGCAGCAGGAGTTTCTTCGAGTATGCATGTGCTTTGCCGCCACAGAGTGCCGAGTCATCCGCTTGTCTCAGACAGTTGTTCTGTGCTGTGGAGCTTGCTCCCGCTGAATTATCGAAGCCCTTCTGTGCCGACGGAACCGCCATGGAAAATTCCTTCGTGGCCCATTGTCACTTTTCTGCTTGGGTTCAAGAGCAAGAGAAATACTCCTGGTCCAGCGCGGACACATTTTGGTCTAGAGCATTTTAACACCAGCTACAGGGCTCACCGTCATAATTAAACTGATGGTTCCGTTACACCAACATCATCTGCCATTGGTGTCTGGATTCCGTCTGGGAGTGTTACCATCTCTGCCGCTCTCAGTCACCGCACTTCAGCTACAGCCACTGAACTGGCTGCGCTGCGGGCAGTCTTTATTTACCTCATAGGACAGACAGATGAGTCATGGGCCCCTTTCACCGACTCAAGAGTGGCCCTGCAGTCCCTGAAGTCGCCACGCGTGCAGGAACAACTCGTAATGCACATCAGACGCCTATGTAATAAAGCCTGCGAACTGCATCATAGCGTTGTGCTGCAGTGGTTACCAGCCCACTGCGGAATACAAGGCAACGTCCAGGCTGACCGTGCTGCCTAAGCTGGACACGACACTTCGAGAGAAACGGTCCAGAAACTTTTCTCGAGAGAAGACGCGGCGACACTGGCATCTACACACGCTTATCGTCTCCAGCAATCCCTCTGCACAGATGCCAGCTACCAGTACGGATCCATATACAAAATAGATCCATCGTGCGACTTTTACAAGCCGCGAAGCATCAACAGACGAGACCAAGCATACCTTCACCACATACGACTCAACGTGGCCACATAGAAAGAAAAAAAATTCAACGACGATTACGATATTCTCTAATGAAAGATTTGAGCCCAGCTCTATTTTCATTTCACGTGTCAATACATTGTATTACGAATATACAGGTACACGGTTTATGTTAGGAAGAGAACGCTGCGAGTAGCGTAGCTAACACGGACAATCTGTCATATGCGTCTCATTGGACACGAAGCGAATTGTGTCGCGACTGCCTCGCTAACCGGGAGATCGCGAGAGGCAGCGCGTGGGTGACGCGCGGGCGCGATTCACAGCAGCCGCCGCAGACAGACCTCCGCGGATTCAGCGCTTTGTTTTCATGCGAACCACGCGCACTACTCTGGAGCCATATCGTAGCGATCATCGCCGCACAGCCTGTCTTGCACGGCACTACGCTTTTCTTCGCACGCTTTCGTTCCACCAATTACGAGAGCGGCCCTTCATCGCGGAGAAATCGCGCCACCAGCGTCTGCAACGACAACACCCAAGGGAGCGCCACATCGAACCTTACTCGTAGCCGTTCGCCATCGCCCCTTGCAGGAGCGCGTCACACACGCGGGTACCATGGGTTGAGAGAAGTGGTTCTTGAGGGAAAGAGGAAAGGCTGGCACTACCTTCTGCAACCCTGGGGGTAGCACGGCTCAGGACTGCCCTCAGCAGCTGACGCCGCGAACGAGCGTAGCCCTCTCCACAACACGCCACCCTGCCTCCCAGCCCTCCCTCAGCACAGATGAAATAGCCCGCGCGGCTGCGGATGTCGCGGCTGCTAGCAACTCAACGAATGCGCTAGCGGTCTCCCCTCCGGTCCTTCGCTTTTCTTTTCATGTTTTCACTGTAACCTCCTCCTCCGCATTCATTCTTTCACTCTTTTCGCTCTTGCCTCTGGGAGAGTGAAAAGAGCGCTCGCGAGGCGAGAGGCCTGTTTTTTTAATTTCCCGTTGCGCTCCACGTTCGCTCTTTCATCTTTTGCCCTGCTCATTCGCTCGGTAACGCCGACGCCGCCGAGGTACGCCGACGCTCAACGCAGGAATGGGCGCTTGCGAGCCGCGCTCCAAGATATAGGGCAACAAATGTTGAGCAATGTGTGCAAACCTAAAAGGGCATTTGGAGAAAAAGGATATAATAATAATAATAATAATAATAATAATAATAATAATAATAATAATAATAATAATAATAATAATAATAATATTATTATTATTATTATTATTATTATTATTATTATTATTATTATTATTAATAATAAAAAGAAACATCATTGTGGAGTTGGCGTCTTAGCAGAAGGCCGATGCTGAAGCATAGACATGAAACGAATGCGAAGATGAACATGCGGAGTGAAAGAGACATGCTGGACCTCGTCCAATTGTCTTTTCGGCAACGAAGTGTTTGAACGGGAGGCGCAAGTCGTCCGCCAGCTGCTGCCCTAACCGCCCCTTTTTTGCATTAAGTGCTTTAACATGCGAGACCGAAGGAACTGCGCGCTAAACATAAAATGCTGCTCCTTTGTTTTCTGCGTTTGCAGCCTTTATTTGCTTGCTTTCTTTACTAACTTTAGTCACTTTTTCCTTACGCTTTAGGACAAGTAACACCAGGCGAAATACTTAGCGCTGACGGCACATATAGATGTATATTCAGAACCACGTTGTTTGTTGCCGAAAGAAACTTAAAGTCTAGTCTGGGAGACACAGTGCGAATAAATGCGAAGGCTGAAGCGTTTTGTCGGTGTGGACCTCTGCGACATTGTTTGAATCGTTTCAGAAGTCAAGCCGACTAGGCTACGCAAGAAACGTCAAGTGGAGAGATTGGATTATCTCCTAGGTATAATTGATCGTGGCGCTAAATACATTTCCTGAAAAGGGACAGAAAAAAGAAGACAGACTTGGACAAATCTAAGCACCAACTTGCCCAAGAAGTCCTTTGGATTGTCTCATCCGGCGAGGGTTATAATTTCGAAAGAATTTGTTGTAGGTCAGTTGGTACTTGCTCTAAGACATTACTGCCCTTAAAAGAAGGCACACAAACTACAGACGCAAAAGAAAATAATGATCGCAAGGGCAGCACTTCAAACACTTGAAATGCCGGAATTGTCGGGGGTAGCGTTGTAAATGCTACCAGCGTCGTCGGGGTCGTTTTCTTTCGGGCCTGTGCTCTGCCTGCGTCCTTTTAGCGGTAATGATGTCTGAGAGGATCAACATCTTACCAAGGCTTGTTCGCATGATGTAGATCTGTTTTTGAGCTGCAGGCCCTGGCTTTGAAGCAGATCTCGAATCCTTAAAGTAGAGCTTTTGCCATAACAAAATGTAATAGCGCATTCTGCACACCAAAACAACTATCATATCCTCTGCCCCCGTTCTTTCGTTTATTATTTTTGAGCCTCGGTCATTCGCATCGCTCTATCTGCATCATTTCGTTCACGTTTTTGTTGCACGTTTAAGTGCTTGTTCATGCTTCAAGAGAGATTTCGCGTAGGCTCAAAAGAAATACTTTTACATAGAATGCCAAACTTGGTCTGGTGGAGTTGCATGTACTCTAGTTCCTTAACTAAATACGCAGTGGTAAGCAAGATAAGAAGGATGCTGCTTGCTTCTTGTCGCGCAAGAGATGGATTGAACGCGGTGACTTTACACAGTGGCTCTTCAATCATGCGCCCCGATTTTATACCCGCCCTCTTTCAGAGTGTGGCAAGCGTTTTCATCACCGGCTTCTCGAACATGAAAAGCAAATAATGAAAACAAGGCCACAGGACTCGTTTACGCAGCGTTGACGGAGGATCGCGTGTTTCTATTCATCCGCGTTGAGCCTCACTGGTATTTTTCCTTCTAAACGTTCTCATTCTGTTCGCATCCGTGAGAAAAGAAGCGATACACTGCGCTTTACGGTAAAAATGGGCTGAGAACTTTTTACCAGCTGAAAACTTTGATTCGAAGACGACAAAATGGTTCAACAATGAATTCAACTCATAAACGGATGAAAGGGTTGCTACTTAAAAAGGGTAATGTTCTCACTCGTTGTTCATTAGTTCAAAGTGTCAACGGAAGCTGCGCGTGGTGGGCGTCAGCTGTACAGATGCAACATGGTCTTGCAATCACCGTTAGACGCTGTTAGTAACGTCAGGCATGTGACCAGCCGCAGCGGTGCATCCGTAGCTCATTATGCGCAGATTCACCATTTCAGTAAGGAATAAAGTTTGCCAATTATCAACAGTAACCGGGGTTGTCGCAAGGAAACGAATGGTCATGAGCAAGCAAGCGAGCGAGCGAGCGAGCGAGTGAGTGAGTGAGTGAGTGAGTGAGTGAGTGAGTGAGTGAGTGAGTGAGTGAGTGAGTGAGTGAGTGAGTGAGTGAGTGAGTGAGTGAGTGAGTGAGTGAGTGAGTGAGTGAGTGAGTGAGTGAGTGAGTGAGTGAGCGAGCGAGCGAGCGAGCGAGCGAGTGAGGGAGTGAGTGAGTATGCAGCGTACTGATGCGGCATAATGAAGTATCGTATTTCGTAGGTCTTTCTTTTTCTTCTATCCATTCGCGAACGGTGCAAGCGAAGCTGTCCGTACGTTATCAGAGGTGTATATTTAATGAGGAATGAAATCAAGGAAATGGAATCGCCACACTATGCCAGTGGAGTGAGTGAGTGGTCTACTTATGCGGCGTTATACAAGGATTCTGTTCCGAGGTTCTCCGTTACAGCGTAAGCTGTTATGGGCTTATTTTAATAGCCGTCTGCGTTGGCGATGGTGTCCACCACCACCAGTGTCCGTCGCAGCTGTCGCCAGGAATAAGAAAAATAACTACTGGCTCTCCCATAATCGAGAGTAGATGTAAGCATGAAATGGCTGCCGCCAAAGCAGATTGGTTGGAAATGATACTAGCCACAATCTTAAAATGGGTGTAGTGCATGTTCGCACCAAAGCACACTACGCCGTACCGCACCACGCCATAATGTGCACTGGTGCATATGGACGCAATAGTTACCTGTCTTCCTGTCACAGACAGGAGCTCATTGCAAGTGTCGTCTCGGTCAAACAGCCATCCGCGGTGCGCCGGACACTACCAGCTTGGTAGCTGCGGGACGCTACCGGCGCTGCCACCATGCCGGACGTCGGGAGCCTACAAGCAAGAGCTGTTTGCATGTAGGCTCCCTATCCGGACGCGCCGCGTATCTCACCGGCCACTGGCATTGGAAGAGCACAGGCAACTCTCAGCGTCAAGGGATGACACTCAAGAAGTGTATACTGCCTTGCATCGGCCTCTTGAATGTCGCCACCTCCCCCCTCCCCCACCCCCTTTGGAAATGAGAAATAAAACTTCAGCGCACCAGAAGTTACAGCTTGAGTGATATTATGCACAAACATTTATAAGAACTCGGAGCAATATTTTTTGCAACTTGTTTGGGAAGTAATTAGTGTACGTAATGCGGTCTTGATAGGTGATAGAGGTGATAGAGAAATGTGCGGAATATATCCAACCCTTAAATATAGCTTTCATTGATTACGAGAAAGCGTTTGATTCAGTCGAAACCTCAGCAGTCATGGAGGCATTACGGAATCAGGGTATAGACAAGCCGCATGTAAAAGTACTGAAAGATATCTATAGCGGCTCCACAGCCACCGTAGTCCTACGTAAAGCAAGCAACAAAATCCCAATAAAGAAAGGCGTCAGGCAGGGAGATACGATCTCTCCAATGCTATTCACAGCGTGTTTACAGGAGGTATTGAGCGATCTGGATTGGGAAGAATTGGGGATAAGAATTAATGGAGAATACCTTAGTAACTTGCGATTCGCTGATGATATTGCCTTGCTTAGTAACTCAGGGGACAAATTGCAATACATGCTCACTGACCTGGAGAGACAAAGCAGAAGGGTTGGTCTAAAAATTAATCTTCAGAAAACTAAAGTAATGTTTGACAGTCTCGGAAGAGAACAGCAGTTTACGATAGGTAGCGAGGCACTGCAAGTGGTAAGAAAATACATCTACTTAAGGCAGGTAGTGACCGCGGATCCGGATCATGAGACTGAAATAATCAGAAGAATAAGAATGGGCTGGAGTGCGTTTGGCAGGCATTCCCAGATTATGATCAGCAGGTTGCCATTATCCCTCAAGAGGAAAGTGTACCACAGCTGTGTCTTATCAGTACTCACGTACGGTTCAGAAACCTGAAGGCTTACGAAAAGGGTCCTACTTAAATTGAGGATGACGCAGTGAGCTATGGAAAGAAGAATGATGGGTGTAACGTTAAGGGATAAGAAAAGAGCAGATTGGGTGAGGAAACAAACGCGAGTTAATGACATTTTAGTTGAAATCAAGAAAAAGAAATCGGCATGGGCAGGACATGTAATGAGGAGGGAAGATAACCGATGATGATTAAGGGTTACGGACTGGATTCAAAGGGAAGGGAAGCGTAGCAGGAGACGGCAGAAAGTTTGGTGGGCGGATGAGATTAAGAAGTTTTCAGGGACAACATGGCCACAATTAGTACATGACCGGGGTAGTTGGAGAAGTACGGTAGAGGCCTTTGCCCTGCAGTGGGCGTAACCAGGCTGATGATGATGATGAATGCGGTCTTGACTGGTTACCCGGATGATCTCGTTTTGTCCTCGCAACTTCCCAGATGTTCTCGTTTGAGTGTCCGGATGACGGCTCGGTCTTTTGGCTCAAGGTGACTTGAAGGGCGCCGAAAACGGGAGTTAAAAGCATTTTATGGTTAATATTGCCATTTACCACCGGGATCGAACCCGGGGCTGCTGCGCGGGAGTTAGCTACTCTACCACTGAGCCATGCCATCGCCTTCTTACGGCCAAACTGTATATGGCTTGGATCTGACGGATCGCGTCCTCACGTAGACCAACAATTTTTCATACGTGGGCCGATACAGAAGATGGCGCAATACCAGGGTGGAGGTGAAGCAGGCGATAATCACTTCCCATACGTGGGCAGATCGCTAGATAGCGCAATACCGCGCTGACCTGCGGCGGTGGTACAGTTCGCCATTAAGGAGCCCACACACATAGCCTCGCTGGTCATCCCTCTCCACAGAGTGGAAGGGCAGTGAGTTTTTTTCTGTAATACGCAGGAGCAGAGTCTTCAGCAAAACAAGAAAAACAAAGTGCTACAGAAATTTAAGGTTACTGAAAACACGTTGCTAGCTTGTAGCGGAAAAATTCCCTATACACGCGTCCTAGCGCCCCAGGAGATAGGCGATGTGAGATGCGCGCCACGTAGTGTCGATACGTGCACATCTTGCATTGCAGTTGCATTTTATTCCAGTTAGCAGGTCATGTAGCAGTCTCACAAGAAGCGGTACAAGGTAGATAGAGAAGCCTTAAGGAAAAAGAAGAGTAAGGAGATGCATAAATATCCTAAAATGAATAACATGTATGACACGCCTGAATAAATCAAGCAGGCTAGGTGACAGTTTGTCACCACCCCGTTTCGAAGGGGATGCCAATACATCATAATAATGCTAAATATCATCATCATTAGGGTGATATCGTGCTACTTGTCACAACTTGACATGCACGCCGCATAGCGTTGATACGTGCAACTTTTGCACTGCACAAGCGTTGTATTCGAGCAAGTGTTCGGACATGTAGCCGTTGCATGTAGCAGTAGCACGCTGCATGTAGTTGGACCTGGTCAGCTCAAGCAGACTAGGTGATTATTTGTCAACGCCTCGGTGCAAAGGGGAAACAAATAAATCATCATCATCATTATGAAAAGCAACGGTGCAGAATTAATCCCGCTTCCTTGGGAGAACTCTGAACAACACCGAGGTCAAATTTAGTAAAAATGAAGATAACTCCTGCCAAATCAGCGCACGAAGTTAAACATTTGTGGTTCAATTACGCCACGTGTAAAACATTTCCTTAGCAAGTACTCAAAAGAATTATATGTGGGAAAGCTTTTAAACAGGCGAGTCAAGTGTGTTGTTTAATTACAGAAAATTAAAGTTATTCGTGCAGGTGTTAAAAATAATTTGCTTAGTTGGAAATGCAGACGACAACCCTCACGCTTCCAAGCTCCTTCGGCGACTGGGAGGGTGGCATAGATTCCTGCAGGTAAAAAAAAAAAACGAGAATATACGATAAGGTGAGCTGCCATGCATCTTGACATTACGCGGTCAGTGCGCTTCTTGGGTAGAGTGCGAAAGTTGGAGGGAGAGAAATAGAGAAAAGGCGCAAGGAAAGTGACTAGGTGAAGCCACCTTGCGTCTGGCTGTCATGCTTCCTCCTCATTATTTCGACCTGGTCAACCGTGCCGACAAGGGTAAACGCAGTGGTAAACTTGTACGGGCCAATGGTACAGGCAGCCGACGAATGTGGGAGATGAAAGAGGAAGAAAACGCCGGTGAGAACGAGCACGTTTGGCACTCCTGTAGCGAGCTGCGCGAGCTGCCACAAATGAACCTTTCTGGAAAGAGCTGGTGCCATCTTAACGGCGGGGATAGGAAACTAGGCAACGAGGATTCGAATGTAATCTTTTTGGACAAAGGAAATTTCGGAACTCCATTTGCTGCAGTACGTGCATTCCTCCATAAGAGTCTGCTTTCTTTCTACTTCTCACTCCATCAGTATAGGGTAGAAAATCGCATTTCTTTGTTCTAGTTAATCACCCTGCCTTTCTCCTTTCATTTCACCTCTCTTCCTGTAGTCAAGGTGTTACTTTCAAGGATTCACCATCATCATAATCAGCCTATAATTATGTCTACTGCTGAACAAAGGCCTCTCCCAGCGATCACTAATTACTCCTGTGTTGGGCTAGCGCATTCCAACTTGCTCCTGGAAATTTCCTAATCTCGTCACCCCACAATATTCTGCCCTCCTCGAATGCACTTCCCTTCCCTTGGCACCCATTCTGTAACACTAATGGTTCACCGGTTATCTGCCCTACGCATTACGTGGCCTGACCAGCTCTATTTTTCTCTTAATGTCAACTAGGATATCGATTATCCCCATTTGTTTTCTGATTTACACCGCTCTCTCTTAATGTTATAAATATCACTTTTCTTTCCAATACTCTTCGTGCGGAACTTAACTTGTTCTTGGGCTATCTTGTTAACTTCGAAATTTCGACCCCATATGTTAGCAGTGATAGAATCCAATGATTGGAGACTTTTTTTTTTCACCGACAGTGAAAAGCTCCCGGTCATAGTTTGGTAATGCTTTCCGTATGCGTTCCAGCCTATTCTTATTTTTCTCTAATTTCCTTATCATGAATCATGAGTAGGGTACCCTGTAAGTAATTGACCTAGAGAAACGTAGTCTTACACAAACTCTGAAGTCTGAGTGGAGATCATGAATTAATGTTGTCTTGCCAGTCTATTCAACGTTACCTTTGCCTTCATATTATTCTTCAACCCTAGTATTACACATTCTCTGTTGAAGTCCTGAATCATTTGTTGCTACTCATCCCCAGTGTTGGTGATCAGGACAATGTCATTTGTAAACGGAAGGCTGTCGATGCATTCGCCTTTAATCCTCGTTCCTAAACCTTCCCAGAATAATAGCTTGAATACTTCTTGTAAGCATGCTGTCAATCCTATTGCACAGGTTAAACCATAATCAAATATTCAGACAATAAACGATCGTACCCAGTGCGGTTATGGGCGATGGGAGGCAACATGCCCAAGAAGAGCGGAGCATACACAGCCTGCACGTTTACCTGTGTTCCCAGCCCGTCAACGTCAGCGCGCAAACGCGTCTATTAACATATTCTGACGACAGCCAGATCGATATCCGTCAGCCCAGAACGGTCTACTAATAAATGCGTCTTAATAGCAACTCTGAAGAAGACAAAGTAATGCTGAATAGCTTGGCAAGAACAAGTTTGGAACAATAGCTTAGAACAAATATTCGTAATTGGCAGTCAGCCACTGGAATTACTTACAGGGGTCTCTAATTATAAGAACGAAATTTACAGATGCATATAAATGTGTTGGGGCACGTAGGGTAAGCATTACCAAATTAGGATCGGCAACTATAACTATGCTTAAAAAGAAAATTGCACAATCATAACATTCTACCACTGCTAATGTACGGGGCAAAAACTTGGACATTAACAAAGAAACATTAGATGAAATTAAGAAGCGCGCAACGAGCGATGTAACGACAAAGTATTAGGCATAACGTGAAGAGGAAAGGATAGTGGTGCCATTGAGTTGTTGGTTGTCCAGCTTGAAACGAGCGAGTTTTAGGGCGTACCAGGAACAATGTATTCGTTTATGGCTTCTCGTGGTTAAACACGCAGCGCTAATAGCAGCGACAGTCTTTACTTTTAACACCAAGCCGTCTGATACCTCACGCGCACCACGATACAGATCACGTGGAAGCATTAAGTTCTCACGAAGGAAAACTAAACGGAATTTCCAAACGTGACCCGCTATGTTTCCTCGCTTTTTCATTTCAGAAAATCCCTACCCGACTGTCAAGCTAAAACTGCGATGGCTGCCGTCCTACTATGTGACGCGGAGACGGTTTGTACATGATTCCAGCATTAGGTGGATCAAAGACTAAAAAAAGTACAGTGTTTTAGCTAATTTCGTATTCACGTGTGCATATTTCAGTGTACTTGCAGCATGTAAAGGAAGTACGTGCACAGAAAGTAAAACTTTGTGTCCGTTTCAAGGTTCCTTTAATTTCATCGGCATGCATTAAAATTTGATACAAACGCCCCACGGAGGCGAAAATTCTATCAAGCGAGCTATCTCCGATAGTCTGTCAGGGGAGGTTGTTTAAAGCATGCGCGTAATAAAGTGTTCATGCATGTTCGAAAGAAAAAGGAGAAAATCTATTACTTTCCTTAGATTCCCTTGGAAAAGGAAGCTTTGCTGTAGCGTTTATGTCTTGTTGCATTTCACGTAACCCTCTTAATAATTACTCGCAGTAATTTATAGTTACTCACGCCATGCAGCAGGTGTGCAGCCCTTGCTCAACAAGAACGTGCCATTCCTATGCGTTTGTGCCAAATCGTGCCTGATACGCCGCGACACCAACTCCCGCTTGCTCGATGGTCACGAGCAAAGTCGTATTCTCCGACTAGTCTCTCGAAACAAGATTTTGCAGCAGTGCACATGAAGATCACTGAGTAAGGGCAGGGACGTTAAGAATGTGAGACGGTGAGGAAGGCGTCCGAACTTTGCGACTCATGTACTGTTGGACTGTGTAATTTTTATTCATCCAGTGTTCTACTAAGTGCCAAAGTTTGTGTCGCTATTCTCCCTTTTTACGCCAATTTGTTTCCTTCGCCAAGTGACAAGGAGTAGCCAGTGCCCCCATAAAGGCGCCCAGCCTCTCCTAATATTCATTTCAATAAAAAAAAAAGGCGTCGTTTACCTTTCCGCTCAAGGATGGCCAAGTCCGGGTGAAAAACAACGCCGACGGGGGGGAAGCAACTGCTGCCTTTTTATCATTTTCCCGGCGCTACAGGTTTCCTTCTCAATGCGTGGAGTTAGAAGAGAATGCGAAAGATCAATAGCCGGGAGCGTTACATACTTTGGCAAAAACTGGACACTTAGCAAGCACTCTCACGCACAAGTAGCTCGCTTTCCGCTATATTCGCGATTCCAATTGTTGTGATGGTGCTTTCGTTTTTCACGTTTAGCGATGCGGGAATCTACTCCAACAACATTCGTTTTTATCAACTTCGTTAAACAAACACTCCGAGCGCCTGTGTAAGCAGTTATTATTGTTAACCTAGCCTATTTGTAGAGATCCACATTTATCTGAAAAAGCGCAGGAAGAGAACGCCCTCGATACGCTTTGGAGCAATATTTTTACACGGCGCGAACTGTTGTACGGGTTCCCATTTCCGTGAACGATGATGATGGTCTCGCTCGAGTACGCTAACTCAGAACTCTAGCGAATGCATAAACGTGGCATACTTTTAACGCGGCTATGCGTAGCGCTTTAAAAAACATTTCTGACAAGCGGCTGTTCTGCCGTGCCGACGCCAAGATGAAGCGATGAACAAGTTTGCGAAGTTGCCGTAATGGATAACTTTTATTCGTCTCTTCTCTGAATCAAGTTTTATTTTTCTTTGTGGTTATATATAAGTCTATATAATTAAGATTACTTCGTAAAGTAGCATCAGTTGCACTAAGTGCAGTGTTACTCGCCAGGCAAAGACAAAGAACAAAAAACTTAGAGAAATAAATAAACCTAAACTTCAAGACTGCCTACCATAATGAGTATTGTCCACGTAAAATACATCCAAAGGGGGCTGTGGCAGCAAAGCTGTAATAGTCGTCATCAGAAATATCGCCGTTGTAGACAACAAGCTGAAATTTTTATATTATGTGTCACCTGATACTGTCTGATCAATCTCCAAAAAAGCTATAGCCGTTCTTGCGCGGGCTGTCTGTAATAGTGTACGGGCAGTTTTGCGGTCTTACATCTTTTATTCGAATAGTGTTGATATATTTCCTCAGGTAACAGCACACACGTCTCTACAGACCAATATTAGGCGAAGCAAACATTCTTGCTGATTATTTCAACTCCAGCAGCATATAAACTTGACATACTCGAAAGTGAAGTCTGTAGAAGTCAAAGTGGTCTGTATAGTAAGAAAATGGTCGTTAACTTATCTTACACGATTTACATTTAGCAAAAGGTGGTTAAAGGTAACGTAGGCTAGACTATTACGTCGAGTCGGACTTATTGTGTTTTACTGCAGCTGTCAACATCAAATTATGGGATTTCACGTGGCAAAACCACATTCTGATTATGAGGCACTCCATAGTGAAGGACTTCGTTTTATTGTGGACCACCGGGGGCTCTTTAACGTGGAGCTCAATCAGTACACGGGCGTTTTCGCATTTTGTCCCCATTGAAATGCGGCCACCATGGCCAGGATTTCGCCCCCTGACCTCCTGCTCAGCAGCCCAACACCGCACTGCAGCTGTAATTATCTGGTCCTGTTCGCATGTTCTTTGCAAGCGACAAGCCTTGAAACCTTACCGGAGAATTAAAGCCCGTCATTCACCTCACTTTTGTGAGATTTCTGGCCATTCCTGACTCAAAATAGGCTGCTCCGTTGAGCCTTTCGACCAGCAGTTTTCAAGTAATCTAATCCTCGTGAACGCAAAGGCCTGGCACCTCTTTGGCAACATTGTTTTACGATATAGTCTTCCTTATAGTGCTAAAATTTATTACATTCACCTACAATTCTTTTTAAAATTTTTATTGTGTTCTCCTTACTCAACATTCGTGTAAAAAAAGTAAAATGTTTTTGGCCGCTCCCGGCGCTCAGGCTTTCGTAAGCGTGAGTCGCCGTATCTGCGATACTTTTTATCTGCATCCTCTGCGTGTGTTCTGTAAAATGAAATATCTCTCTTTATTTTTACTCCCACAACAAATTGACAAAACCAAAGCGCGTGAAAGCTACCGAAAGGCACGCACTGACCAATATGAAGATTGAAAACACCATAACCTCTCCCTTTATTTGATTACGTGGAAGGCGGAGCGTCCTAGCGTAGATCCTCAAACATAAGCCCTCGACGTTGAGACAGAAAAGCGGTGGAAGCTACGCAAACAATGAAGAATCACTGGGACCGGGGGACGTTTGCCTCCAGAATCCGGGGTGGCCTCGATACCGCAGCCCACGGGAGAAAACAAGCAACAAAATGCCACGGTTCAGAGAATGGATGGGCACACACGTAAAACGCACAACATGGAAAATAAAGAAACTATGGAACATGGCTTCTACGTCGTATTATGTTTCCTAGCTTGTGGGTTGTGGGTGATTCAATGTTCCTCTCTTGCTGGAAGATAGTAACAGCGGCATAAATGTGTCAGCAGCGGCAAAAACGGCCATCGTGAATCCACAAATATGCTATGCACAGATATAGCGACAAATACGTAAGTCCTTCTGCAGAAATATAAACAGCACACAACTGAACTCAGTAGTCCTGTGAGCAATTGGTTTTATTCTATACATTCATAAGGTATTAAGGTTTCAGCGAGAACCTACGATATACAGTTTTAATTACGGGTGTGGACACCGCATCATGTTTTGTATGAGGTGTGAGTTAAAGACGTGTGGTATCCACTATTAGTGTGCGGTTCAGCCGAGTGATATATAGTTTGAGGCACCTGCCTGTGTGCTTGTGTGCAACCGAGACTGCAGGCTTTCGACCTCAGGTGCCGGTTACCTTCAGCACTAACGGCAATTCTGGAGCGCAATCAATGCAACCCAACCAGAGTAAACGTTTGCTTCTCTCCGCGGGTCCCGGTGCTCGATTCAATAAAGAAAATACACTACCAGACTAGCGCAAAACTCGGTTCAATGCAATTCCTCCCGAATATCAACTACTATACATGTTTTAAGCTGTTTGTCGGCCTGCATGAACAGGTCCGCTGGCACAATAACTCGTACGTCAGATCGTGTGCGCGCCTGTACGAAAGCGCACGACAACTGCCAGGGCTGGGTATACTTTTTTTACTTCTTTGTTTTTGTGTCCAGTGCTTCGTGGATCGGACATTGCGTTGTAGAGATGGAGGACGGACCGGGCCCCACCTAATCTAATTTCCGGGTCGCTTTCGACAACGTTGGCTCCGAGCTGAAATCACATCACAGGATTGCCTGTTGTCGCGGCTCAACGTTCGCGCATTTCGCGCGACCAGAGCCCCGCTCGGGCAGTGGATGTTATCACTGCGACAAGGTCCGGTGGCCTGGAGAAATACGCCCTCGAGTCGGAGCCAGGAGCGTGTTAATAACATCGCAGGGCTACAAATATTGCCTGGATAACGTTGCTACGTGGTTATCAGAACGCTTAACTTTGGGCACTGCGGCAACGTAATCACCTTTCACGCGTTTTTTAAGCCACAGATTGTTGGGCAAGTCACGACACATATGTGACAGAAAATACCATATCTCACGCATATGAGTAAGCAATAAAGCTTTTATGCCTGGACACACATAAAATTGGAACAATAGGCACTCAGTACTTTAAGAAAGGATTTGATGGAGTTCTAAGTCAACTGTGTTTTTGATAATTTAAAGGGCGCTGTAATATAGCCTATCATTACTTAAGAAACCCCGTGTGACTCATACCATAATTCTATTGGATCGTTTACATGGGAATATAGAGATTTCGGTACATGATCTTTTATTATTTAGGGAAAATTAGACATCCACCCATCCATAGCAATTGATACAAAGGAAACCAATACGGGTTCTTCGAAAGAAAAGCCTCGCAGTTCAAGAAAAATTCATCCTGGCCCGGGACTCGAACACGGGACCACCGCCTTTTCCGGGGCAGCCGCTCTAACATTTGAGCTAACCATACGGCTAGCAGATGGCAGGACGAAGTCGAATCTGTCAACAACTTGACGCAAAGGCCAGAGTTTGACGTAATAGTCCTGCGAAAACCCGCAAGGTGGAGAGATGTAGTTAAGGAAAACTGAGACATCCACCCGTTCGTAGCAATTGCTACAGATGGGTGTTGCATTGCAGAAAATAGGGACAGCTTCCACCTATTTGGCATTGCTTCAGTTTTGTAACTGTTTTTTCATGAGACATCTTATTGGGGTGCTGAATTCCCTGCGCTATGTTTACGCAACACGCCTACATTTATGTAGCGTCATAAATTTCCCGCTGATTCCCCTTGTTTTATGCGCGGCCTGTTTGGTCGCAGCGCTTGGCATTGTCTTACTATTTTACTCAAATGACACTCGGAACTCCTTGGATAAATGTACAAGCAGCATTAAAGGTAAGAGAACAATGAAAACAGTTATGAGCGTAAAAAAGAAAGATTATGCTTGACATATCATTCAAATTCTGTTTTAGAAACTCCCCATCGTAGACACATCGTCGTTGCCGTCGCTTCACAATGTGCCTCACTGGCTATAAAGAAACAGTGCCTTCCCTGGATAAATGCCACCAAACAAAGCTGAGGGAAAACAATATGTGTAGTTTTTTTTTTTCGGTTTAGTCGTGAACGGCGCGAGAAAGTAGGTCTCGTCACAATGTCAACTCCTTTATTCTGGCATTTCATCTCCCGAAAGGGGAAATTGCCATCCACCTGAATGTAGGTGGAAGCTTCAAAGGAAACCCATGGAGGTTTCTCAAGAATAAAGCTTCGCGGTTGAGGAAAAAAGTCTTCCTGGTCCAGAATTGGAACCCGGGACCAACGCTCTTCCGCTCTACCATCTGCTCTAACCAGAAGTTGACCCCGGGTTCGAATTGCGAACTTAAACATTTTTATTTATCACTTACCAAGCCATTTCTTTTCTTTTTTTTTGGGGGGGGGGGGGGGGGGAGGGGGAGCCTGTACGGCTTTCCTTTGTACCTTCATGCTACGTTCGGGTAGATGACAATTTTCTCTTTCATGATTCTTTATGCACGTTGAGGGATTCCCCAGAACTGATTTGCTATTTCTTGTCTTATCTTTCAAAAAATTTACCCCATTGTCCAGCTACACCGCGGCCAGCCAGATCCCTACGCTGGATGACACATATCTCTCTTTCCTTCCATTCTTATTTCTTGTGTGTCTATACTCACTCCTTTATTTTCATCATAAACCTCTTCGTCGGCGCAATGGCAATGTTACTTTGCCACAACACTTTCTTTTATTTAGAGAAAGTATCGTAATATTGTGCAGGGCATGGATTATTGGAGCGACGCACCGTAAATGGCGTCTCTCATCTGTAACAGCCCAGTAGGCGTGAGGCCAGAATACTTACTGTAACTCAAGGATAAAATTTGTGTATATGAATGCGGACCTCGTCCCATAAGGAAAAACGTTTGTTGCGTAATTAACGAATACGACTCGTAAACTTTGTCTCAGTGCAAGCGTAGTGTCTGCTCAAACGGCTGAACTGTCTCTGGTGGAATGGTGGAATGACAGGACAATCTGTTAGCATTGTTTCATTCCGGCAGTCTATTTGTGCGCTGTGTAAACAATAGGTCTCAATTTTAGGAAGACGTTTGTGGATTCTCGGCTAATTATTTAGAGATGGGATTGCTTAACTAGTGCCTCTACTGTAACTATATACTTTAATCGGTAATCAGCAGTTTCTTAACAAACGGATGCTTAGCTTGGACTCTGTATTTTGACAAGGGCACTTATAGCACAGGGATGTACGGATGCAAATGTCAATATAGTTTCAATGTATCGGTATGGATCCGACCTTCGTCAGAGAAAATATCTTATAGGCGATGCTTGCTTTTAAAATACGCAAAGGCCCCGTCATACTCAATATGAAAACAGGAGCTACATTTCTAGTGGTCTAGCTTAGACAAATGCTGTTTATAAGGATCAAATGTTAAGCATTTTGAAAGGAAAACCCATTAGTCTAGGAAATTGAAGGCAGCCCATCCAGAAATCAGTAGTACACCCTCCTGTATAATCAAAAAGGTGCTTAAGGTGCGTGCGGGCTTAGTGTGACGGCGGCTGTTCATTGTATGGAAGGCCATAATGCATGTAGCAGCACCATCAAGTCACATATCAAGAAAGAATACCCACATGACGAACATTTATACTGTAAAATGCTTCCAAGCATACTGTAAGTAACACCAATACACACTTAAAAATTACATTCCGGGACTTTACGGGTCAAAACCACGGTATCATTACGAGGCACGCCATAGCGGAGAACTCTGGATCAATTTGACTACTTGGGGTCCTTTAACGCGCATCAAATGAATGCTACGCAGGGGTTTTGCTCTTCGCCATGTCGAAATGCCCCCGCCGCGCCCGGGATTTGATCCCGCGACCTGGGGCTTAGCAGCGGAACACCAGTGCCACTACGCCACCACGGCGGATCGATCCAGCAATACACCTGACAACCGAAGTAAAGAGCCGCAAAGAAAGCGCCACCGAGGATTTGTTACAATAAAAACAATTTGAAAAAAAAAGCTGTAGCAAATGTATCAAGCAAAACGAAAAGTCAAACAAGAGATACCGTCAAAAATCTCCTTGCATATAACGGAAAACCAAAAAAAATTATTTTGCAGGAACCACGATGATGATTGGCGCGTTGGTTAAGTTGTTTGTTTACCATATGAGGGATTGGCGACGATTGTCGATGTAAGCAAATAGACAAACACCTTTAGTAAAGCTACTCGCTTCATTGAACGAATGATGTGATCAAGGCGCACAGCTGTTGCATAAGTTGTTTTATTGTGTATTTCCGTCAGGAACAGAACTGTCAGCCTGTACAGCTAGCGGTGTTAGTGGCTTCTCACGTACCTGCTACAGGGCATGAGGGCGGCGGGAGAAGAGACGTGCAATTCTGCCCTAGCGCTCCCACACAGCATCTAAACTTTCAGACGTGTGAAAGTCCTCGCGCGATAGCCCGTGCTGGCGAGTCCCGTTCAGACACGACGTTACGCAGGCATGTCTTCAACTGAGCCAAGTTCTTTCGCATCGTCGACCATTTCCTATTCCCTATACCAGAATTCATCAAATTATATTAAGCACCCATGGCAATACACCGGAGGTTTTGAGCAGACTTGTGCGTAACTAGTTACATGTAATTAATTACTTCTAATAGGTTACTCTTCCTGGTATTTTGGTAATTTAACTATTATTTTGTTTACTCGGTAACGCTTACTGTAATAAAGTCACTTTTTTTTTCAGCAACCGATTACATGTGATCAGTTTCATTATTGATGAGACGAGTTGTAACAGGCAAAGCAGCTTTGGGAACCTGAATTTGGCGAGAAGTAGAGAAGAAAGCCTGAAGCCGATTACACTAACAATCACTTCATTCAAAAATCTAATTGATTACAGTTACCAATCACTGTCCCACAAAGTAACTGAGGAATTCCTCATCAGTTACCAATTACTCCTAGGATATCTACCTGCTAACATTTTTAGCATCACATAGATGCATTAAAACAAAGCGACCTGATTTGGCACTTTCAGTGCGTTCTCGGCAGTACTTTTACGTTGCTTATGTGCCATAAGAACTGCTTTCAAAGAATGTCATCAGTAATCGTCCCTAATTTTTGTTGTCGAGACATCAGCTCGACATTTAAAACTCACTCGAGGAGGAAAACGAGATGCTAAGAGAGGGAAGCTCATCAATTCGGCTGATGTGCGCGATGAGGGGTAGCAGGGTGGCACCGCGTTTGCCGTGTCTGAACATGGGCATTCGCGAAGCTGCTGCGTGGCAGGGCTTCAGGCGTTGTTCTCTACCTCTCGCCAAATTCAGGTTCTCAAAGCTGCTTCACCTGTTACAATTCGTCTCATCAATAATGAAACTGGTTACGCGTAATCGGTTGCTGAAAAAAGCCACTGAATTACAGTGAGCGTTACCGAGCAAACAAAGTAATAGTTAAATTACCAAATTACCAGAAAAAGTAATTAATTACATTTAACTTGTTACGTACAAGTCTGCTCAACACCACCGGTGTACGACCATGGGTGCTTAATAAAATTTGACTAATAGATTTTTTTTACTCTTGTAAATGCTGCCTCTAGAACTCATAGGTTTGTGAGAACGGCATTTGCATTGAAGGTACGTGTCATCTGACACATTTAATTTTAGGCGTTCGGCGGGTTAGGAACGCGTCCCGCAACTTGATCACGCGTGAACACGCACCCGTTGAATCGGCGGCGTAAACCCGATCGCCAGCCACTAACCACCCACAGCCAAAAACCGACCGCAAAAACGGTCGAAAGATCCAGAGAAAGCTGTTCACTTTAAAGGAGCGCACACAGGTTCACCAAAAATATGTGACAACAGCTCGCGAATATCAGCAGTCCAAGATTAAATATGATACAGCGAACAAGCGGAAGCTTAGTCTCAAGCGAGCGTTTCGGTAAAGGGGCTTGTGTGCGTAACAACAACAACAACGACAACAACAACAACAACAACAATAACAGCAACACGGCAAAGAAGAGTGCACGTGAGGCAGCGTTTGCCGCGTGAATGACATACTCTCTCGGAAGCCATAAAACAAAAGAAACAGCAATTGGACAGTCGAAAAAACGAAATGCACGTTCTTAACAGCGCCCAGACATGCGCCTTCGTGTACGGTTCTCGACGCGCTCTACAGGTTTGATGGCGCGCGTCGACCGGTCGGAGTGCGCGGGCTGAAACGGCGCCCATAAAAGGGAGACACGTTTTCGTAATCTAGCCACCACTTCTCGCCACTCCATCCGTTCGATCTTTTTCCATCCGGCTTCCTATTTCGTACGGCGCAGTAGCTTGGCCCTAGACGCGTATATATATAACCGCAACGTTTCCCGGCCACCTGCATAAAGGCACGCGCTTCGGCGCTCACAGCGACACGGAAACCTCCGCAGTGCAAGGTGGCAGTAACGTGAGATTTCGATGTGAGAAGTATACTTTGTTGCTGTCGAAAGTAAAGGCGCTCACTGCTTGCGCCTTGGAAAAAAATCGGCCCTTTGCTAGGGAAATCGTGAAGCGTCGATGTGACGCGGCCGTGGTTATTTCAATGGCTTCCACGGGGGTTGTGGAATGCCCTGACTTGCGGTCCGTTCCGCAATCGGCGCTTTTTCTCTCGCTAGCTTCTCTTGAGATGCTGTTCTTTCACTATAGTTAGCATCACGCTCGCTAGCTTTCTACCCTCTCAAAAATTTAATTAAAATATCCTATTGAAATCTCTCTGTAACTTCCGGATGATGTTTTGAAGGATTTTCTGACCTAAATATATGTCTTTTATCGAAAAAAAAAAGAAATCTGTCACTCACAAAGTGTTAGTTTTTAAGCCAGCCGTATTCAAAGACACGTGAACATTTCCACACGGGATAACCAATATCAAGCGATTAAATTTGTCGGTTTCTTAAGAGAAATTGTCTACAATATTGAATGCAATACCATTCAGAAAACGACAGTTATTTTCTTACATTTACGATTATACCGCAATACATATAAACTGTAAATAAATAACATAAAGTGTAAAACTGGCAGAAACAAAGCAAGAAACAAACAAAATGAGAAGAAGACTTCCATATGCACCCGCGCTTGGTAAAGAAAGTTCGTGAGGGCTAAGGAATAAAAACACTAATACATGCGTAGCACACGAACGTGATTGTTCAAGCATCATATCGAACATATAATGTACGTAGAATTCATGGATATCTTAACTTCAAATCGAACTTATTAGCTCTCTCTCTCAGCAAGAAAATCCCGTAAGGCTGGGATGCAAACTAAGCGCCACAACGACGACGCCTGAACTCGTCATTTTTGTCGACCATAATGAGCAAACACAAAGACAACGCGCTTCTAATACCTTGAACCAGATCACGTGTCCCTCGTGCAATGTGCGCAAGACCGGTTCTCGTACTTACAACATGAAACGTGACACGTCTGTGATATCGAGAACCGGGAATATGTTTACAGCCGCAATGAATGGCTGAGAGGTAAACGTAAGTTCTCGCACTAAAGGAAAGCTTTTTGCAATCTGGTGAATGTCGAACAGGAAGACCACGCAGGAACATGTGGCTGGCTACCGCTTTTACTGAAGCAAGGTTTGACTACGGGCTAGTTGGAATTCCATGGTATAAATTGCGCTTGTCTACGTCGTCCTTTTTTGTCCTCCGTCTATGTTTGCGCTGTAAGTGACAATTTATACCGCTTTTAGTCAGTTTGCCGCAGTGGTAGGTCGCTAACAGCACGGAGGTCATCTGCGGTCGACGCAGTGACAGGTCGAGGGGGTAGTAGCAAGGAAATCGCAAAAGATCGTTAACTGGCAATGAAGGGTTGCCGCTAGCCCGGTGAGCAAAACCTCTGTACCTCTATTTTAGGTTCGTCGTGGACACCAGAGTACGCTGCTTGCTTTGAGTTCTGTAGGTGGTGACTTGACGTCTGCCACATGCGTCCTTTTCTTTTAGCGTGCCATGAAGACCCTGCATGCTTTTTTTAATATCTTTGTAACCTGGATTGCAGGACACACAACTGATTAAGAAAACTGGCACAGTCAGATACAGCTGCAAAAGGTAAATTTGCGCCTGAATGGTTTCTTCGTCGTTTCACAATGCGCATAACGTGCACATACGGAATCGCTGGCAAGAGGCAATTTGAGTCATAGGGTTAGGCAATTAGGCTAGAAGAGATAGCAAACACCTTATTAGCGAATACCTATTTAGGGCACCCAGGTACGTTCAGTGATGGTGAAAGTGATGGAAGAGAGCTAGCTTAAGATGTAGGAACAAACAACGAAACATGGGATTCATTGCAAATTGCATGTGCGTACTCATCTAGCGTCTTTGAGTCATAAAATCATACTAATGCAAATCCTGCTAAAGACTTTTGACCATAACTGAAAGAACGCGTGAGTTCGATAGTCGATGACAAGCTAAGAACAAAGTTATATGCACGCTGTCCAAATTAAAGGCAATTTGCGTACACGTGCCAGCCACTGAGGCTCGCTAATTTGTGACCAAGAGATCTTGCTCATTTAAAACGGCTATGTTCTACGTACGAACATGTGATATGTGGGGCAAATTTTATGGAGAATCATCATATCACTCCTGAGCCAAAGATAATATTTTAGCTCGCAACAGCGAGCTTTTCTTGGGCGGAGCTAGGTTCGTGGGCGGAGCTAATTTTGTAGGCGGAGCTTGTTTGTAATTATTAGGCTGGCATCGACCGTATGTTTAGCCAAGCGTGAAAGATCCATACGGCAATGTGAACTTTGAAAGGAGCGTGACTGTGCATGAAAGCATTTCCTAAAAACGCAAATCCCATTTACTTCTGTTGCAGCCGATGATAATCCAGTGAAATGAGCATTGTCAGCCCGTAAACACAGAAGCCTCAATTTAATTTCCACTCTCGCATTTGAAACGACAGCCCGGATTTGTGTCTTACACTGTCATTCAGCTTGGAAGCACTCTTAAAGAAGGGTACAATATTCTATAGGTATTCTCTCTACAAGTTAGGAAGGTATCATGGTAAACATTTACGTTCATTTTTTGTTGTTGTTTAAAGGATTACTGAATACTCCAGAATGCAGTTGTTACTCAAAATATTTACGAGTATTGCTGATTTCCCAAGTGGTGTGGGCGGTCAAATGACCACGTGCAGATTTGCTTCCCTATACGTCAGTTTACATGTATGCTTATATACGGTGTGTCTTAGTTCAATGTTCAACGAAAAGTATTTGCGCGCCGGTGTACAAAGAACCGACTCTTTCGAGTTGTACTATAAACACGTACACCTGTAGACTAGTTGGAAGGGACAGAGTTTCAGTATGCAATGCCGCAGATCTATAAAGCATTTCATTAAAAGTTCAGTTAGATACACAAAGCATGTTCCGTGCCTGTCTGATTTAGAGTACACAGAGATATGCGGGTTTGCTTTGAAAAAAATGGTACTGTAAGAAAGGAACTCTGCGAGAACAATTTCAGTTGGACGTGGTTTCTGCGTTGTTGGTGTATATATATCTATAGCTGCGGATTTCTCGGAGGCCGTTTGTAGAGCTGTTGTACTGGGCTCGTGTAGCACGTCCATAAAAATAATCGTCCAGCCTATCTCCTTGCTTAATAAGTAACTCATGTCTTCCAACTGTAGCACAGAGGCCGGTGTCCCCAGAAAAACCGGCCGGTGTCCCCAGAATCTTTAGAGGATGATTGTCTGAGATTAAACTGAGACCCCATATTTAAGCAGCCGTCATGTGCTGTTCCTATTTATTCATGTTTTCGTGTGTTATTTAACCCTATAATGCGCGCATTCCCTTTTTGCACACGCCGTGTACCGTCGCTTACATTACACGTGGGATGGTCAATAAAGACGGAGTCTGATGTTGTGAAATCTTGATTTCTGAAAACATTCATCGAAACTTGCATTACATTCTATATGCTTCCCAGTAATTGAAATGCGTGCTTGCCCACCGTTTCTACCAAGCTTAGATAACTTGATTCCGGCCATCTTTTGAGAATTACTTTAAAATCACCTCCAATTTCCTAACTACACCTTCTGTCATGAAAAAGCAACGCCCATTTTTACCACGAAGTAATAATAATAAAAAAAAGGTTGGAGAGTGCCACATCTGGACTGCAGAACGGGTTTTGGAGTTGTTGCGTTGCTTCAAGGAACGACAAAAAGATACCGCTTTGATACGGAAGACGACATGGAACCGGGCGCAGTTACCACATTGAGGGTGATCTTTAAGCTGGTGACAAAAGATGGCTTGATTCATGCTACCTAGGCTTGGTATAAACGATGGGACGTGTGCATTTCATTTACTGCGGAGTATACAGAAAGAAAAAAAAAGTGCCGATGAATACTTCTGAGAATTTTGACAGCATGGGCCTCAGTCTTTATCTGGCAACCCACATATCTTATGTATAGTCTATACAACATAAAGGGTCAGTCACCGTCCAGATGTAAAGAACAATGTTTCTAAGCAAACTTTACCAACAGCACGTTGAACGCGTCTTCTCCGCGCGTAAGACGAGGCTCTACCTCATAGATTTCATGGCCATGGCAGAACATTGATCCTCTGGTGAGGGCACATAACTAGTAAGGAGCCCACTAACTAGCAAGACATTTGGAAAGCTCGGTCAGAAAACGTGGCAGGTAGAAAAAGAAAACACAATGAAAACACGTGGTGCAGTATTCCGCTTGCTTATGCAACAAGTACTAGATGTCACGGCACAAGAATACACCACCGACATTCATGTTCTTTAAAAACCGGCTGCGCAGTAGAATAAAAAGAGAATGTTCAAATTAATTTTGCTAGCCAGCGTGACAAGTATGCGTCTTCCTAGTGTTCTTACAAGCCACTCTTATACATTGAACACTTCAGTACATAATCCGTCGTGGTAGCTTAGTGGCTATGGCATTGCGCTGCTGGACCTGAGGTTGCGTGTTCAGTCCCGGCCAGGGCAGCTGCATTGCAATAGCGGGGAATGCACACGTGTACCGTGCATTGAGGGAACATTAAAAAAGCCCTGGTTGTAAAATTTAATCCGGTGTCTCCCAGTACGGCGTGCCTCATAATTGTGTTTTCACATGCGAAAGCCCAGAATTTATTTCACACTATGGACAGCATAAAAACTGTGCTTTTTCTGCGCAACTCGCGAATGGACGCATAGTCACTTCAGCAGTAGGGGCGAGACAGACCTCTTAATCACGTGGCATGGCGAAGCATCATTTTAGGCTGCATTACTGCCTCACAGAGGGGTTTCTACGTAAGCCGCGTTTCACAATGCCGCCTGCCTAACCAGATAAATTGAATGAATAATTTGATCAATTGAAGTCATAGCGTTGGATTGACACTGACAAAACAAACGACAGGACGTGCTCTGTCAACTGAATTTCGAGCAGTCGCAAACCTATGCTTTTTGAATGCGCTCCGCAAATCATGCCCCCACCGGATGCCAGCAAATTATGTCCGCCTGGGCAGATAATTCATCTGTAGTAATGTAATTCGAGCAACATTTGTAGGCCTTTAATTAAAGTTTGTTTGAAGTAAAAAAGGAAAACATTTCATAGCCTGGAACCAAAAAGACGACATGAGAGTATTGAGCTAACCTAACTTGTTCTTCTGTGGGCCTTTCTTACTGGAGAAACAGGCGTGCTCCATAACCCAACGCCCAAGCTACTGGATTAGGCTTGTTCGCAGCTAATCGTAACAGAATATCACTTTAAGAAAGTACTCCTTAATTGTATACGGAAAAAATAATCCTAAAAGTTTTTCAGCTTTCCAGTGATCTCGCCTTGCTGAGAGTGCGTCTCCTTTAAGTGATAATCATTATGCTCAGTAATAAATGTCTTCCGTAACGACTGCCTTTCATAACGAAATCTATGAAAGGGGTCTACATGAAACACGAAGCGTCAAACGTAAATTAAGTGATTTCTAAACTGCACACATTACTCATCCTACGACGTTCTGTTGTGAGTTTACGTTTACTTCCCACCCCTAGTTTGTTACTGTATGTTACTTGCAAAAGGTGGACAATACTTCATGTGTAAAAAAAAAAAATGCTCTCTGCTCTATTCGAAACATGATTGGCCCTTTGTATCCATTCAATGTGTGGCTTAAAGCGCGAAGCTAAAAGACGCGACGATTACTTCCACAGTGCTTGATGCACCATTCAAAACAAACAGCCCACTACGGACCCATTCTATCTGTCCCCGTGTGCCAGGCAAATTCGCGGCAAACAAGCCCTCTTGAATCGCGAGTGCATTCAGAGCGTAATTTGATTTCCAGTAGGGCTCACCGGAACCGGAAGTGCTAGGGTTTCGTCGTGAGGGGCCGACCGCCGTTATAGAAGCAATAATGAGACACCGCGTGGCTTTGTTGCTTAATCCCATCGCATTGTTCCGTGGCAGTCTACTCGAATGCTGCTGTTGCGTGCGGCCTAGCATTATGAACTAGAAATTACATTTGATCTGCGCAGCGGAGCTTTGTACAAGTTTGTGCACGATTCATGGTTGCATATATTTATAGAAGATGTGTGTGTGTGTGTGTGTGTGTGTGTGTGTGTGTTTTTACGGTGCCTTAAGGCAGTCCTACTCGGGTCAAAGGCACGAAAGAACAAACCAAGGCGACACGCAGCTAACTAACAGCTAAAATCTTTGCCTGCTCTTGGCGGACGGCCTTGAACTGTAGGTGACTAGCCTCACCATTAGGCAAGCATAAATCGAGCATCGTTATCAGGCCTTGACCTCAGTCAATGAATAAGTTAGGATTAGACTAATTCTGATTATTGCTTGTTTAATTATTCTAGTTCATGAGCATGCACACAGAGAACATTAAGTTAGAAAATTTCTCAAGACAATATAATTCCAGAATTCGGGTGTTATGTTAATTTTCTGCGTATATTTAGCACGTTCTTTGTAGCGCAAAAACTTGAACATGGAAGAAAGCTGAGAGGACCGAGAGGAAAGGAAAGATGAGTGCTACACTCACAACTGTTTCTCCCAAAAGAGGACATCCTATGCATATATATATGCAGAGGATGTCCTCTTTTGGAAGAAACAGTTGTAAGTGTAGCACTTATCTTTCCTTTCCTCTCGGTCCTCTCCGTTCTTTTCCCATTTTAGAGTTGTTGCGCTACAGAGAACATGCTGAACATATGTAGAAAATTGTATATATATATATATATATATATATATATATATATATATATATATATATATATCCGAAAACAGCACGATCACTTTCAAATGGAATGACAAACGGCCAATAAGAGAGAGTACCAGCCCAGTAGAAATTCTATTTGGTCGCGCATGCCTTGTAGGTGAATGATCAAGTGATAAACTGTATTTCTAAATAAACAATGGGCTCTCTATTTCGGTCCTTCATACATGACTTTTATTATCTGTGTAGCCCTACCAGGAAAACAATGGCCAATATAAAAACGTCTTCCTTGGGAGCAATCGAACATCGAATGTATGCAGACTCATGTCCGTCTTTTTCAGAACTTCTTGGTAGCACGTCTCAAAATATTATTGCATCTTTACAACTGATAAAATGATAATCTGTCGTTTTCACTACTTCGCAAAGACAATTCACAGATGACTCAAAAAAGACTATGATTACGCTTCCTGGTATTAAAAGGTAGTTTGTCTGTGGTAATTTGGGGAGAAAATGACCTTGTGCATGGAGAAGAGGCACTTTACAAATCCCCAGAAGTACGCTGTAAACTCATAGACCAGAGGAAGCGGAGTGATTAAAGGGCATTAGATCATAAATACAAATCCGAACCAAAAGAAAGTGCACTTCGAAATAAGCTACATACATGAAACCTCACAAAAGCGGCTGTTCATAGCATCAAAATTAAAACATTAGGCTGGACATGACAATGGTTTGCAACTTCTTCCTGCCTACAAAGATATCATGAGAAGGCAACAAACACTGACACCAAGGACAACATAGGGGAAATTACTTGTTCTTAAGAAATGAAAATAAAGAAACGATAAATTAATGGAAATTAAAGTGGATGAAGAAACAGCTTGCAGCAGGTGGGAATCGAACCCACAACCTTCGCATTTCGGTCTCGAATCTGGCAACATTGAAACCTTCAGGTAGCATATGTTATTGACCAGTTGCCTTCACTCAAGAAGATCACGTTCTTGTGACGCCTGCGGCAAAAAGGACGTTCCACGTCCGCCGCCTAGGTCTGTGAGTGGTGGCGCTGGCTAGCACTCCCAGGGTTCTAATAGGACACATAAATACCCAAGAAAGTGGATGGGGAAGCGGCACCGCGGTAGCTCAATTGGTAGAGCATCGCACGCGAAATGCGAAGGTTGTGGGTTCGGTTCCCAGCTGTGGCAAGCTGTTTCTTCTTCCCCTTCAATTTCTATTAATTCATCGTTTCTTTTCATTTATTAGGAACAAGTAATTTCCCCTATGTTGTCTTTGGTGTCAGTTTTTTTTTTTGGCTTCTCATGATATGACTAATAAAAATCGGGCCCCCCGGTTAACCCCCTTCCTTGTCGTTTACTTCCTACAAAGATGTAATATATAGTGCAGGCTCATCACTATTCCAGGACACATATTCAAATTTTCCCCAGAACAGTTGCTAGTTTTCTATAATTCTCTAATGGTTACCTGTAACGCTTACCTGTTTAAACTGGGTTGGGCAAAACGACTTGTAATCTGCTCCTGGAAACAAAGATGTACTGGCAATGGTTCACTGTTTCAAGGCCTATAATCGGCGTTGCCAAAGATCATTTGCAAGTTTTTTTCCCATCCACTGCCCTCGAACGTATTGAGACGAGATAACCTTTTTAAGCTAGTGTGTATGCTGGTGGACTTGGCTTAGTGCATCTTTATGTGAGACAGTTTTTAATTTCTTTCTTTCACGTGATAGTTAGCATAGTAATTCGCGTAATTAACGCCGTAAAATAATTCATGCAATACGTAATCAATCTGCTGACGAGCATTATGTCCCCTGGCTTCCCATGATGCCTTTTCGTGATCGTATATGTTGGTGGTTGCACTTGTCACGCGCCGACCTTGTTCATAAATAATCCGTGCTCACGCCACGGGGTCGACTTGTTTCTTCGTTCGAGTCATTCCTTAAAGCACGCGGCTTGTCTGTATTTTCATCTGTAATCCGCATAACGAAGAGCATGCAGTTGGAGTGATATTAATGTGTGAATTCGAGGAATGCATAGTATTCGAATATGTCATAGCCCATCTGTAATCCTAAAACAATTTGAGTGCAAGATATCAGGAGACTTTCATTCGGACTGTAACATCGCTTCGAAGGGAGTCGTATGTACAACAAGCACGAATTGTGAATGGGAAAACAGGTTACAAAACAAACCGCTAACTTGAAAGTCGCACTAATGAATTTCGGAGATCGTACCTGTGGCATTTTTAATCCAATTCTTTGAGCAGAACATTGCAAGGCTGCAAAAAGAAAAGGGCAGGCAATAAATTTCAGAGTACTGTGTGCTGAAAATATTCTAAATCACTACCGTCCTTCCACCCTTAGTTCGGAAACATGGTTCTATTTCTTTTATAGGATTAAGTATTCACAAAAACATCGCTCATTGCATGACACTTGGGCGTTCGCCAATCAATATAACGATCGGCGCGGTAACGAGGTAACAGCTACGGCAGCCCCCAGTTATAGAACGCACTTACAAAAAAAGAAATCTTTGTGAGTGTGGGTGCGAAAATGTTTGGCATATCCTCGCTGTAGCTTGTAAAGCGTGATAGTTGCTACACTATTCACCTATATCATTATCGCTCAGCCAAGTGAATGTCATTTCTACACGGCTTTTCGGTATTGCTTTCCTTTGGATGTACTCCAAGCCTAACCGGGAGAACTCGTGCTGGAACTACAAATTGCGCCTATTTTTCTACCGAGGTGGTTTAAACCAACCGCGTTCACTCTGCCCAGCGAGTGCCGTTGTAATGGATCCTTAATCGCCACCGGCTGAGCGGCACATGGGAGCGATTAATCTCAATCTACGGTCCGGAAACAGCGACGCGTCGACAGGTCACGTCTGTCTTGGCTTACTCTCGCCGTACGAGAGGCAAAACACACATAATACGAAACTTTCGCGAGTGTTCAGCGTGTGCCACGGATGGATGAACTGTGGCGAGCGGGGCCGCCTGTTACTCCTCACGGGCTTGTCGCAGTGTATATCTCTGTGTCTATGGAGTTATGTTGCAAAACAGGTACACGTTATGGCCACGCCGGTGAAACTTAGTTATTCATACATGCATCTTTTCATCTCAAGCCAGCATGGTTGACTGACGTGTGGCGAATCAATTTTAACGGCTGGCATCCGTATAAGATGCCCCTGAGTCCGACTAGACGAGCCTCTTTCCATTTCGTTTTCATCTATATGCGAAAAGACTCATCTACTCAGATCAATCAAGCAATCAACGGAACTTCAGTTTCAAGAACGCAAAAAAATATTTACATGAATATTTGGACCGATAGCATAATATGAATAAGAGCCGGCACAGTGCCGTGAGTGCATATGGTATCAGAAGAAAGCACCCTCTCTACGTTGCTAACAAATACTTGATGAAACTCGGCAGATCTTTCGAAATATTTTTTGTTAATCCTGCCCGTTGAGTTACGCTGGTTTGGTGCGGTAAAGTGGAACAAATTGCCGTAGGAGCAACGCACCTAATTTGTGGGCGTGAATCTACAGAAGCCACATTGTGAGACGTGGATGCAGCGATGTCCCAATGACGAAAGCAATGTAGGAAGCTTGCTCAAGGACGAAGGGTAACAAAAGGCCTACGCATGGTGAAGTGCAACGCATAGCATGTCTAAATACATTAAAGGCTTCGACATCTCTTGGGTAACAGTGGCACGTATACATTTTAGAGTACTCGCCAAGAATAGGCACATAACCAGTTGTCCTAGGGCAGGGTAGGCCAGATATTAAAAACTTAGGGAAATCAAAAGAGCACATTGCGCATCATGCACTATTCCATTAAAAGAAATGTATGCTATTGAGGAACCTAAATGATCCCCAACGATATGGTCCTGTTTAGTGTTGTCATTAATTGTTTCATTACACTGAACTGTACGACGCTCACTGGCACTACCTTGTTGGTCAACATTCTGTGTCTCCTTTTTGGCAAAAAACAAGCGTACATAAACCAGACTCAGGGTAGCCTAAAAAAGCGTGGCTTTAAAATTCTCTACCGGTGTTCGCAAGGCTAGGATCTACCGCGAAGCTTTGCTGTTCAGAAGCATGATAACAAGAATGATGCGCACGCGCACACGCGCACACCCGCACCTACCCCCTACCTTCCCCCCTCCCACACCCGCGCGCACGCGCGCACACACGCACGCACACACACACACACACACACACACACGCACACACGCACACACGCACGCACGCACGCACGCACGCACGCACACACACACACACACACACACACACACACACACGCACGCACGCACGTACACACACACACACACACACACACGCACGCACGCACGCACACACACACACACACGCACACACGCACACACACACGCGCGCGCGCGCGCAGTGCGCGTGTTCATGTGTTTAGTACCTACGCTAACAAGGTTTCGCACTATGTAGCAAGCGCAAAAATGAAAAGGCCGCTTATGGTGTAAGCTCAGTCATTCTAATTGTTCCTTTCTCTGTACTTTCTTTCGGTTAAATGTCACGCAGTGTTTATATTACCCTCTGCCTTCCCTTCTCCGTAGGTTTTCCTAGGTGTCGAACGCCAACATAACATTAATGTTTCTAACCGGGCTCAAGACTGAAATACTATTGAACTGCACGTAGAAAAGAAGAAAAAAAAAATGCTCAGAATGGCGAGGTGGATAAAGTTGGACACATCCAGGAACAAATCGGTGATCGCTTCAAGACATAAGCTGGGGCATGGGCAAATCGAAACGATGGACGTAGCCTCTTGGCTGGCTCCCACTCACAGGATTAGTTTCACTCCACTCACAGGATCACAGGAGTCCCACTCAGCGAGGAACCTGAATAAATGCAACAAGAGCAGCGCCGGCTCCGCCCCAGCATCGCGTAATTTCACCTGGGACTGATTCGGTTAACGATGCCTTCTTCAAAACAATATCCTTTCGTTTTCACCAAATCCCAGGAACCCCATTGTGGATACAGCTCGTTCCGCCCCTCTGAGCAGCGTTACGGTCGCACCCCTGCACTACTCTGGAAATTGTGTATGCTTATGCGTTGTTAGCACCTTTCGTACATACCTTGCCGTGCCGTATTTCGTGTAGAATGTTCTTGCTCGGATCTAGACCCTATAGTTTGATATAGTTACCATCTCTTTCGTGTATATTACTGGCTTTAAAAAACGAGAAACTAGAAGCTGGTGCGTGACCGGAGGTGTGTGTGTGCCAACCATAACGCAACTACTTCGAATGTCTGCGTCAAATGAATAGATCGGGAGAAAGATTTTTTTTTATTGCTTCTCTTGACAAAACGGAGTAGAAGTAACATAGGGGAAGACATGCCTGAAAGAATTTCGCTGACGATGTTAAAAGGGCTGGAAACGAATTGGGGCCGTATCCACAAAGAACGCCTTGCGCTAGAATCGTTCTTAAGAAGAGTTGTCAGCCAATCGCGATGTCAGACATATAGCTAGAGAATGCGGTGAACCTAACAACACTAACGAATGATAAGCTTTGTGAATTCGGCCCTCGGTTTCGAGCGGTTGACACAACAAGGTTAACTAGGTTGAATCCGCAACCCCGCTTGCTTTCTCGCTGTTCCTGTAACCCAACCCGCACACAAAGCTCATCCACTTGCCACAGTTCATCTGTATTGCACCACTGTAAATAAATACGGCGTTACTATGTGCGGCGAAAATAATTATTTTTCCCGTTGACACAGTAGTGCATTGTTTACGTGAAACGTCTTGAATTTCAGTCAGCGTAGGCGGTCGCTTGCTAATACCGCATGTCACGTTACATGCACGCAATAAAATATAACGAAAACATGCAATATTAATTTTGCTTATGCCATTGCAACCGTATAACCCACGCGTCTTACTTTGGCATCGTTGTATAGAAGAAGCAATTACTCGATCCCGAATGTGTAATGTGCAGAGAGTGGGCCATTGACCTGCCACCCATAATGTAATCACAGCTATATTTAGCCTTTTGCTCGGCGGTCAGAGAGGTTCAGCTCGGCAGTGGGTTTGTCGATCCGAGCTGGAGTGGTCGTATTTTGGAGAGCTCACTATGCCATAGAGTTATAATTCATCAAGGACCAACCTGAACTCATTAGGAGTCATAAGCCTTACAATCGTGCAATTTATCGCTCGGTTGTAGCACCCCCTCATCTGATACGTAGGGCCCAGAAATGGCATGAAGAGACTCGGGAAGCAAGGCAGAGGGATATCAATCCACGCCCGCCACCTCTAACCATGTCGTGTTCACTAAGAATCGGAAGCGGGCACAGTTGCAAGGTTAGACTATAGTGCTCCTCCTAGCTGTATCACAACTTAAACATGTAAGTTTTATAATGCTTGAAATAATGTGACTTCTGTATTTCATCATACAGTTTGTGTTCCCTACTACCCACACACCCTCAGCCGCACGCACAAGACGTTTCAAGTACCCCCCTGCGGTTGCATCCCCGAAACTACCTACCCGATTTTGCAGCGCTGATGTGTTAAGTGAAGTCGCAACAATTCTTCCCGCAGATCTTGACGTTCCTACCTAGTAATCGTGCTTATGTCACTATTCGAGATTTCATTTCTCCGAAAAAGCTTAGACAGAAATTAAAAACCCAGAGGGAAAACGCTTAAAACTGTAACATGTGTTCTGAAGTAATTATTACGCGTGAATGAAAATTCAAAATTTTGAATACGAATATAATAGCCCTTGTCAGTCGATCTCCATAGAGAGGCATACCGGACATA
Organism: Dermacentor andersoni; assembly: GCF_023375885.2. Taxonomy (NCBI): domain Eukaryota; kingdom Metazoa; phylum Arthropoda; class Arachnida; order Ixodida; family Ixodidae; genus Dermacentor; species Dermacentor andersoni. The sequence continues at coordinate 60,455,901 of NC_092819.1, read as the reverse complement.
GTGCCATCCCAGGAAACAATGCCGCGGATTTACTCGCTTGACAGCCTACAAGTCAAACAGGCAACCCTCCCTCCCCCCCCCCCCCCCCCAATATTACAGGAAACATAGTGGCATGGACGTCCAGTAACGAATGGCATTAATTGCGTATAAAAAATAATCAAGAAGCTTCCATTCTTTTATTTGTTTAACCAGACAGACTTCACACCAGCTTTATACTTCATATGTCGCATTGTTTAGAAATTAGAACATACGGAATATCTATTTTGATTAATAAATTACAGTAGTCACAAACTCTAATAATTAGACATTAAAATATTATTTGGAATGCTCATTAAATTGCGCAGTTGAATGATTCCAAGCGTTAATGCGTATAATGCCTGCCAACAAACACGAAACACCCAGAAAACGAGAACTCAAGCAGGTGGCATCGCTTCTTTGTTTTAAGTGCTGAAATTATGACTTTGAAGGCACAGCATATTGAGGAAGCAAGTGCTAACAGTCAAGAAATGAAGGGGTGACAAATTGAAGTGTCGTCATCCAGATTATTTCATCAAAGCAACCCTTAATTTTTGTGGCCTTGCTTAATTTACATTTTTGTTATGTTGTGATATTTTACAGATTTTTATGGTTTACTTAGTAGCCCCTCCAGATGACTTAGAAACTTGTTAAACATGCCCAAGAACGTTTTAACGCTGTTATCTATTATATCTTGCACCGTTCGCAAGGGTTTCTCCGTGCCGTTGACTGTTTTCTCTAGGTTATAGGACAGTTTAGGCCTATCGAAGAAGAAAACGCGTCCACAACTTTGTTTTTCGTTATTTTTAAGAAGCACTTATTTCACTGCGACAAATAAATGCTAATCGGGAGAGTTCTCTAAAGTAATCTTTCTGTGTTTTGCTTTGTTATCTTTTTAACACTCATAGATATGACATGATCTCGGACAAAACGCGCTAGCTTGGAAGCGATGCCCGCTAGGAATACATGCGCGATGCATTCTCCACAGTGCATAGGGCTCGGCACACGTACGGCGTCGTTAACTCCAGTTCCCGCATGTCACCCTCAAGGCAGCGTCTCGGCCTAGACAGTTGAGAGGGAAGCCTTGCGCAAACCACGACCATAGAGCCACGACCACCAGCTCTTCATGGGTGCGCTATAGATCACTGTGTCCACACAGCTCGCCCCTGGGCATGTACTTAAGTAAATGGATTACAGGCAGCTCCTAGCCGAGCAAAAGTGTGTCCTAAGGCATCGAGCGGTTTTCAAAGGAGTGCTCTGGGGTCCACGCTATCGCAATGCATCTGCTGGTCATCGGACCGTGAAATGAAACTAACAGAGTTATGGTGGAGGAAGTCCAGTTTTAAACGATTTTGTTGGCTCCTTCGGAGCTCGAGGCACGTAAAGTGGTTCCATAAATCACAGCTCGACGTAGGGGCTCCGCAGGGCAACTGGGTGCAGAAGGGCGTCATTGAAAAGGATATATATATATATATATATATATATATATATATATATGTGTGTGTGTGTGTGTGTGTTGTTGTTGTTGTTGTTGTTAATGCCACGTTCCTATGCACGAGCTGCACGCTGTATTCAGTACCAGTTTTTCTGGACACATACGCAAAGAGCAGTAAATTCAGCTTTTTCCTAGTTTCCATGTTTCCCTGTTCCTTGTTTGTTCGTTTCTTTGTTTGGTTTACCTAGGATTGGAGTTTGTACATGTAAAATTCATACGTTTCTGGCCGTTATTATTGCGCGAGTGTCAAGCATTACGAGTGTATTAATGGTGAGGCCTAAATAAGGAAGTGGTTGTATCTGTGCAAGGGCATGGACGCGTACAAGCATGCTGGATATTCATTTCATCATTTACATTGCGACGCATGCCTGGCAGAAATAAGGAGACCGTAGTACGCAAAAGAACACAATTGCGGAGAAAAGGTCGTGGAATTAAAAAAAGAAAACGATTACGAGCGTCCGATGGCATCGTCGCTCCTCTCCACACATAAATAATGTCGTCATGACAGATCGAAAAGCCTGATGCGTTGAAAGAGATGAAAAGTGGAGGAAAAAAAGCTTACAGTTTAATTTTTGGCCTTATCGTAGAGCTACTATATTATTTCATGCACAACTTGGGAAAACGTGATTCATTCAGCTCATTCGTCTGGTACACTCGCTATATATAGTTCTGATGAGATAAAAGCATGGCGAGTTCAAAACATGAAGACATCGTCTCACGGAAGCGAGAATTACATGTAAAATTGAAACTGAGGAATACTAAGACCGCTGAAAGGAGTACAGTTTCAGGAACATACCGTAGACGCAGATAGACTTGAACCACCGTCTTAAGTCTTTCTTGAATGTCCACCTCAAACAAATTATTCGCAGTCGTTCTTTCATTCCCAAGGCTCGAATTCCTCCGCCGCTGTGCTTTAAACGAGTGGCTAAGAAGCTTTGTCTCCGCGGCCAACTGTAACGGGATCGCTTTGCCTCTCCGTCATAAGAAAGAAGCAGAAAGAAAATGTAGGAAGAGATCATGCTTCAGCGGTGGACACTGAATGTCTTTTGTTGAAATACAGAATGCAGAGGAGCGCGCCAAAAGTTGAAATGGTTGCAGAGTAGGAGAAACTGCGATATGTATAAAATTCTGGAACAATGCCGATGTCAAGAAGACAGGGGGTGGTCACATGGTGTTGGCAAGAAATGGTGACAGAAAGTAGAGATAGGCGGGGAGGTGGCGTAGTCACAACACCACACCTAAAGTACTAGTTTACAGATGAGTTATTTTGCTGACGCCACATTAGTATGTGCAATGCAGTCGAATAAAAAGAGGACCATATGTTCTTGAATAAATGCACGGAGTGTTTAGCGCCTGCGTCTTTACCAACAGTTCTTCAAGCGAAGTTTGCATTGCCTCCCTTGTGTCCGCGTCGGTGTTGGTGTTGTCGTACGAAAAAAAAAAAAAAAAAACCAAGCCGCGCAAAAATATCAATTTCTTGCAGTGGCTGCGCATTCGAACCACCAACCTCCGGGTTGCGAGAACACCACGCCAACCGATTCAGCCACTGTCGTTACGTTCCTTATTGCATGGAATTATGAGTAGTATCAAACCAATATTGTTACATTACATTTAAACATACATGCTAATTCTGTAGCACAGATGCTACAGAATTATGAATATTCACTGGACTTCAGCCACTGTCGTTACATCATGCACGCCCTCTAAAGGGGGGTTTTATATGCATGAAGAACTAGACGCAGCGCAAGGCACGAGCCAATCACAGGCGTCACGTCCTTACGGAGCAGGGAAAGGGTGTGATCGGAAAGGGTGTTATCCCAAGCTTCGCTTGCATGGGCCTAGCTTAATCAACATCACACAAACAGCGGAGCGGGCACAAAAGAAAACGACGTTGACGATACAAGCGCGGAGTCGTCTACATCACATTTAACACTCGTGTGCGCGCTGTGTGTAATGCTGGACACGAAACAACCTTCGTTATTTTTTATCTGGACTAAACTTGCGTTAGGCTACAAAAACATGCAGCAGAAAACTCTAATGGCCACAGCTTCGCCAGAAACAGCCGATTTCACTCTGACGAATGCGTTCGGCGCGCGGAACCAATCAAGGACCCGCATATCGCCGGGTGTTTGAATAGCTCTACAGACACTCGGGTAGGGCTGAATAGGAAATAGGGATTTAAAATATCCCGCCCTCAAACGCGTGGTCCTCTGGCCATCGGGAGAACTCTCTTTGAAGTACATCCCCTGATGGCTGCCATGAATTATTGGCGTCCTGGGGCGCCGCCACGGTAACCCTTTCCACGCAGAGCTTTAGTTGCTAAGCCAAATATACTAAGTTCCCTGCACACTGCAGGGAATTTAGTATAGGATCAATCAATCAATCAATCAATCAATCAATCAATCAATCAATCAATCAATCAATCAATCAATCAATCAATCAATCAATCAATCAATCAATCAATGTTATTTATTTTTTATGGAGAAAACACATCGATAGATTTACACGAGGAGACCCCATCAGCACAAGGCTGGATGGATACCTTCTGTCAGGAAGTCATTAAAAATATTAAATGGTAAGTTCAACAACAGTACGTTAAGAAAATAGAGCGAGTGAATAAATTTTGTTTCGGAGATGAAGCTGCTAATGACCGGAGGTGGGCGGCCACCGTAGTCTCTTATTGGTTACGCAGGTAACATATCTTCCTGCTTTATATCTGGCGGCGTCCATGTACCTTACTTCTCCCTCTTTGGTATCTTCGTTTAGCATTTTCAGTAGCGTGGTGGCTCTTGTTTCTATTCTCTCTTTGTAGTATTCTGGGGGCACCTTTCTTGGAGTAAAATAAATTAAATTCAGGAGTTCACAGAGCAGTTTGGATGACCATCAATAATTCGAATACCGCGAAAGCATAGGCAAAGATAAGAGAAGCAGTCTTCATATTCGACAGTAACTTGGGGTTAAATGAAACTGTTCACTGAATTAACTGTTCACTGTAAATGAGGTGGTGAAATGTGTCCGCCAATTTAAACGAGAAATACTGTGGAGGCATGCGTTTCTCCTTGATTCACAAAAGGTGCTATCGAGAAGTGATCAAGAATTCCAGTTGAAGAAATGTGAGACGCTTTGCAGCGAAGCTGTCTATGGCTACCCTCGGGAAAAATTGTGGCGACGAACAGAAAACGCCTCACGGCAAAGCCAACTTTCTCGCGAATGATCTGTAGCTCTCAATCTAACGTATGTATCTTGGAAAAAAAATTCTGAAACTGGCCGCTAAGACAACTCTATCACTGCGTCGAATTTAATTTGCTTGTCATAATTAGTTAGTCAACAATGAAGTTGTAAACGTTAGAGAATGTTCATCTGCTGTCAATACATGGGCATCTACGGAGCAAATGTGCTTAAAGAATGGCTGTAACTCTTGTTTTATCGAAACTATCTAGAAGCAAATTATACTACAATAGGCCGTTAAAACGACTCAAACATTACGGTGCGTTTCATTCACTTTTCATAATTATGTAGTACACGGTGAAGTTTTAAATATTGTGGAATTCCCGTCTGCTCTGAGTACATGGGCTCCTACGGAAGGGAAATGGACAGCCCCATATTTGTCCGCTAAAATAAAACTCGAGTCCTTCCAAGTTTCATTCGATTAATTAACTATGAGTTATGCCAAATCACAACTTACAAGCAAACGTTTTCTTTTTCGTGCACTCCTTTGGACTGGGCCCCAGTCAACGCACATTGTCGCTCGCGTCGAGGCTCGGTTTAACGGCCACCTGCGTCTAGACGACGCTCCGTCGCAGCTGCGTCGACAACGCCTGCGTCTTTAGAGCGGCGTCGTAAAAGCCCTTCGGCAATAACGCTCTGTATGTATGACGTAGTGCGTGACGTAGTGCGTGACGTAGTGCGCACCTGATATTTTTTTGTATTGTGCATAAATGACATATGCATAATTATAAGTTAGATACGAACAAAACTCTATACCGCCATAATGTATACCACCATAGCAGCTTCGCTGGTAAACAACCTTCACAGGGTGGAATGGCTCCTCAATTTCTTTGTATAAAGTTTATGAAACAAGTATAACCATTCTCTCTGTTTTGGAAGAATAACAACCAGATGCAGCGCTGAAAATTTCCTTGCGTCAATTTCGGCGGTTTGTCATAGGCAAATGGGGAGCGCTGCTCGGGGAGTGAGGAAGCTTCAACCAAAATCGAGGAGGTTAGGGTTAGCCCGGCCAGAGGAGTTCAATATCTAAATTCTGAACGTTCCTTCTACGTACGGTGCCTTTCAGTTTTCTTTGGGAGGCCACAATCTTCACAACTTCCTGCGTTAGGTTGTCTCTATACCCTCTCAGTACCGACAGTATTGATGTTTCTGCCGCTAAACTCTTAAGAAAACAATTGCGTGTTCGAAACTCGTTTAGGTGGGAGCCAACGACAGTTTGGTTTGTTGATATTGATGTTGATACCTTTTTAAGAAGAAATGCGTCTGGTTTTCGAGTTTTCCTATATGTAGAGCCCGACTGAGTACGTTTTCTTTGTGCATTGGTGCCCATCAGATTAGACGAGCCCTTCAGTGGAACCTGAAGAACTCTCGAATATGGTATCGTGCGAAAGAGAGCCTCGTAAACGAGAACTGATAATAGTGCCTGTAACATCCTCAGAAACAATGACATCGCCTGTCATGCCTCAGATAAAAGACTGCAATTGTGTACCTCTGGGAGCCTCACTGTTTATTTAAAGCCAAGAACCACTGTACTTGAGGAACGTAAATCATTCCCAGACGTCACTCCGTGAACGTGAAAATGTAATTTAAGGAGTACGAATACGAATACGAATACGAATTGAAGTGACGAGTGAAAGCAAGGTCGGAAAACGGTGTCGATACTTCAGAAACAGCCGCACAAATGCGTACGAAGAACGGAGTGGCAGGCCCAGCATGCAGACCAATGAAACTGTCCAAGAAGTGAACTGGGAATTGCTCTTATATCGTCGACTGAGTTAGTGGTCTGGCTGATCAATTTTCTCTTGCTGGCGGACTACAAGTTACACGATTGTAACTGAAGAGCTCGGTTATCAAAAAGTGTGCGCAAGGTGGGCACCAAAAAGGCTTACCCACCATCTCAAACGGCAACGAACGTCAAGGGGGCGAGCGTTTTTGGACCACTACCGACAAGGCGGAGATGCGTAGTTTTCGTACATTGTTACAAGCGACAATACTTGGACATACTACGCCAGTGCAGAAATAAAGCAGAAGTCACTGCACTGGCGCCACGCCTCTTCACCGAAACTGAAAAAATTCAAGCAATCTCCTTACCCGAGTGGGAGAATGATGGCTACCGTTTCCTGGGACGAAAAGAATGCTGTTTTTATTGAGTTCATGGAAGTGAGGACCAAAGTTACAGCTGACGTGTACTGCGAAACGTTCACCAAAGTGAGACGTGCTATCAAAAATGGACGGCGCCCGAAACTCGTCTGGAATCGTCACCCTCCATGACAACGCGCGTGCGCACATCGCTGCCCGAACCAAGCAGAAGATTCAAGCCTCTGGTTGGGAACTTTTTACTCACCCACCCTATACAGTCCCAACCATGCACGAAGTGACTATTTCCTCTTCTTTCACTTGAAACTGTGGCTTGGGGGACAATGGCTTGCAGACAAGAAACTCAAGACCGCCGTTACCAAGTGCTTCAATTCCCAGGCGGCGAACTGCTATGCAGAGTGACTAAAGAAACTGGTGCACCGGTACGAAAGGCGCCAATAAAAACTTTCACTAACCACTACATATTATATATATATATATATATATATATATATATATATATATATATATATATATATATTGGACGAACGGTCCTTACTTTTTCATTAACCATCGTATAATATACGAACGCGACGCCCAAAATTTCTATAGACGCAAATAGAATAAATTTTCAATAAACGTCTAGGCTCATATGGTGGAGTCCATTAGAGATATAGGATGAATGAGACATAGTACTCGCAAAGCGTGTGAACCAATATGTTCTACACTTGATGCCTCCAAATGCGCCAGAGACGTGGAAATACGCCAACCTATATTATATCATATGAAGAAGTAAAAGAATGAAGACTTATTGGCGAATTAGTTTGCCTTCAATATTGTACACATATTCATCAAAATAATGTCCAATAAAATCAGGGCGACGCTTGTCTTTATTCAACCCAGAGAAATGGTTAGCTTTAGGAATAGATATTGAACAGTCATATATTCAACAATGGGGCATTGAACAGATATTCCATCAGAGCCATGTCATCAATGAGGCAATCGAGAAATCTGCGAAGTATAATCAACCTGTCTACACGGCTTACACAGATTACGAAAAGGTGCTCAATTCCTTGTAGATACGACCAGACATGGATGTATTGCATAGTTAAGGAATACAGGGAAGCGTACGTAAATATTTTGGCAAATATCTATAAAAGTTCAACAGCCAGGAAATAGGAAAATAAGCCCATGAAGAAATGGGCAAGATAAGAATACTCAGTCTCCCTAATGCTATTCACTGCCTGCTAAGACGTGATGGAGCTATTAGAATAGGGATGATTAGGTGTTAGGACCAAAAAAGAACACCTCAGAAAGTTGCAGCTTACAGATGACATTGTCCTGTTCGTTAACGCTGGATACGACTTACAGCAAATGATTCAGGAGTTCAGCCAACAAAGTGTAACAGTAGTTTTGAAGAATAATATGCAGAATTCTAAGGAAATGCGGCTACATAACAGTGTGACTTATTCAAGCTTTTTTAAAAGATTTTTTTTTTCACAGTCCTTCTTTCTGTGCCTGGACAGAGGGAAAGTAACTGGTTTGACTTAAATGTTCAATAGGCCATAGCAAGAGACAGAGCACTCATGAATGACAATCAGCCTCTACAATATGCTCGAGAGTGCGTTCATGTTTAGGAGAATCAGCCAGAGCTGAAACAGATCATGAGAAGAAAATTGACAGAATAATAAAAATGGGTTTGTGCGCATGCAACTGGCACTGTCTAGTCGTGAATGGCAGCTTACCGCATTTACTGAAAATCAAAGAGTGCCATCAATGCATTCCAACTCTACTGACATGTGAGGTCGGAACTTCGAGGTTAAGAATGAAGCTTGTGAAGAAGTAAGGCACCGCACGACGATCGATGAAATGAAACGTAGTAGGCCTAAAATTTAAAAGACCGGATCGAACATGGGCAGCCGATATTGTTGTTGAGGTTAAGAAATGGAGTTAAGCAGGCCATGTAATCCCTAGAGAAGATAACAGGTGACCTTTCAAAGCAGCAGAATGGGCTATAATCGCCTGGTCACGGACGGCAGAGAACTCGGCAGCGGGATGAAATTAGGAGCGCTGCGACCATTTGGCGGTGTCAGCCAGCCGGTGCAGGAAAGGGGTAATTACAGATCGCAAGGAGAGGTTTTTGTCTTCAAGTGCACATAAAATAGGATGTTGCTAATCGTGATGACGACGACGAATATCTCGTGAGACGCTCACAAAAGCCTGGGCCATTTGCGGATGGGACATTCAAACATTTCAATCGGGCAAATGCTACTGTAAAAGTGGTTCGGCGGGACATACGTCTCCTCCTCGACTCTGTTATTAGAAATAACTTCGCCTCAAAAACCAGTCGCGACATGCTTTGATTCCTGGAGCAAGTATCAATGCCTTACAAGAGACTTTAAGGTCGTGCGGATTCGGCGGAAGTTGTCAATGCTAGCTTGGCGTTGCGGCGACAAGCCCGCACTCGCCTATTCACCAACCGAGGTAGGCAATCTCTGAATCCATCTTCGAGGACAGGTTTGTCAAAACGTATTAGCATGATAAAGGATAAAGAAAACATGAAACAACGAGGAACCTCCTTTTTCTTCTGAATAAACTCTAAGTAAACCAAAACCTAACTTTAAGAATGCAGCCCATATCCGCTGTTCCTCTAAAATGTCTGCCGAAAACGTAAAAAGGCAGTATCGGAGTCACTTTCCAAATAGAATACCTCCGGAGGTGTGCTGAGCCCTATACAGCTCCTGATGCTTCTGCCAGGATGATGTCACTCTGGAGTCGCTTATTATGTGGAGCCTCCCCTTCCTCACCCTAACTCCACTTTTTTCTTCTTTTTTGAGAATATTTTTTAACCTTTTTAGCATTTTTTTTTCTTACGGAAGAAAAACCTTTGAATGCAGTTAAAAATACTTGTATGTGAGGCGAGAACATCCAAATGCACTACAACTGCATTTCCTCCCCCAGCCGATATTTGGACTCGCTTAAAAATAACTTAAATGGGTATTTAGCACAAAACGGTGCCTTTATGTTCGCATGAGCTTGTGCTGAGCAAACTGAGACTTGGCAGATCAGCCATGTCGCATGTTATGGCAGTCTGTAAAGCATTCGATATAACCGAGACTGCGACTTCAATTTACGCACCTGAACAAATGCAGCGGCGCGATTTTCTTGGAGTATTTAGCCTCGTTGGAAGCACCATGCGCAAAGAGGTATTTTCCGAGTGAGAGATGGCGACATGCTGACGAGTTTTTGCTGAAGGACCATGCATGACGCCTAAATAAAGATGTCTCTCGTCAAGGTGTCCTGTTTGAATGTGAGTTCAGATTCGGTATGTCGCGATTTTGTGACAGCAGGCTAGAAGAAGTTAAAGCCGGATTCACCCTGAAGAGCAGAGAAAGAAAATATAAAGCCAGGAGATTACAGAGGGTACACAGAAAAGTGTCCGGTTGTCTACTCTATAGAATGTATAGGTAGTGGAAGGAGGTAGTGGAATAATGAGATACCGAGAGGAAGAGAATGTTCCGGGAACACGCACGAGCACAAATAAAACGTGACGCGACAAAAAGCGGTAGCATGCGCCCGCTTATTTTAAATGAAAAGAAAGAAAAAGAAAAGAAGAACTTGCGAGACTATTTTTGTCGTATTTATTTTTCGAAATGCGTCCGCCCATGAACGGTGCGGTCTGCGCTGTCTGTGATTGTGAAAGTGCATCGGTCACCGTTTGCGTGAACCCATCGAAATACGGAGCTTGCGCACATTTACCACATTTGGATCTGAAACAGGAAGCCAAGCCGAAGTAGTAAATGTAAATTAAATTTTTATGTTCCACAATCCACCACACATTTCCTGCGCCTTTCCTGCATTAATCTGCTTCCCCCTGTATTCTTATGAAATAAACCGATTGTTAGAAGAGCTTCATCGGTCATGTTCGTGTCCAAGCTGCGCATCTATTGTATATCTCTGCAGCGCTGTAACTCAATATTGAACTGAAACAATAGCCCTTTTCATGTATCAGCAGTGTTGAACAGTCGGCCTCTCTCTACTGATAAGATACTGCCTTAGAGAACTAAATCGCAGAATCACCAGAGTTACATACAAGGAGATGCGGCACCACTGTTTGTACTCGATTCCCATTAAAAGCGTACGCCTTTTTCGTAGCACCATTCTGAAGGTTAAAGAAGATGAACCCATGGTGCAAGAAAAGCAAAGTATATTTGAACTTCATTTAAAATGAAATGTGTAGTTTGTATTCGGACGCACTAACCACCAGGTTATAACAAAATCTTTATTGTTTTTTATAAACGTGCAGTGCTATCGCACCAATTGCGCGCATGTGGTTATGCCGTGTTGATCGAGGGTGCATGAGGCAGCCTGAAAGAGTATTGTCATATTGTCTCACTGTAGTAATGAGAACAGTATCAAAATTGTTAATCACGAAACTAACTTTTTATTGGGCGAAGTTGTGCCCACGAAAGCAAGTGACACTCCAAGCACAACAACAGCAGTTAGCACAGTCGGAAATCGTCGAAATCTAATCTGCGGATCAGACGCATCAGTTATTAATACATGGCTCAATGAACATTCCAGTGTAATCGCTGGTGCTCGTGTAAGTTATAGAATGTAGACCAGTGTTCCTGTAACGCACGGAACTTGATTCCACGAGGCTCAGCAACAACATAAACAACAGAAAAAAAACATCGCTAATATTCGAGAAACTTCCGATGCAGAAAGGCGCATCTTACGCTGAGCGGTGACATTTAACATTTCTTAGCCAGTGAAACGCGATCCCCGGACAAAGTGGGGCATAAAGGCCACAGCAAGTACTTAGCAGTAATTACTTAGGAAGTAATTAAGATGCCGGTATTGAGATTGCGGTTGATTCCAGGAAGAATCTAGTCCTTCGAGTCACACGAGTGACAGTTTGCTGTCCACGAAGCGCTCTGCGCGTTCTGGTAGCTGTACCGCAATGGCGATCATTACTGAAAATGCCATAACATTTATGGAACAGTAGGCACAGTCTGCGCATGCGTCCACTTGTATCAATCTAGGAAATGAGGGGAGGACAGATATTTTCTTTATTTGCTTTCAATATGCAGACAGCAATGACCTATAGTAAATCGTAAATATGTGGTTGTTCTTCATGCCATACTTAGAACAATATTCTGTGCGCTCGCTAATGTAGTACGTAGTTCCTTAGATCGCCTCAGTGCATTGAAGTAGTTTCCTGAATAGCTATATTCACGAATCGTTGCACGAATCGTTTGGCACGGTATGCAGCACGAGTGAGGCTGAAGGAAGACGACATTAGTGAAAGCTTGCACACGATGAGCTCCTATCTTCAGTCGATTAGTAGCAAGTGTTGCTTGGCTAAAAGCAGAAGAGGAGACAGCACTCAATGCCAATTATTGTGCTGAATCCCGATTTGACGGCACTTGGCCGGATGCTAGCGCTCGCCAAGCTATTCCCGATTTCGTCGTCCGGCGACTACGGCAGGGATCCTCCCAGTTCCAATGTACATCACACTGTATGAAGGCAAGAGACTACCAGTACTAGCAGATGGCAACTGCGCTCCCTTTGGTGAGATTGATGTGTGAGGCGGTCAACGGTCGCTACCACAAAGTCATCCACAATCGCATTAGGTGGGAATCGCGTGCGGTGTGTCCGGGCTCGCTCTTTTATTAGCACTGGTTCTTTAATCCAGGTCCAATCGTGTGCTGAAAAAAATATTTGAAAAATCGCACGCGCCACCTATGCAGCTGAGCCAGTAAATAAAACTCAGCGAACTAGGCACGAATGGTTAAGCCATCTTATTTGAGCACTAGACAGAGCTTTGGAAACAATTGTTTAATGTAAAAACACAAACCAACAAACAAAAAGCTATGCTCACACGGGACAGGCGGTCCAAAAGTATTATAAATATCTGGTTTCAAAACAGATATCTACATAGACAGAAATGAAAGGAGAATAAGGGCGAGTCTGGCAACTACCACAGGAAGTGGCACAACGCCTGCCTATATTGCACGATAAGGAAGAGATATAAATATAAAAAAACAAAGGTAGGAAGAAGGGAAGTGCTATAGAAGGATGTCATTACAGATCAGAAGGACTCAAGTACAAGAACGAGAAGAAATAAGATATAGGGTATACAAACCGGAAAGAATCACCGCACGTCGGTCTAATTCATGAAATAAATAAATAAGCGGTAAAATATTTAAAATAAGTGCCATAAAGAAAGAACAAAGAAGGAAAATGCTGCAAGCTGGAATCTAAGACAATTTACAGTAGGAATGAAAAGAGGACGCGACGAGCGTAACAGCGTCGGGACGCACAACCTTTGGGATGCAAGCATTTATTAAGCCGTCGTGCACGGCAGACCAAGAAGGTGATAGTCTCACAGAAGCGACATGTACCAGAGCAACATGAAGCATATACAAGGCAATCTCCACACTCCCTTTTGGCTGCGAACGCGCAGGCACCCGGACACAACCAGCTCCTACTCCAGTATTTTGAAGCGTTGCTCGACTCAACACTACACCTCAACTCAAGAAATTGAGTGACAACCTCGACCCTCGGCAGATGTGATCACTGCGCTTCAATGGCTCATCCCTGGAATTCTTTATAGGGGTAGTGTCTTCAGTCAGGGAGTGGGGCCGGGCACAAGTCGGTTAGGTTAGGTTAGATTAGGTAGAGGGTAGGTTAGGTTAGATTAGGTTAGGTTATGTTACTTTAAGAAGAGGTCAATAAAGTAAGGAAGAGGTACGAAGGAAGTAAGAAAAATGTCAAGAAAGTTGGTCGCCAAGTATGAGTTAATTGAAACTGTAAATAGACCAACAGGAGTAATCAGAAAGGTGAGAGAAGGGGTGACATTCGATTGAAAGCAGAGAATGGAAACAAAAAAAGGACCATGGAAATTTACAAAAAGGAGAAGAAAAATTAGAAGGAAAAAACTTGTAGGGCAAGACAAAGCGTAGTGTCTTGCTATTTGAGGTTTGAGCCGGGTGCCAGAAGGACAAAAACGTCTTAGTGCAAATATTCGTAAATTGATGAGGCATGTGTATGCTGCAGCGAAAATCCGGAGACCACTCAGCACATCCTAATTGAATGCGAAGAGATTCACCCAGTGAGAACCGTAGTTAACGTACACCTTCCAGAAGCCCTTGGGTTTAAAGTGGACGGAAGCGTCAACCGGTCCGCAGTCGAGATAAGCAAGAGACATTACAGTACTGGTGGGAAAAAAGCAGGAAAGAGATTGATACGACCGGATCTTTTATAATCATGGCTAGCGGTGCAAGGTAGATTTTGAAGTATAATAAAAGATTAGTGAGGATGTAGGCGAAATGCTAGATAAAGACATGTATAACATTCCTGAATAAACCAAGCAGGCTAGGTGACTATTTTTTACCGCCAGTTTCAAAGAGGATGCCGCTAAATCGTCGTCATCATGGAGTGGAGCAAGCGATTCGAGTCAATGATCGTTTAAGAATACAGGGGTCACTTTGAGTGTTATATCCCCAGTGTGACAAGGGCGCCAAGCATTGGCCACGGATACGAGGCGAAACTAACCTTTGTAACATGACGGAAGAGGTGCTGCTCGAGTAGGTAGCGACCAAACGAGAGCGCTAAAAAAGCAGCCTAATACAGATAGACAAAAGAAAGACGAAATTACGGCGGAAGCAAAGCTTATATATGCTGGATCAATCTCAGCGCCCACTATTAATGGATAAATTGGAAAGAGTACAGAAATGCGTGGAAAGTTCTGTAGGCAGTAATTACAACCTTTTCGTCAGAAGTTTTGAGATCCGTAGAGACTTGGCTGGAAAACGTTGTCCTCAAGAATATAAGCATAAAGACCAACATTTTTTACAGCATTTACACTTATCGAACCGGTATCGACAAATTTGAGTTTCCCATTCCTCCGCATTAGATAGCGAAGAGAAAAGGCAATAGCAAAAAAAGTGAGAGAATATAAATGTCGCAACAATGGCTCAAGCATTCGATTTTTTCGCAACACAGTTTACAAATAGAACGAGCGATCTCCTTAGACGGTATGTATGCCTAACCTTCCAGACGACATCGTGAACTTTATACCCTGTAGCCAGTTCAACGTTACGCTGTACTATCCTGTAACCCTGTTTTACTCTTACATGGCTCTTCATGTAGAGGTACTACATATAGCCGTCGTGTTATCCTTTTGTTGGTGCGTTTACATACGCGTTCTTCCTTTTTGACATTTCGTTTGTATTATTATTCCCCTTATATTACGTTCAACGAGCGCTGTAGGTTTTCAGCATAAATACATAAGAGAAATAAACTGAAAGCACGCCGGGTACTAAAGCCGCATCTTAAGAGTCCTTATGAGACGTGGTCCAGCTGCGAATTTATAAGAATAATCTCATCTGCATTTCGTGACTGAAAAAGATAAGAGAATGTGAGAGAAACGAGGAGTCGAAGGGACACGAATGTATAACATTGTTACAACACAACAGTCGCAATTTTGTCATGTCATCATCCGTATTAACGGTTAAGTGGGCCGCAGAGCAGGGCTGCTGTGGCAGTGCGAGCGTGCTGGCGACACGTTTTAGAGCATAACAATGCGACCTGAATAATGAAACAAGCAGAGCTTTCCTGCTTCCTTATACTGAGCATTCATCTGCCGTTAAAAACCTTAACAGCACCTCGCGCGTTTATTTCGTGGGCAGCGCAGCGTGGTCGTTTTTATGTTAAAGTGTCTAGAAGGCGCAACCGAAACTGCACAGACCGGAAGTCGCGAAAAAGAAACGTAAGGGCGCAATCTCAAGCACTAAGCATGGAAGGAAGTCAAGGTAATCCACACGTGAAAGAAGTAAGACAAGAAAGACTTGGCCTCATTAGTCTCACAAGAGATCCTTTGCGAAAGCAGACCTACGCAATCGCAAGCAAGTGAAGCGGAGACGCCCGCGCTCCTGTTTGTCCAAGTTTTGTATGTGCATTGCGAAGCTAGGCACAAAAGGTTGTGTCTTTCGCTGGGACCCTCTGCGATAAGGTGCTTTCTCTTTACCATGCCCTGTATAGCTAACTCAGTCGAATACCTCAGCCTTTTTGGTGCCGGCCTTCGACAACACTTCCACGCCACTTTCTGAAACCGCTGAGTTACGTGATCGAATGTTGATATTGCCTGTATACGAGTAGTCTCGAGGTTCAGTAACTGTTCCTTGACTGTTAGTTCAGCTTGTTCTTCACAGGATTAAAATTTTTTATGGCAACTTGGCCCGGTTTGCGGTATGCACCTAATCTTTTTCATATACCCACTGACACAAGTAGTCTAGAATAGCTAGAGCCACAAGGTATGTGCTGGCTGCTGTCTGGCGTAGTATACAATTTGTGTCACGTGATGTGGTGTCTGAACAGACAACTACGGCTCTGACTGTGCGTATACGCCCCTTCTTAGGAAACCCCCGGAATGAATGCGCCATTGTGACACAAGAAACACAGTTGATGTTTTTTCGAAAAAGATAAACAGGAAAATTATGGCATTTGGTGTAACATGTTTTCTGTTTTGTTTTCTGTTAGCTTTGTTTTTTTGTGATTTCATCAAATTATACTGTTTATTGTTTTTCTGTTTTTCTACAGAATAAGGAGAGTAACTTTTACTCCCCTCGTACACGCAGTTTTCATATAGTAGAAAAGTGTCAAATGCTGGCGATGCGGCTGTACAGATGAGCACACTACGTAGAACATAATATATATGCACCCATCATGACCACGCCTTTCAACATCTTTGCATTGCTTTGTGACGTTAAACAGCATCGATCACTACCAGTTCCATCATGCACTACCCCAGTTATCCCCATTTTTATTGACCTTTATATTGACTTTTGACAAGTGTCTTTCAATTGTCTTGGGCACACATCGTTCATAACTTAAACCTCTGTCACACAAGCACGCAAAAACTCTTTTACCTAAGCGGTCCTTTACCGAGTTGAAAGACCTCTAATTAAAAGGAGTTGCGCTGCAGACACACGGCGCGGGCGATCTCCTTTTATCGTTTCCTTCCGAACACGCTATGGAAAGCATGGCGCTAGATTCTGAAACAAAACCAGTTAGAATAAACCAACGTATTTCAATATAGAAATTAGAAACGTACTATAATATGCTTGTTTTAGTGAATTTAGATACAGTTTATTCGAAAAGGTTAAATTAAAGAAGATTTAATAAGGTAGCTTCAAGAGTCTTCGCAGAAGTAGCAAATTTTACATGTTCGTCTAGCAACCTTGGGCCACTGTTTACATCGGAGTCAACATGGAGGTCGAGAATATGGGGGACTGCACGGACACGAAGGAAAAAGTCGAAATAGCATGCATTTTGGCAAGGATTCTTGCTGCAGAGAGCGAAGCAGACGCCGCAAAGGCAGTCAAAGACCGTATTAAGCGGCAGTTGCTACTCAACGGGTGTACATTTTATGCCTTGGCGCTTCCCACGAGAGTCTGCAACCGATCGACGTGGGCTTTCATCCGCCACGAAAAGTGGTTCGAGGAGACTGTGCCTCACCTCGGTGGCCACAACTTCAAGCAGTCGTTTCGAGTGAACCCCTCAACGTTCCGGTTTCTCGTGGAAAGTCTGCGCCATGTGCTCGAAAAACAAGTTACCAACATGCGTGACCCGATCACTGCGGAAAAGCGTGTCGCCATTGGCCTCTACAAATTGTGCTCTTCTGCCGAAGATAGAACTGTGGCAAACCTCTTCGGCGTTGGGCGCTCATCCGTCAACGTCATTTACAGAGAGTTTTGCGCAGCTGTTGTCTCTGTGCTCGAAAGTGACTGGATCAGAATGATTACTGAAGAGGAAATGCCTAGGCACATCCAAGAGTTCGAAGCCGTGTGCGATTTCCCTCAAGCTGTCGGTGCCCTTGATGGCTGCCATTTCCCTATTTCGCCTCCAAAGAAGTACGCCACCGACTACTACAACTACAAGGGTTGGTAAGTGGCCACGATTTAACTTATTTCATGTAAGTGTTCTGTTTGGGCCCATTTTTATAGTAGTAAAAAAAAGTAACTGACTGACCCATATTTTATTGCTAAGTAAAATGTTATTCAATTTTACCAGCAGCTCTTAAGAAAACGCGTAATTTGGTTCGCAGTCTTGCAGTGTTTAGCAGCGACAATTTTAATGCGACGACGAAAAGAGTTCTCCGCAGGACTGCAACTCCTATACGATGTAGAGTACGCTAACAGCGACCGGTTGTGGCATTATGTGAAATAATGTAATCCGAGCTGCACTCACAGCTATTAATAAAAGCAAACTGTAAAATCGCATCACAGTAACTAAAGGCAGTGAACTCAGCAGTGCCATGCTGCACTAACCTTTATTCACTTTGCACTTTGTTTTTTCTTGCAGGCACAGTATTATCCTACTAGCATTGGTCGACCACAAGTATCGATTCAGATACTGCAATGTCGGTGCCCCAGGACGCTGCCACGACGCACATGTGTTTGGTGTTTCACGGCTGTCGAAGATTGTCAACAGTCCCCTTTTCAAAGCACCTGTTGCCGCAGTGGGTACCACAGCAGTCCCACCGATAATATTATGCGATCAAGCATTTCCACTAACCCCAAACCTCATGAAGCCATTTGGACACCGAACTGTCATCAGTGAAG
This sequence comes from Dermacentor andersoni, assembly GCF_023375885.2. Classification (NCBI taxonomy): domain Eukaryota; kingdom Metazoa; phylum Arthropoda; class Arachnida; order Ixodida; family Ixodidae; genus Dermacentor; species Dermacentor andersoni. The sequence goes on along the minus strand of NC_092819.1, from coordinate 60,437,457 downwards.
CTGAAAGGAATTTCAACTGTCATTTATCTGGAGCAAGGAGGATAGTTGAAAACGCATTCGGAAGGCTAAAGGCCCGGTTCCGTTTCATTGCGAAAAGAATGGAGTGTTCTGTTGGCAATGCCCGTTTGGCTATACGAGCATGCTGCGTGCTCAATAACATTTGCGAGCACTTCAACGACAGTGTCCACCCACAGTGGTTAAGTGAGGTGCAGCAGTCCAATGCTACATTTCCACAGCCATCACGCAGAACAGAAGCTGAAATTGGAAATGCATCCGCCATCAGGACAGCACTTGTGGAATATTACAAGCGAAGGAACTGAACGCAAGAGTCCCAAGAATCAGCAACAATTGTGGAACACCATGTCAGTTTTTACTAAAAAACTTCAACATTGCATCTACAAGTTTCTCTTGCAACTTGAGCCCCTCTTTACGGAGATCCATTTCCATTTTGTGCGCATCAGCAAACTGCTCTCTCTGCCGTCGCTGCTCCTCAAGCATCCTTTCTTGAAAGTCGCCAGCCGGTTGCCTTCTCTTCCTGCGGGCACATTCGGAACTGCCACTTGCGAGGTTCCTGGATTCAACCTGTTGTACTGGCGACTCGGAAGGTGAACAATCTTCGGCGACGTCTTCACAAGAAGCAGAGCCGGAATCAAGCATGTCGAAGATCAGCTGCGTTTGAAGAAGGGATCCGAAATACATTGACCACATTAGTTGATGTGTGAAGCGGTAAACAATTAGTTCAGGGTTTTTACTTGCAAGAGAGCTGCCTCTCCTTGCGTGTATGTATTCACGTTTTTTTATTTTAGAGTCTGCATTTTTTTTATTCTCCAAACAGCGCACTGCCAAGCTTGCAAAATGAACAGCGCGTGAGCACAAGCAGAAATGAACCACAGTATTAACAAGAGCAGTCCGCTACACTGCAGGGTTGTGCAGATTATGGGCTTGGCAGCACAGCTGATGCTACATTATGTCTTGAAATTTAGTTGACTGTAATAAAGCATATATAGTCTCCACTATGCATTTCTTACTTCTTCGACGGAGGCAGTGCTGCTTGTTGTGCTCTCGCTGCACCCAGCCTCTTCCATTAAAGATGTATCGTGAACAGGCAGGGATCCTAGAAACCTATGGACTTCGGAGAAGAATGGCCAGCTCGGCGGTGATGACCCTGTTGTCATGTGTTTCAGGCAGCTCCTGGATAAGAAAACGAAAGAACTAAAATTTTATATACTCAAAATGTAAAGATATACACAGAGCAAAACGTTTGCCGATAGATACAAACGCGACTTGATGGTACAGAAAGCCTGAGAAGCGAAGGTAACCCTTTTTACTCGAAAAAATTTAAAGTTTCTCATGTTTTCTTGTCTGAGAACAACGCTTGCGCATGGTCCGAGAAAAATGCAAACCGTAGTCACATCTGCAGAAATGAAAACATGCAGACGACTTCCTGCTTCGTATTATATGTTGCCGTGAGAAGGCGTACAATATAATGTGAAATGCGCCTGTCCATAAGTTAAGGTTCCCGTTATCTTGTGACGAACGAAATCATGCTATTGACGACCTGCGCGGGTTGTCATTCTTCGCCGCATGTGAAGGCGAATTTGCGTTTACTCAGACCGACTCGCACTGTAAAGGAATTGCAGAAACAGCCTTTAGCGCGTCGTCGACTTTCGTGTGTGCAGGGCGCAGTTCAGCCCTGCAAAATTCGACGCTAGCTGAAATGAAGGGTCTCTGCCTTAAAACCTTCGTTACTACGGCTCCGTCCGCTAGATTAGGGTTCCGTCGCTGCCTACTACGGAAACAACGTTCGATGCTGAGGTCGCGACACCACAAACGAGAGCTTGCAGCTTGCGACCACAGCCTGAAGCCGCTTCAAGGTAAATTTAGCGCTCACAGCTTACTGCTGTGCTTTGTCTTACCTGTAGGTCTGTCCCAGGTTCTCTATCTTGCTGTGCACTTGCGCCTTTGTGCGAGGTACACCCATGCTCGTCAATGCTTGTGCAATGCCATCGTAAACGCCTCCGTTGTGCTTCTGCGCACGCAGCGAGGGCAGGTTGTCTTCCCATAACTTGATTAACGCCCAGGTGTCTCTCTCCGACCACTGTACCCGCGGTTTTCTTTGGCGTGCCGGAGGCTGTTCGTCGGTACCGCTCGCCGTAGCCATGGTCGCAGAAAATGGCGCGAATTTGCATCGTCTGTTAGCGTCACGTGATATTTTCGAACTGCTTACGAGAGTGCCGTGCAAAAAGTGCAAAACTGCGCCTACTTAAGGTTCAACGAAAGACAAAACCCTTTTTTGTGATGTGTACACTTGAAATAAAAATGCACTTTTGCTTCGTTTCTTTATTGCATGATAATTACTGGTGCCCACTGCGTTGGAGGCTACGCCTTTCCAGCCGTAAAAGAGATCGGTGATCTCCGGTTTCGGAAAAGACCGCTTCTGAAAAAGAGATTAAACTTTGGCGTGTGTCTGCGGATGCAACTCCTTTGTGTGAGATGTCTTTTTCTTCAAATGCCTTTAAAGTGCTCGTGTGACAGGGGTATTAGCCCTCGATAATCAAGCAAGCTGTGCGATGCTGGACAAAGTGGCGTTAAACGTTAAGCTCGGCACGCTTAACGGAGTTCCAATATCCCGAAGAGACCCGCCTGAATACGTCGTTTCGCCAAGCTCTTCATGAAGCTGCACAGAACTTCTTGACACACGCACACAGGCGCCTACCGCTAATACGCTTATGCGCGCGAATGCATGTGCTAAATAAGCCGGCACAAAGTGTCTGCTCTCTCCTTTGATCACTAGCCTTCTAAGCTGCTAGACAGGCTAATGGGGCACCTTGCGAGCTGAGTGCTCTGGAATGGCCACGTTGGCTATACTCGCGCCTCGGTGTTTGTTTTCGGGCACGGTGGCAAAACAAGCTCCAAGTTGCACTTCCTCTAGCGGCTGAACCTTTCTGCGCTGGACGGGAGTCGGCGATAGGAGAACGTACAGCCAAGAATAAAGACGTTGTCTGCGCGGAAGATGCAGTGAACGTGAAGCTGCACGTAGGGATGCACATAAACCTGCAAAAGAAGGCCTGGAAGTGTCACGCATGCAACAGCGACGACGATGAAGAGGAAGCCTGCTTGTATTTCTCAGGTGAGGAATAGCACAGAGAGAGAGAGAGAGAGAGAGAGGTTTGTCAGTGTGTAGGCCAGCTGGCGTATATAGACCGGTTCTACTGGCGTAAGGGGGACAAAGGGAATAAAGTTGGCAGATGAGGAAACTACACGAAATAAAATAAATAGGAAATAAACTGCGCACAAACGCGATCTAGCTCATACAAAGTTTATCTCTGAGTCCACATGCCCAAAACGTTTAACATATGAAAAAGCTCCAAAGCAAATTTGTTATGCGCACATTGACAAAGTAACGGAAATGTCAGAAAAGCACAAGACCAATACGCAGGCGAACAAACCAACAAAGCAGGCATCACTGATCACTTCCTTTTGTGCCGATTAAGCTCAAAGGAACGAACAATCCTGCGCCTGCACAGAAACAATTGCTTACTTCTCTAAGTTTGAAACAAAACGGCATGTTCTCCTGACATGTGGCAATGATGTGATACACTCGAAAAGCCCACACCGAACTTGTCACGTCTGCATTGCGCGTACATCGTCGCGCACCTATAGCTAACCCTGTGAACGCCCGAGGAGCTTACGGCTCTGTGCTCCACAAAGATTAGTCATGCGACAAAGCCACGCAAAAGTGCCGCGCAAGGCTTACCCGAGCTCGCATTTTATTCACCGAGTGCTCTGGGTAGAGACAGTAATGATGTCGCCGTGGGATTAGCAACGCTGCAAGTATAGATACTCTTGCGTTGCGTTTTGCTAACGTCCTTGCATGCAACTATACAACAGTGAGTGACATACGCGACTGAAAGATGGTTAATCAAGCGGGGAAATGAGTATAAATGAATGAAGAAAGGAGGTGTTCCGAAAACGGGAGGAGGAGGGAGAATAGTTTTTTTGCGACATCTTCATGGAAGCAGTAAGTGAATCAGTGTTGCGCTCGAATGCTCTCAAAGCCCAGCCAATCTGATTTCATTTCCGGGTTCGGGAAGTTAGCAGTGGAAGCCAGCACAACTCGAATTAGCAATGATTAAGGCAAGACAAACGGGAACCATTTAATAACGATAAATGAGCGAAGTTAAATATAATTAACGCTTGATTGTTTATGGTCATGTGTGTGCCTGGGCCCTTCTTTGGGCGCAGATGTTTGTGATGTGTGTTTGCCGTGCTTGTGTGTGAAACTGTCTCACTGTTGATATAATAAAATAGAATGCCGAGTCTCTCGATCAACTCAAATTCCCGATTCAACACTTCTGCTTTCATTTCCAGTTCTTTTCGAGTGCAGGTACTTGGCACAGTAGCAGTTTTTTCTATCTCGCAAACGTTGATTTTGCAGACGCGTTTCGTTGCGGTCTGTCAGGGAAGGCACACGTATTTTCAGGACATTTATATTTGCGAAGCTGCTTTTTATTTCGCTCCTACGCGCTTAAACTTACTATCTCTCTTGACGAGCAAAGGGCGCTTCCTACTGCCAGGTAAGTCAATAAAAATAAAAATAAAAGAAGATAGGCGAAAGAAAACATGATGCCAAATCCTCTTGGATGTAGAGCAGCCGTCAGGGTGCACTCTCATATAAGGCTTTAGTGATTATTTGGTGTAATGTAGTTACGAAGTTAGCTAGATTACTCAGCCTGACTCAATATGTGCCTCTAACAACAACAACAACAACAACAACAACAACAACGACGACGACGACGACGACGACGACGACGACGACAACAAACCATTCCCTCCCTTTACTGCCGTAGTGGTGCAATGCCAGCGGGGTAGGCTCATAAGGAATACTATGCCTATTTGAAAGACACAATTTCAAATGCGATGGTTATCTCAAAGCTAGTCCTAGAATATTGTGTGGTAACTTAGTGTTTCACACGTTACTGGCAGGAACGGATTCATTCATGGCTGTATAAACATTGTTCCATCACTTCTGCACTGCTGGCAATAAAGCATTTTTATACTGAACGTATATAGGGTGTTCCACGTAACTTAAACTTTACAAATATGCAAATGTCATGTAGCTGGACAGAAACAAGATAATGTTCTTTGCCGTCGCTTGTAGATACTCAGGTTATTTTTTCCATTCCGCCTAATTACATAATTAGTCTTAGTCAGCTCTGTAGTCTGTGTCCCTCCCTTCGTCCTGTTGTTTAGCTCTGTTTACTGCTCGTAGTCTTGATTAATTAATCAACTGCTCAAATGTTATCGTTACATGAAAAGTGTCAGTAAGAAAATTGTAGAGCAACATTAAAAACTCCAGATACACCTTTCTGTTGCTCAATACCTGCTACATAAAAGTGTTTTTCCAAGCATGAAAGAAGCCCGCGAATACACGCAAAATGCTTCGAGCGGCCGGTCGCGCGGCAGTATCGTGTGTATTGGTCGGCTTTTCTCATGCTTGAAAAAACACCTTTATGTACAACGTGTTGAGCCACAAAAAGATGTATCAAGAGTTTCTCATGTTGCTCTACAATTTTCTCACTGAGACTTTTCATCTAATTACAATATTTAAGAAGTTCAATTATCAATTAAGACTAATTGTGTAATTACGCAGCATTCGAGAAACAATTTGAGTGTCTGCAAGCGACGGCAAGCAATATTGCCTTGGTTCTGTCCAACTACATGGCATTTGCGTATTTTTAAAGAGAGAGAGATACATATGTTATAAGGGAAAGGCAGGGAGGTTAACCAGGCTGAGCCCGGTAGGCTACCTTGCACTGGGGAAGTGGGAAATGGGATTGAAAGAGGAGAAGGAAGAAAGAAGGTCACAGTCTCCACTGTTACGCACACAAGCGTACACCACTGAGCCAGTCACATACGGTCATACGGTCATACAGCACCTTTGTGGCCTTGCACAAAGCAGATGCACGAGGCCAAGGGCCCAAGATCTCCTCCTCTGTGAAAGGACGGCCATCTAAGTGTTCCAAAGCTGTTCAAAGGGCACTCCTCTCGTCTTTGCATGTAGGGCAGTCCCACAGGATATGTTTGGTCGTTTCTTCGACACCACATCTGCTGCAATCGGAACTGTCCGCCATTACATTTAGGAATGAGTAGGCGTTTGTGAAACACCTGCTCGCAAGCGGCACAGTAGCGTTTCTTCCCATCGGTTATAACCAGGTAAAAGTTGCAATGTCATATGCGGGTCCATGGTTGGTGAACTCCACTGTGTTCCACTTTGTTACAGTAATAGTATGGGCAAGACCGCTGAGCTGCCACGCTGCATCCGTTCTCGACAATGATATCGAGGTGCTTTCACATACATCATGTGCCTCGCGGGCAGCTTTGTCCGCACTTTCATTGCCATGAATGTTACAGTGCCCGGGTAGCAACTGAAATACAATGTCATGGGCTCCGTGCACCGCTTGATTGTAGCGTAATAATTTCTCTTCTACCAATTGTTTAGCGTAATAATATCTCTGCTACCAATTGTTCATATGGGCTGTGGCGCAGAGGTGATAAGAGTATTTGCGGGGCTGCCTTTGAATTACAGAATATAGCCCAGTGATTTGGTGGTTGTTGCTGCACATGTGGCATCGCGCTACGAAGGGCGGAAAGTTTGGATCCTGTCGATCTTGTGACGTGGCTGATCTTTTCTTGCAGGTTGACGTCGACGGAATATGACTACCGCACCAGTAGAGCTGGTCAAAGTCAAAGAGTCATATGTATAAACGTGAACTCGATTGGAGTATGAACCATGCAGTAGATGTAGAGCGGCTTGATTCAGGGCACAAGTTGGCAAGCCGGACTTATTTCTAACTCCTGGAGTAAAAAGCCGCACTTGTGGCTGCCGAAGACACCATCTAGACGAGGTGATCTTGCTGCAGGTGTGAAATCGGACGCAAGAGAGGATCGGTACGACGGTACAACGCCCAAAAAAGTTGCACCTGGCCTACTTTCCCAGAGAGAAGCAAAGCGGTCGGTCTGAAGTCGGGAAAGGTGCCTAAGATGATTTCTAAGGGTGCCTGTAACGATATATGTACTGATGGGATGCTCCTTGGCGATGGCAATTGTTGCGGCTGTTCAAGCGCATCGCGGTAGACCCAGACAGGTTTTAAGCGCTTGAGCTTGCATGCTCTCAAGCACTCTGAGATTTGTCCTCCGGGTACCTGACAGCACCGGAGCACTGTAATGCAAGAAACCCATGAAGAACGCGTTGTACAGTTGAAGCATAGAATGCACCAACGGCCCACATGTGTTTCCAGCTAAAGTTTGGCTTAAGCTAAGTGGGAAACCCGGTATATTGACCACACACACAGTTACGTATGTCGGCTGAAGTGTGGAGCAGAGCAATATAGTTAGCTTGGATAGGGCGTAAGCGTAACAGTTGAATTTAGTAATCTTCCCAACAATTGTGAGAAAGTTACGTATTGCCCGCTCAAGGCACTGACTCCTTGGATGGCACCAATTATCTACGCGTGCATCAGCACCAAGAATAAGAAGAAAGTTCAACTGGACAATTCCTTCTCCCACCCTCCCACTTAGTCATCCCGCAGGAAAACTCTTTCGAGGAAGTGCTTCAGTAGCTCTTCAAGTTTATAAAATATACTATGTGAAGTGAACAGTGATGTTTAGCCGTACTTGTTAATAGCCACCAATCCCTTGATGCAATAAAACTGGATGCACTTCGTGGAGTAGAGGCATCGTACCTTTACTGCAGTCTGATGGCCTGTTTAATCAATTGTACCAGGGCTTCGGGTAAATGAGATGCTTCCGCTGCATGCAATTCGATGGCATACGGCAGTAACCCCTAAAAGAAGAAAAATAAAAGACACGAGACGCTTGGGAAAGCAACTGCCGGCACGACTTCGTAAGCCTCCTCCAGCTCCTTCTCTTCCATTGAACGATGGTTTGCCACCTCCCCAGTAACTATATGCATATCCAAATAGTCTTTCGAGTGCTCTTGTGCGGTCTCAAAAGACCGATCTTGTTCGAATGGTCGAAAAGAAAAATACCGGCACCATTTGGAAGGTACCTTCCGGTAGCCGGACTTCAGATCAGAGCTTGAAAAGGCGCTCCCGCTATCGTCGTTGGGGCAGCAGAGAAATCTGGGTGGTTTCGGGTCACGTGACCCCACTCATTACCGTGGTCACACTGGCAAAGAGAGACTCTTGCACCATTCACGGTGACGACGATTATCATTAGAGCGCAGTCTTGTATACTATAATTATCATCCACGAACGCCCCCTTGTTTGACATCAATACGAAGGGGGCACGCCTCTGGTGAGAGTGCCTCCGGAACAGGTCTGCTCTGATCCGGATGACCACTCAGACCGCCCGAAAATGTCACGAGTAGTACGCTTCGAGTGACCAGCAAAAGGCGCACTTTCGTCCGAAGGCGAATCATCGATTGCGATAGCAAAATAGTAGAGATGCAGCTATACAAAGTAAGGATTGTAGTTTTATCGTCCGTATAAACTTATAACCATTCGCTTATTGACTAAATTAACAAGCATGGTATGAGAACCAACAAACAAACATGAACACATGACGCCAGATAACCGCGTACACTCGCTGTCAAAACGCTGGCGTAAGGAAGCGCTGCAGCAGCAGCGAGCGAAGTGAGCTTCGTGGTGTCTATTCCTTCAACACAAACTGAGCGGCGAGAACGCAGCACGCGCAAAGGTATGAGCCGTCGGCACAGCTAGACTCTGCCCTTAACGCAGATCACTTTCGAGGTACAGCTCGCGCGACCGGGCAATACCCTGTAGCTGCCAGAGAACAACCCCCTCCCCCTCTCCATCCCCCAGTGCCTCGCGCTCGATGGGAGACTGCACTTCCTCTCCGCTTTCCTCCCTTGTGTGCGCGCGAGATTGAGCCGCGATTGTCGGCTCCTCTCGCACATTTTCACTTTCACATACAGTATACGTAGCGCTGCGACGTTCTTATCACCCTTGGACATTATACGGAACGGCGACAGCGATGACGACAAAAATGCACCGGGAGTGTCCATATACAAAGTGTTATCGCAGTAAACAATAGAAGTAATGGCTTGCTGGAAGTTGTCATGTTCCTCGTGCGCACTGCCGTAACTTCTTGATTCTTATATTCATGTTAGCTTCAAGTCCCTATTTCATTATCGGCGTTAGTGTTTAGCAGCAGTCAGTTCCTGGAGTTCTTGGTGAGAACGCGTTCGCGCTGAACGCAAGGTAGCGGCGGATCCGGAAGCCCGTAAATTGTTTAGGTTCTTCATTATACGCGTTACTTGGCATTATGACTATGCGGCTAGCTTGTGGCGCTCGGCATAATATCAGCCGTATGTATGATGAAACGGCCCACAATATACACAGTCACAAATAAGATACGCTTTCTTTTGCCACGACTGTCCCAGTGCTCGCATTGTGATGTCGAAAGTGGCCGCAATACTACTCAAATAATTTCTTGGCACTCGCACTACAAATGAACGGCCGCATCGAGCTACAGGGATTTCTCACGAACTCGTTAACACCGCGCCTGCTCGAAAGGACTGCGGACAATGCACAAGGAAGTGTCACGCATACTTCTCAGATTCCTGTGAGAGATAGGACTGCTTGACACCCGGTGACGCATCTGGTGCGAAAAGAGACGCTCCGGCAGAGCAATTGCTGGACACGTTTGCCGAGTTAACCCTGCCTAAAGCAGAATTACCACCGCCACCAACACCCGCAGTTTACGCTCAATGCACATTCAACCTAGGTAAAGCAAGTAAGCAAATGAGAACCCGACTCGCGCCACTATAACCAACGGCAATTAACTCCGAGTGCACGGAGATTCTTTGTATAACAGCGATGGTATCAGTTTTCTGGGTCATTTAGTTCGAAGCGCATGTGCGGAGGTCCCCGATATCGAAGAAATTAGGTAGACCGAACAATAGACCGCGTCCACCAGCGTCGACGTCCAAAAAAGAGAGGGTCTCGGCCGCACGGCGATGACTTCGCGGATAAAAGGCGGCTAATGACCTAACGGCGTGGCCCAACCGTAATTCAATAACGGCCGATGTACGAAGCGGATGTAAGTAACGTGTTTATCCACGGGCATCCGCAGGAAGGCACACACACACACGCCGCAGCTTCGTGTTTCCATTTAGGCGTTGCGCGGCTTTAAACAGTTGTGCGGTGCACTTCCGAGCGAAGGTGTTTACGTAGCAGTGACAGCGAACGCCTGATATGAGAAAGTGGCGCAGCCTAGCACCATGTTTACACATTAAAAGCCAGCCCTCGCGAGAGCACGTGTGGAATATATACAGCGTGTCCCAACTCTGAAGCGCAGAGTATTAAAAAAACGCGTATCATATTGCAAGACCAATGTCAAATGCATAATGTTAACAGTTCACAGGTATTTCAACTCGACTGTGAACATAGCAATGTCATTTGTTTTGTTGGCCAAGATGGCCAATCTTCTTTTAAACATCGGGGCACGATATCTGGGACATGGCGGTATGCATCGGCTGCGAGATGCTGGCCTCTCGGCGGACTGGAGATGTGTTTCTGTGTATTCACTGGCGGGGCCAATTGATGTCGCCGTGAGCAGGTCATTAAGACGCGTTTCGAGCAACCCTTGATGCCGAGATTGAATGTTGCGAAATTAAAACTAATGTTTTGCTGGCGAGATTTGTCGCCGCAGACTAAGTGTCCCACTGCGATGTTTGGCTTTGAATCCTCCTTGTTCACGTTACTGAGTGGCCTGGTCAGGTCCTAGGTATTATTAGTACTTTCATTTCGAGTACGTCAGATCCTGCATATGAAGCTCGGACGCCCTCATGCAGAAAATATTGCATCGCGAGAAAAACAATGTAACACTTATGTAACACCGCCTGAAATGGGGGCCTTTAAGGAAATAAACTGAACTGGAATGAACAAGGAGGGCCCAAATGCAAAGCAGACATGAATAAGGACGAATTTTCAATATTAACAGCGCTTGTTTCATAACAACGCACTTTCTCGCATAATTTATTAAAAAGAAACAACTCCTTTTGGTTTTCATGGGCCGACACATTTAGCACGCGTCTTTGACATAAAAACAATAAGCGCTCTCTAGCTCCCGACGAAAGCACTCAACTAGTTTCCACTATCAAAAATGAGTGATTAGCTGCATCACTGTAAAAACAGCATCAGTTTTTGAAATCTATGCAAACAACGCGAGTCAAAATTCTCAAGGGGAAACAGAATAAAAGGATGTGCACATTTGATTTTTTTCTTCCAGTGTCTTTGCAGCAACTTTTCTTGACGCGAATGTATACAATACCATTTGAGAGGGACGTAATCGTCATTGGTTGCGATTACCTATCGGGAGCATGTATTCACACACGCACACACACACACACACACACACACACATACATACATACAAAAAAAAACTGAGTTCTTACGCTAAAACTGTTCGCCAGAGTAGATTACAGCGAATCTTGGTGTCTGACATATATCATTGGTGAAGGCGGCCCACCAATGGTAAACAACACTTACGAACGAGAAGCTTTATAAGTTCTGCTCCTGATTTAGAAGCTGTCTAGAAACCATTAAAAGAATACTACATTTCAGCTGCCTATCCAGACGGGACGGCGAGGCGAGGTAGTTATAACGAGTGTCCTTTATGACGATACCCTACATCCACCTCAAATGGCTAGTACAGCCTCCGAGCACGATAGTAACATGAGTATGGTAGCTCGCACCAATGCGCCGCGTATCGCTCTTGCGACGTCGGTGTCTTTGTATTCACTGAGAGCTCTTCCGCCAGCCAGAACGCTCGGGCACGAGAGCGCAGCTGCGGGGATGCGTACCACGAGCGCTTCGGTTACGTCGAGGACGGCACAAACTAGGAGAACGGAGGGAAACCCCGTCTTTCCTTTGTCCGCGAAGACAATGGGGCCAGATCGCCTTCTCTGCATGCGCGCCTGGTCGACGACCCACTGGAGGAGACGTAAGCGGCCATTTTCAGAAGAAGTACACGGCAACGGAGGCAGCAGCTGCAGACACTGAGGCGGTTAAGGCCTCGAAGAAGGGTTCGGAGGATGAGGGCCTCTAAAACGCACCCATCAGCGTCGCATTCACGCGTTCACGTCGACGTCGCGGCAGTTTGGCTACGAAATGGAGCTCGATATCAGTTCCTGCCAGCGTGTTTATAAAGGAAACCACGCGAGCGGAAAGGGAGCGCTGAAGGACGTGCCGGTTCTTTGTGGGCACTCGCTTTAGCTTTCGTACTAAACGCGACATGCAATGCGACTATTCCAGTTTGCTGCCTGTACCACATCCCTTCTTTATTTATTCTTGTTAGGATCCATCCGTTTTAATCAGTGCGATGCATCCAATATTCGATCGCCTCTCACACCCTGCAACGGTATTGGGAAAGCGGAATGGCGACATCAAAGAGACGGTTAACTGTCGGATAGGCGCAAGCGTTGTGGTCACTGGCCAAACAAATAAAGACATAAAAAGACAGACAAAATGTTGAAGGAACGTCGTTTCCGGGAGTTACGCGTTGTTTCATAACTACAGTATATAGTATAACTGTAGTACAGCCATCATGTTCACATGATTGAGAATTTCGCGACACATCATCTTTTCATCTTAGAGAGAAGTGTGAACAGAATAAAAAGAACTGGGGAGACGCTTAAGCTTAGCCTTTAAGAGCAGAACGCGATAACATTAAAGGGCCCCTGACTGCTTCTCATGCTGTCGTTTTTCACCACATCCTCAAACATACAAATGCATCTGGTCGTTTCAGTTGAATGAACCACCACACGCATTTACTTTAGGCTAATTACCTCAATCGTAATTAACATGCTCACAATTACCATGTACGCATCAGTACGTTTCTCAAAGACACTTTACCGTGAGAACACAACCTGCTTATGGATACATCACTCATACACACACATTCATTTGTCGAAGTATAATGAACTACCTCAACACTCGTATTCACTTAAGTCTAGCCTAATATTAATTAGCGTACTTTTAATTACCATGCACGAAACGGTGCATTTCTCTAAGACACTTTACTAAGCCAAAGACACACAATACATTCACAGCGACCACCTCTAACACGTTTGGACCAACGAGCCTTCATGGTCGTCTCGCATTCCGAAGGTCCTGGGCTCAATTTACACCTAAACGCCAATTTTGTTTTCCGCTCAATTACTTTCCTTTAGTTACAGAAACCTCTTTCAGAAATTTGGCGCCAATGCGAACATTCGTTAACCTGTTTACGAATTTTATTAATTGTTTACTTCTATCGGGAGTTTACGCTCACGTCCAACTTACGGCCAGTGAAGAGTCAACGCACGAACACCCACGACGCTGGATACTTCGCGTAACGGGACACTTAAAGCTATTGCTTTAAAACATACATCGACATTTCCTTACCCAGTAAGTGTACTTCTTAAAAATTATAAAAAAGAATAGTGTACTGCACATGGCCGCCGAAATTTCGCTCTCTGTGAATGATGCACCCGTGTACCTGGCGCCTCATCGTAAATGTATCGCCTGTGATAATGTAATCATTCTGTTACGTTAACTTTAAGTTTTGTTACGCTAACTTTAATAGCTGTCTAATTCGTTCCAGCGGCTCTGTGTCTAAGCTATCATCAAGCTCTAGTAGTCGTGAGGGGTACACGATAAAAAAGGAATAAAACCGAGAGAAAGGATTCCTCGCATTACAGAAGTTCCATTCTTATTGCGCGCTAACTACCGCATATGACCGTTTCTGTGGAGGCCTTCGTTCCCTACCGAGGAGGCTATTTGTCCCATCCTCTTTTGAATGCGCTATCCTATACATACCATGAATGCGACTAAAGAGAAACAAGACAAAGTTAAACTAGGCCACGAACTGACGCAGACATGCGTACAACGAATTCTTAGGGTTAACATATACAGCACGAGAAAACGAAGTGATTTAGACTAAGGTTGACACAAATTCTCTTGCAGTGGATGCTCACAGTGGCGTTTCCGCCTCTGGGATGTGTCTGACTGTGCGGTTTAATGGCTCGCACCGTACACCGTCAACAGCGCCTTGCAGTGTTTTCCGACATCAGCCTGCGCGCTTTCCGCGAGTGAAAGTGGGCCTCCACAGTTTATAACCCAGAAATGGGCCAGCACCTTTTACGGTGGTGTTTACGCGACAGCACAAAGTTACGGACGACCAGCCGATGGCCTGAGGCACGGTCGCTGCAAGCAAGGCTAGTTCGCAGACACAACGATTCTTTTAGGGCGACCACGCGCTGGAAAACGAGTTCAGCGGCCGTAAACCCTTTCTGTCCGTCTGTACCTACATGTGCTTCTACTCGCTTCGCTTCTCTATGAAAAAAGAAAGTGTGGGCTCATAAGAAGTACGTGACCCACAATAATAGACGCGCAGGGATCGGCTCCTGAAGACGGTGTGTTCAAGCATGGTCTACGAATGTTAGAATCACCCATACGAAATGATCTCAAGATCTCTCCCACTCTCTCGTACACAAGCAAATAGAGAGATAGGGAGGGAGATGTCCTCGAAAGTTTTCTTTTAATGACATTGAAAGAAAGGGACGTATTCATCCTCTAACTGTGATGTCTACTCTGTTTCGTGTAGCAAGAACAATAGCAACAATAACTAAAAAATATGTTGCAAGAAAACATGAAGGAACAACGGCTTAGGGTAAAAAAATTTACAGCATGCATTCTTATACACACATGAACATACAGATATAAAAGATGAGAACATATATATAATATATATATATATATATATATATATATATATATATATATATATATATGCATGCAAGGCTGGCTGCGATGAAGTCTGCGATGAGCTGGTGAAAAATTAAACGGACGAGGAATAAACACTGACAACATAAAGGGCGCACAAAGATAAGGCAGCCAAAAGTGAGCTTCAGCGTAGAATATAAGGAAAACAAACAAACAAACAAAGGAATATGGCACGCCTAACACGCTACAAGTGCACATAAATACAAAATAATGAAATTGGGTTGGAGTTACATAGCCGTTACTATGCGGTGCGGCATCTAGCACTCGTTATGGACTCCTGTGTTTTCTAAGAAACATTCGAGCGCGTTCAATGGTTTACGCCGTGGTGTCTTCGGTGGTGAAGGGTCTAGCGACTTCGCGAGTGAGGACAGTCGGTGAAGATTAATTGTTTAGTTCTTGTTCCATAGCTGCCGTCATTGGAGAGAAAGGTATTTATTACGAAAGAAAAGCTGAGAGGTCGGCTTGAATCAATGTTGTGAGCTGCTACTCGGTGTTGGGGGAAGGGGAAATCGTGTAGAAAGAAAGAATACGGAAGACGTTGGTTATGAGGATGAAGATGGTGGTGAAAATCTTGCACGCTCCAAGACCCTTCCAGGTCTCTTATACAGTCCGGTCTCATACAAAAATTTGTTGAGAGCCTTCAGATTATCAGGCTGATGACGATGATCAGGCGAAAGTCCCAATAGAACATTTTTAGTTAATGATCCAACGACAAATTTGACAAGATGTCTGTCAGCGATTTTCTCAGTACATCAAATCGCGGGCAGATACACAAGGGGTGTTTTGTCGTCTCGGGAATACTGCAGGTAGCGTGTTTGGGGCATCCGAGGAACAGATCGCGAACATCCTCATCTAGTCTGGACGTGGTTGTACATTATAGTAGCATGAGTCTCACGCCTCAAATGACAAGGGACCATTTTAAATGTAAGTGACATACCCTTTGACTAAACGGCTCCACAGTGGCATCTATCTTTCAGACATTTGCAGGATTACCAGTTACACTTTCGTATTTGCCGAAATCGTTATAGTGATTTTTCAGGGTTAGGGTGATTCGTTCTTTATAGGGTGAAAAAGTAAAACAGGATGATAGTATGACTATAGATTTCATAAGTTTATTTTCTTGTAGTTAAAATTACAGTAAAGAACCATTGTTTACATTTTGTTTCAAAATGTTGTTATACCAACTCGCCCAACTTTCCATGCTATTGCCGACGAACTCTTTAAGCAATCCAATACAGCCCAGAAATACAATAATAATATGGCTGCCAAACGAAGACTTGCTTTGTCAACGATTAGCGAAGATCAGGCTTTGAACGGTTTCTATCAGCGATTGATTGGTTATCGTCATTTAACGTGGCAGGGAATGATAAATAAAGGTAAAAAGTGACTACAGGAGATGCGGCAAAGCGGACCTCCAGATTTATTTGCTACCCAATGCTCGGTATCGCCGCATTATCGCGTTCTGCTTCATTTAAATGTGTGTTCTGCAGCGTGGGTACGAAACTACGACCTAGTGTTCTACAGTGTTCATCACAGCCACAGAAACGCCCTAGCAGGGTTTACTTTATAATGTTTACAACGTTTTTTTACCTGTCTCAGAACTTTCAGAACTTTGAAACGCGCAAAGCGTACCATTAAGACGGGCATGCTGTATAGAAAACGAGGGTATGTACTCACAAGAGATGTTATAGAGGCTAGAAGTCTTCGTGAGAGAGCACACAAGCCAATTGTGACACCGGACGTATATTTACCGGAAATGGACGGCCAATAGCAAGCAACACTTATGAAAAAAAAATTTTCTGGATCCTTTACATCTTCTTAACGAAGTAATTGGGATCCGCCGTGGTTGCTCAGTGGCTATGGTGTTAGGCTGCTGAGCACGAGGTCTCGGGATTGAATCTCGGGCACGGCGGCCGCATTTCGATGGGGGCGAAATGCGAAAACACCCCTGTACTGAGATTTAGGTGCACGTTAAAGAACCCCAGGTGGTCGAAATTTCCGGAGTCCTCCACTACGGCGTGCCTCATAATCAGAAAGTGGTTTTGGCACGTAAAACCCAATAATTAATTGAAATTAAACAATTGAGCCCATATTCACCAAATTTATTGCGCCAGAACTGTTCGTAAGAAAAAAAATTAAGCCAATCCTGATGCAGGACATATCATTAGCGAAGGTGGGCGATAAATGACAAACAGCACTTACGAACGAAACGAACGACACCCCTCCCTTAGATCAGACTACATTTCAAAGCCTTTCAGTGTTAACTCGGAATTCTTCCCACGAGTCTATCCGCTGCTTTGTTTGTTGTGGTCACCCTGAAAGTTAGCTAGCGGCCATGTTCTATTTTTAGCGATCTGAGCGCCTTCCTCTCCCGTATTGAGCGCAGCACTGGAAACCGGGTCCAAATGTGACCATCAAGAAGCCTCGTGCCATCTTTTTAGAACATCTGAAATTCAACACAGAGGCTTCCTCACCTTCCCACTTGCCTTAATGACGCTCGATCGCTTCGTTGGCTGAATGATGCTGCCTTGTGGAGAAACTCCGCTGCGATGCCAAAGATGCGAGCACCCTCTCATTTGATTTCGGGATCCCCGTCGTGCCCGCCGACTTTGCGCCCACTGCAATTCACGCACCAATTGAATATTCGCGCTCCCGGCGTTCTGCAAATGTTATGAGCACCTTTCTTGCCTCTAACTCAACAGACATGCAGACAGAAGGGCAGTGGGCTCAACTAGACTAGTGTTCTGGTACGATAGATGTGACACAACTCGTCTTTGTGACCATCAGGTTTGCTTTTGGTTTGGTGCCTATTCATATGGTTTAGCCTACCACATGCGATTGGTTATGAATCGAGCGGCAGTAGGTAAGAAGAAGAAATGCTAAATGGAATTTAGTAAATTAAGAAGGAGATAGTAAATGAAGACTAATCGCTGTTATCAACTCTAGGGCAATGTTATAAAATAGCGGTTATCAATATTTCTTTGTTTCTTTAGGGAGAAAAAAGATTGATGGAGTTATCATGACTTCATGACTGAATTATCTGGTTGTTCCGCTTACAAAATTTAATATGGCACCACATACGTTCCTATTGTGCTACCTTGTGGGTCGACACCCCAAGAGATAGTATAAGAGGAAGCATAAGGCCAATTCCAAGTTGGTGAAGGCGACTATCCAGAAGTCGTTTTCTTTACGTGCTGAACCTACGACATTCTGTAAATAAATCTTCCATACTTTTCGGTTAATTGGAATAATAACTTTGACGGAAAGGAGCCAAACCGGACCTGTGGGAATAAGAATTAAGCATTGCTATTCGGTAGCGCATTCTCGTAAACGAAACACCAAATTGGAGGAAGAGAAAGAAGTGCCCAGAGCTTACTGGTGCTCTGGGCCTCTCACTGTTATGCATTTTATTTTACGTTCTTGCCATTTTCGTGAGCCATTTCATCAAGGATGAGCAAGATCATGTTCCCACGACCACCTGAACAAGGTCAGTCGTCTACTTCATCGCTCATTTTTGGACGACGTGCCTTCGGAAGCTCGGACCAGCTCGATTCCTGTGAGAGCTCAACGCCAGAAGCCATGGACTCTGACAGCGAGTACACCGTGGTCATGGGCCGCCGTATGAAGAAGATGCGCCGTATGTCGACTGAGGCGACTTCATCACATCAGAGTGAGCAAGAATCCTTCATGGTTTCCTACGTGCCGCTCTCGACGTCACACAGCATGAACTCCCTCAGCAGGCAGTTTCTAACCGAATATTTTGAAAGTGTGGCCCCTGGGCAAATTAACGAGATCAGGATCAACGCTCGCAAGAACATCCTGACAATAGATGTGAAAAATTCCGCAATACTTGAGGAGTTAAAGACCATTCCACAGTTAAGCGCAATCCCCGTCCGCTCCTTTATTACTTACGGGAAGGAGACAACAACTGGAGTGATTTCCGACGTGGAGCTTGAAATCAAGCATGCGGACCTCAAGAGTCTTTTGCGGTCATCGGTGCGCATTCTTGAGATTCATCGCTTGGGGCACTCCCGATGTATCAAGTTAACGTTTGCTTCTTTGACATTACCAGCGTCTGTCAAAGTGGGCTACGTTATACACCGAGTACGACCATTCGTTCCGAGGCCTATTCAGTGCCGGAAATGTCACAAGATAGGACACGTGAGCGCTGTTTGTAGAAGCAAAGCCACCTGCTCGCGTTGCGGCGGAGAGCATGATACCACCGACTGTGAGGCGTCCTCATTTAAATGTCCCAACTGTACTGGCTCTCACGAAGCGACTTCGAAGGAATGCCCGAAGATGAAACAGGAGGTTCGTATTCTTCGAAAAATGGCCAGAGACCACTTTTCACGTAAAGAGGCTGCTCAATCTGTTCGCCAAAGTGACCAACGCTCGCGACAGAAGCATCACAAAACCATTTCAGGAGAACTACCTAGCGTGGCACAGGTACCACGACCACCTCTGCCTGAGCGTGCATTGAGGACGATAACGGCGTCAACTGATAATTCAAGGTCGACGAGAGCACGCGGCAAACATTCACCTCCACCGGCTGATACAGACACGGAATGGCCTTTACTGCCCTCTAGGCCCACGGCCATGCCAGCGGGCACTAGCGATCCTCTGCGCCATGAAGCCAAGAATTATAGGGCCAATGAAACCGGTGACACTACGGGCAAGCAAGGAGATGAATACAATGAGAAGGAGAGTGTACAAAAAATGCTGAAGCACCTAGTAGAATCAATGCGCGTGATTCTCGGTGGTCTCGAGACTCCGGCCGCTAAAAGTGCCCTACAAGTGCTCGCCGTGCTAGAGCCGCTTATCACAGCTCTTTATATGCTATGAAGATTTCGTTTGGCGCTTGTGCTGTTCACGCAGGGGAGGCCCACACCAGTTTCGTCCTAACGCCTCTATTTTTAAGTTCAAATCGGTGACTACAGATTTGAGGCGAAACCTGATTGTGGCTTCATGGATGACATTTGTGAATGTTTAATGTTTATCATCAGAGTGCTGAACTTGCTTTCATCTTTGCGCATCCCTCTTGCTATGTCATCATCATCCCTCATCACATCTTTATGTCCCCCTTCCCCCTCCCCCTGTGCAGAGTAGCAGGCTAGAGCACCTTAGCTCAGGCCGACCTCTCTGCCTTCTTTCAATTAAATTATCTCTCTATCTATTGCTAGTTAAACACCATCTGCTGTACCACGAGAATCTATGATCGTGAAATTGGTGCTATTTGATACACGTGATTTGGCATATTCCTCACGAACAGAAAATTTTTTGAAGCCTTGCAGCGGTGATCTATGCCGAGCGTCGTAGACTTCTCAGCACCGTCACCATGAGAGTTCGTGAAATGTTCGCGTATGATCTCTTCCTTCACTTCTTCTTGAATGACATTAGCGCTTTATTGTTCACTAAATATTCTGCTTAGTGCAGCAAGCATTCTTAGCTTGCTTTCCCTACTTCTGGCATGCTGCTGATGTCTACTATATAGCACCTGAAATATCGCCCGCAGAACAAAAACGGAAGAAAGGTGCAAAGAAAAAAAATTGCACGCCCGACTAATAAAACACAGAACGCACGGACTTCTACCTGACAGGATAAGATATTAAAGTTTCACGCTTAGAAATCATGTCTCTGCGCCACCTATGTAATCGCGCGTGAGTTCATTCCAAGTTAGATGTCCTGAACCCGAATTATGCAGTGCAAGCGGGATAAAATTGACTGCAGTTGGGAAGCCACGCTTAGTGAAGTATTTCTTGTGGTTTTCAAAAGTGTAGACGTTGTGAATTGTGGTGGCATTGCGACTCATTAATGAATGAATAATGTTTTATTTATTTATTTATTTATTTATTTATTTATTTATTTTCAATACTCTCATAGCTCGCAGGGAAGTAGGAATGGGATAACATGGCATGGCGTGTATGTGATAATGCCGTCAGCATTGTCAGCCTACTCAATCACTAGAGATTTAAACATGCCTTCAGTAATATGGCGTGTCCCAGTATTGCTTGAATACTAATCCAACTATCATCGAATACTGAAAGCTAAAAGACGCAACAAACACAGAAATGTACCTGTGCGTCTGCCTCCTTGAACGAACAAAATGTCAGAATATTATTTGTGGATCGTTCTTATTCCCTCATCTCTTCAAGTAAAAACATTTTAAATATTCTTTGTTCCTGCTGCAGCTCATACATGTCAGAAATTAAACTAAGAGAGTAAGTAAAAAAAAAGAAGGGAGAAAATATAACTTTCTGTATTCGGTTTCAGCCTTTTTACTTCTTCGGTTTCTATGAGATTCCTCATTTTATTTTTGTGCGCTCCAGCTGGTTTTTCACCACTCATTCGAATGTGCAATCAACCTAATGTTTGAGCAAGGCTACATATATCGCCACTAGCTTCGCGTATCCAGAGGGGCTAGCGTGAGTAAAGAAAATACCTGTGGACGGCCGCTTAATTACCATGCAAAAACGTTTTGCGAGACATTCAGAGCGTCAAGCACACATCAATCGAACGGCGCAGTGACAGCCTTACGGCAGCAAACTTCTATTAGTGTCACGAGGGCCGTGAACGTAATAATGCAAGTTCGCACAAAACACAAAAGGAAAGAGAACAAATGCAGTAGTCCCCTCACCAGGCTTTTCAAAGCAAGTGTGCAGGCAATATCCTGATATTGCCACTATGTATTCATGAACGTTTTTCAAAGTTAAAGCTACACTATTCTGCGTAGGCACGGCGCTGCACGGATGCAAAGGACACCGAGTAAATATTTCACGAGCGAAGTAGGCGTTTGCGTGTCATACCGCATGTGCGATATTTTGCTTTCGAGACTTTCCAAGCCTGTCGTTTATTGCGCGCACGCGCGCAGAGAGAAAACACAAACAAAAAAACTATTATAGCACTAAAAATAGAATCGCTAAGTGTATGTCAGCAAGGCTAAACTACAGACAATCGTTGGTCATATTGTGCGCACACGGTGTAAACGAAGAAAGAAAAGAGCAACGACATGAACAAGAAAAGGAATGATATAACCTCCAACGGCTATGATAGACGCTGTACTGTGAACCATCTGTTCAGTCTTGACCCTCCCTACACCTATTTACGTGTGCTTATAATTTAGTATTTCAGGTGCACCTAAATATGAGCAGGCAAGCCAACTTTGTATTTCGCCTCCATTGAAATCCACCCACGGCGGATGAGAATCGCACCCGCGACCTCTTGCCCAACCGCACAACGCCATGGAGCCGCTGAGGCTGGGTGACCAATGCAGCTCGTGAAGCACCGTTTTCTGCCAGTGCAACATAAAACGCCATGCTATTTAGTCACCGCGGCAGTCCCCCCTCTTCCTAGAAAATGCGGCGCAGGCAATCAGCATGAGCGCGCTCTTTATACGACACGGCGAGTCTCACTGACCAAAAAAAAATTTTTTTTTAAATAAATGCGCGGCTTCTTTTAAGTGCTGCGTAAAATTTGCAGATTTCGAGCTCACGGTAATCATAGTCGGCAGTAATTAAAAGTGGAAGTAACTGCAGAAGAGCGCGCGTATTAATAAGGACAGGCGCAGGAGAAAAAAAAAATAACGAATAACTTGGTTTATTGCCGCCAGCGAAGGTATAGTGTTCTAATTTGTAATCCAACTCAAGATAAGATCGCGAGAATTCGAAGGCTGCGTGCGTGTGGCAGCTAGGTTTCTTTTGATGAAATTAAAT
Organism: Dermacentor andersoni; assembly: GCF_023375885.2. Taxonomy (NCBI): domain Eukaryota; kingdom Metazoa; phylum Arthropoda; class Arachnida; order Ixodida; family Ixodidae; genus Dermacentor; species Dermacentor andersoni. The sequence continues at coordinate 60,414,935 of NC_092819.1, read as the reverse complement.
TGCAGGAACCTAAGAGAGAGACGGCAGAAAAAGAAGGTTCATACTTTTAAATTTTTTTTCTTGCGCTCCTCACCTTGCGCGTGCTTTGTTCATATGAGGTGCTACATCGAGTTTATCGTCAGACAAAGAAACCGACCTCGACGGGCTGCGACGAATTTTCTGTTGCGACGACGTCTGCCTAAGCTTGATAAGAAGGAGGAACTGTTCTCGCTGTAAGAGCAGCAGAAAGACTTTGCTGTTCAATCGTTTTTTTTTGTTTTTTTTTATAAATTTATATGTGCTCTCACCAAGCACAACTTGCACAACTCCACTGCAATAAAACACATGCATCATTTTGAAATTGAAGGGCATCTCCCGAAGCGAGAATGTCCTAATGGCGTGGGAGATAAAATTAAACAGAGGCGAAAACAAAACTATTTAATAGAGGCTACAGATTCATGACAGTAGATAACAAAGTGCGTTTAGCGATATCACACAGAGCGCAAATAACGTGAGTCACTATTGCTCACAAGAAACATAATGGCTTCTCTGCCTGAAGTCCATATAGAGTTAATTTTTCTTTAGTAAGGTAACATATGTATGAACGCCGTCTTCCTAAGTTTCAGTCGGCACAGCTAATGATAATTACCGTATGTTGTATCATGTCCTCGCTGACACATGAGATCGACTGCTACATTCACGTGTCGCTTTCTGATGAACTAGAATACAGCTGCGCCTTCGTTTCCCTTTGTTTCTGGTCGTACAAGCTTCATTGCTTTTTATCCCAATTGAACTGCGAATCGATGCCAAGGACGCTTGGTACATCGTCGTCGTACCTTCAGAAACACACTGAAAAGTATTCGGCCCTCCTGCTTGGGTACCGAAGTACACGCATAAAAGCACTCTCTTCTCCCGATTCTTCCAGCCCCGAACTTCTCCCAAGTTCGGAACATCTGTGGTGGTCTCACTGACTGAATAAACATAAAATTGCCGAAACACATGGTCACAGTATTCAGCTGTCTGTCTTAGAATGAAATCAGCTTACACCGACAATTTTTTTTTCTAGGTCTCATTGTTTAACACCCAAACTATGGTGAACAATCACACCTAGTTGCGATTCTTGTACGTAGAACGCAAATAGCTAGAAGGGTAGATGAGTAAAGGAGACAAGGCTATCCTCTCTGCTGTTGCTCTTATGAACTGTAGCGACCTCGTATTTCGCAGCGCAACGCAAGTAGCCGCTAAGCCAGCACGGAGGGTAACAAACAAGTGAGTGCAGAAAGTTGTCAGTATATAGACTCAGACTCAGACTCAGACTATAGACGATCACTTCAGTCAGGCTTATCTTCCATTCGCGCGTAGCAGTACAGGCCGATTTAGCAGCTACGTATATGCACCGAGTAAGACATTAAATTGCGCATTCACGGGCAGCCTCTCCAGCAGACGCATGGTTCGTTCTTTTCTGACAGAGCCATTTAAGCCAGGCATGGGTCAGATGTTAGGGCCGTTCAAGAACAAGCCTGACCGCAGTGAGAAAGAGGAAGAGTATACCAATAAACACAACTTCTAAAGCGCCCACGCCCACTCCAACGACAGAAATAGAAATCAAAATACGTATGACCGGTGCGTAGAAACCGGTGAGATGGTGAAGTGGAGAGCGCAGCGCGCAGTGGAGCTATGATAAATGACAAATCGTGGAGCTACGCCCTGGCGCGCCTTCTAAAATCGCCATGCTACCCCTGTGCTTCAGTGAGATCGTTATCACATCGCCTGCCCACGCGGCATTTGTTCGCCAGGATTCTCCTTATCTCTGTCTGCTTCCTCTCTGTTTGAAGGCTTCGCTGGCGACGATTAACAGTTTTATTTTGTATTTTATTTTTGTGAAATCCTTTCGCTGCCGCCACTTGTCCGACTGCGTGTTATCGGATAAAAGGAGTTACGACTACATTCAAGTAAATTGAAACATGACACGATGTCGCTTGAATTAGGCGCAAAAGTACGTGCTACTTGCATGGATGACAAAGAAAATATTACGGCGTTTCTTTCGGCGTATCTTAATGTGCTTGGTGATGCGATTAGGCGAAAAGAAGGGCATTATAGGGCCTCAAAATTTTTGTTAGTCCCACCCGTATACAAAATGACAGACACTGAAGCTTGAGAAAGCATGGGTGAGGTTACGTAATAAACTTTGTTTGAAACATAAATATTATGAGGTGAACGCAAATGAAAGTAGACGAAAACACAACTTGCCGCAGATGGGGATAAAACCCTTAATTACGAATTACGTGACATTTTTTTTCTCAGTTATCTTTCTGCTCGTAAATAGCCCTTTGTTGCTAATGGTGTACTTGTCTTAGCATGTGCGTACTGGCTCTCTGGTTCAAAATGTGTCCGCATTTCCGCATGTGTCCGCAAATGTGTCCCAGTTCAGTGATTTCCTGTGTATACTTAGGCACCTACTCTATACGCTGTATAGCAATTTGTGCGTTCTATGATAACTTTACAAGAAGAAAAGCTGGTGAGCGATAGCAGTCCGCATTACAAAATTATGGTGCTCGATATATTGTTTTGTGAAATGTACTGTTGTTTTTTCCATGTATGGAAAGTTATACATAGGCACGCTTGCATATGTTTTTTGTTGTTCTTTCTTTATGATATGCTATATGGAACGAACCCTGTAACGGCCCGAGAGAGCTAATATACAAAAGGCGGCGGAGGAAGATGACAATGGCTGCTAGAAGTGTAAAATGCATATGATAAATTAAAAAAAAGACAATGCACTCAATGCGTAATGCACAGGATGTGGGTTCGGTCTCCACTTGTGGCGAGTTATATTAATGCCCACATTCTTTTGTATTGATATAATTAGTTCGACGTTTCATACAAACATCACAATTAACTTCTGTGCTTTCTCTGGCTTCACTGTCACTCACTACATGTAATTGTGGCTGACTTAAATACTATTCGTGTTTTTCAGCGAAGATTCTTGGAGCACACTTATTGAACACTGCCTGATGAAATGCATATGCGTCTGTCATTTCAAGTATCTCTTCCAGCTTCTTCGCCATCGTTACACCTTTCAGGGCTCCATCATAGTCGTACTTGTTATATTAAGTTTGATTGCAAGGTTTATTTTTATTCTGTTTCAAAAGTAACGTCGAACCAAGTATAATTTGTAAGATCAATATGCCTATAACCATGGGGTCAAAGTTCATGCTACACATGCGTACAGGGCAACACTTGGCGAAGCCGTTACGTATATGTTCTTTCTGCATATTCTCAGGTGAATGCTACTTCTAGATATAACTAAAACAAGACAAAAAACACGTCAAAGCCTGGGCATATTGTGTCGTGGTAGTAGTAGTTCGTCAACCTAGAAAAACAGATTTTACCAAAGAATGATGAACTTGTAGTTGATAACGGTTTACCTTGAGTATATGAAAGCTCCCCAAATGTAGGTTCTAAGTTCGACGTGAAAGTTTATTTTTCAATAGGTTGGCGAAGGCAGGAACAGAAGTGATAATTGCAGCTTGAAGGGCGCCTTGTCCTCTTTCACTCGAAGCAAAAAAAAAAAAAGGAAAGAAAGAAATGTCCGGATTTTGCAATTACAAGGAACTGTATGCATAAGGATACACTTTGCCACAGCAATTTAAAAACTACAATTAGAAAATAACCATTTAAACTCATCTTTCACAAGTTACATGGCTGAGAAAAGCCAAATTTACAGAGTAAAGCAATAACAAGTTGCCACTGATTTAATCGTTGTGGCCTGTGTATAAAAAGCTTCCCAAAATCTGCGAAGCAAGGAAGAGCACGCTGTGAGTTGCAGTAGTAGGAAAGACAATGTGCGTACTTGTAAATGGTGAAAAAATGTTGCAAAAGCCTCCCGTGGCTTGTTGTTTTCACTGGCTTTACTCAACAAAAAATAACAAAAACATAGACGTTTCGCCACCTATGCGCGTGGCATCGTCAGTACACAAATGGCAACAAATGAGAACTACATCCTATTTATGTATGATAATGCCGTAAACATCGTAAATGGTGATCGATAATGTAAGTGCCCGCAGTCTTTCTGACGCTAAAAAAATTGTAACGTCTTGGCTTTGCACATATTCACTTGTGATTTCTTGTTGATAATTAAAAGCCTTGCTAAATTACTTTTTCTATTCGTAAACTATAGCTTGTTTTCAAAGGACTCTCTAGAGTTTCAATCCCCGTATGAGACGTCAATGAAAGCATTGTGCTAAATAGGTAGGTCTTTCTGGACGTTGAGAGTTTTGCCTGTCACTTTAATAATGAAACTGCAATCTGATGACTTCACAAGAAAGCTTAAAACAGGTACACTCGCACACTTACACGCAACATTCATACATATTTCTTCTGCACTGTAAATTTTCTGACTTTCTCGAAAAATACTTTAAAAAACTCGCAGGTGTATCCACGTGCCACAATCATATCAACCACAACGCCTTGCAGGTAAAAGTTGAAGAGGCAGGCGTTTATGCTGGCGCGACACGATTACTCGTTCCTGATACAAACTCAAACGCACTTCTCATGTCCGCTCAAGTACAGCTCCACGGCGTGTGCAGAAGTATGCGTGAGCAATTCATACGAGAGACGTTTTAGAAGCGCTGGCTCCGTTTCCTCGGTGGCACCGTCTGGATTTCACTCGTCTAATTTGTGCGCTGCCTCGATTGAAACCAACTCTGAGCCCGCAGTACGGCGTGTGTGTCCGAGAGTGGTCGAGAGTTGATCTTTGTAGCAAGGAACTGCAACGACGGCTTCCAGCGGGCTACGCAGTGCTACTGCGACTCGCATTGGTTAACGGCCAACGACGAGGCACAGAGAGTAGTTGGGTCATGAACAAGGGCGTGCCTAATGTACGTATACATGTACACCGTGCCGCAGTTAATTCCAATTCGTGTCTCTCCTCGACCGAGGAACGAGTAAGAAAAAATGCTCTCGACTGTCTCAATCTGTCACAAAAGGATGTAGAGCCATCACACGTATACGACCCCTACACTCGTACGCGAGCACATACAGTTCTACAAAGCCACACACAAAGCCAAATATGTACCAAAACGTGGTGCGTGGTACAGGATGAACACAAGATTCACACTCGCTGCATGATCAGCGGCCACTTTGGCTCCCCAGTCGGTTCAAGTCGTGGAATGCTTCGCTGAAATAAGTGTGCACGTGCCCATTTGTTAAATTGTGCTACTGGGTTCTGTCTGCACCGCTATCAATTTCCTTTGTATGAGAAAAGATGCCCAGGCACATATGCAGATGGCAGATTACTCTCTAAGGCAACCTACAATTTGCGTCTGCTCGGGCGTTATATATTCGCAACTGGACGCGTAGAATGAGCCTAACCTTTCGTGAGTGGAGCAATGCCAACTGCTTGCTTCGTGCGAAACCGTGACGCCTTCGCAACGAATTCCGCCGGTGATAAACGTCTGACGGAGGCAGTCAAAGGCTATGTAATGGGCGAACAGAGACATCCCAAAAGTGGCTCTGTTATTCAGCGTAATTACGCTCTTCGTCAAACTGAATGACAACCAAATCATTGGCGTTGCCTCCGAGGCCGGGCCGTTGTTATTGAACGTTATTATCGGCTTCCGCGTCGCATCAGGGAGGGGCTCGTAAGCATGTTTCTGAGAATAAAATGTTTGCACCATGCTCACATCCGTCGCTGGCGCGAAATGCTATTGTCACGCTACTGCTGTTTTCTCATGTGGGCTACCCTATGTTACACCTTATAAGTGCTGATGCGTGCGCGCATGCGCATAATCCTCATGCATGCAGTAGTCACTATGAACTATGAAGTAGCAATAAAGCAAAGTAAACAAGAAACCACGATGTCTTGTGCATGAAGTCTGCGGAGAGAGATCCACCGACGTCAAACCGTAATCTGGTTCCGTTTTCTCGCTCCCTCGACCCAAAGACGTGTATTTTGCGGACCAGCGATTACAGCTCAGCTCTCCTAAGAATGCCATAATAGTTACAAAAGTTCGCAGAACTTCGCAAGATCATCTGCTTGATGGTGAACGTTTGGGAAGAATGCGTTTTAAAGTGGCAAAATAATTTTGTTATGTCGTATTAAATACCTATGAGCCACGGTGGCCACGGTGGGAGAACATGTGTGTTCATAGACTGACTCCGAGAGGCCATTTGAAGAAGACAACCCAGAGCGCTTTGTGCTCATGCCTCGACAAGCATATTCATTTCCAGTTTGTCACTCCAGAAGAAATTTTTAACGGAAGAATTTCGTTCAGTGAAGCACTTTTTTCACCATAACATAGCATTTCTTTGTTCTTTTATCGGCCATGCAGGCTACACCACTGGATTCAACTAGTAGAATGTGATGCCGCTTGCACAATCTATGGAGATAAAAAACTCCATGGGCAGAGCACTTATTCGATTACGCGATAGGCGAATCCTGCTCATCACATTGCACAAGCACGCCACGCACTCCTTAGTGAAAAAGAGTGAGATAAAAGAAAAAGAATCACGGATAAATAATGATGGTTATGTGCAGCTCACATTAAACACGGCGTTCCAAGTCATAGACCGCGCCCATCTACCAACACTCAGACTTCTCATCCTATTCCACCTGAAATGATTAGGATGAGAGCGTGAAACTGTAACGAAGAGAACAACAAAAAATAGTAGAGGGGCGTGATATATTGAGCCTGTTGATTTTCCTTCGTTCTAGAGGGCCGCCAAAGACACGTAACGCTGTTTTCCTGACTGCAAGTACATCACCTCTAAAGAAAAAGATAGAGGAAACACGAAAAATCGTTGCCAAATTTTCCGGTTAATACGGCTTCACAGATTAATCATAAATGATTTGCGCGATGGCGGCTTGTGGAATGTACCACGTAGTGTGACCGCGTTCCGTACTGTAACTTCGGAACTTAATCACGATCGTGTTGGCTCACGAAAGAGCCAGCGATAGAGAGACAGAGGAAGAGAGCGAGAAAGCGTTTTATTAAAATACAACTAATTTTGCCAGCGTATATGTAAGCGTCTGCATGCTACTCTGCATAGCGTACGGGATGGGGGACAGAAATGGCCTAACAAGAAGAGGGTGCGAAAGAAAAAAGAAAAAGAAAGAAATTTGATCGTGGTATATGTACAGGTGAGACACAGATGATGATGATGCTAGAAGTTTTCAATTAGGCCGACGTCTTCAACGAATGTAAAAAGAAATTTCAAAGCAAGCCACTGCTTTGTATATAGGAGAAGGCGTAGACTTCCTAAATCTAGTGGTTCTTGGTAAACAGAGCCCTTTCTACCGAAGTAACAAGATCTCTCGTTTCTGTAACTTGGAAGCTTCCAACAAAGTGTGTTCCGCCGTTTCGAACACACCACAGGAACCATAATACGCGTGGGTGGTCAGTAGAAAGCCGTACGGCTAGCTATTAGCGAATGCGGCGTTCAGACCAAATTAATTATATGTAGTCCCAAAGTTACGGGGAAGCTGATGTGGCAGTCTTCATTTTAGGACGGGGTCTATTGAGTGGAGTAAATGATATTGAAGCAATAGACTCCACAGGCGATTCCTTTCCGTAGGACAATATAAGGACACCCTAACCCTTTTTTCCGCCTGTAGTGAAGCGAACTGCCCCCGCGTATATTGTTAATCCCTTTGCTTTCATGGTAAAAACGAGCGCAGATTGAACATGAGTGCAGAGAGGAAACGCACAGACGAACGCTGACTCGCTGAACGCTGATGTGTACACATGTTATCAAAAACCCACGATTAAAAAACAAATAAGTTCATTTTGCACCGCTTTTCCCCATTAAAGCAAGCCAATTAACTGACCTAACTTTCAACCTTGTCTCTGCTTTCACACACGCGTGTGCATATCTCAGCGCGGCACTGGGGGAAGGGAGTGAAGGGTTGAAAAGAATAAAGAGAGGAATAACAGTAAGGTGTGGCGCTCCTTAGGATGTGGCACATCGCGGCTGTAAGGTCGATACTTTAGGTCCAGCAAACAGCAGCAATGCGCAGTGTCGCCTTCTGAGCTTACGGCGCATGTGGCCTCGATTCAAGGACCTTTATCACTGCGATTGATCTCGAGTTCCAATGATCTAACCCGGTACGCAGTAGAAGACAAGTGGTCATCAGATGAGTGTTTGGGATTGCTGAGCTAGTGATTTGACGGGTGGTCTATGACGTTCATGAAAGCACTACTCCTGCCCTCGTTTCATTTCTTCCTTCTTTCCCTTCTTTCTTGCCTCCAATTTTACGTCATTCATATCTTTTGAGCAAATAGAAAAGGCGTGTGACATAGCAAGACAACTGTATTTAAATATATAGATATATGGTACATGCAAGACTAAGTAAAGTCAACAACCATCTCCTCTGAATCACGTATTTAGAGTATTTCCACATGTGATCTGTCACTCAAATGTTCGTGGAAACTACTTTCTTTTGAGAAAATGACACAGATTTTTAACACCCGATTGTTTTATCATGCGTGGTTTACACATACAGGCACTATAGGAGATAAATCCTGCCCTGTTCTCAATCACTCACTCAATCAAATCAATCAATCAATCAATCAATCAATCAATCAATCAATCAATCAATCAATCAATCAATCAATCAATCAATCAATCAATCAATCAATCATTGAAACCGTACTGATAAACAGAAGAATATGCAGAAGGTCCCAACGTCATATAGCACAGGCGGGAGAAAGAACTAGTAAAAATTTTGCGTGGGCATTCCCAAACTCATATACACTACTACAGAGTGCTTATTGAAACTTGGCATTACCAATACTCTGGAAGAGATTTCAGAGGCCCAGGAGCGCTCATAGCTAACTCACCTTACTACAACTTTGTCAGGGAGACGCATTTTGCAGGAACTCTGATATCACCCCGATCGAGTAGCGAAGGAGTTCTATGACGTTCCTCCGTCGATTCGTGAGAGCATTATGGTTGCGCCCATACCTAGGAACATACACCCCGATCATAATCACGGTAGAAGGAGGGCAAGGGTGGGCACCCTCCTTAGGCAAGTACAGAGTGATCAGTGGCAGGTTAGCTTTGTGGATGCCACCTCTTGTAAGGGACGTCGGGCGTTCACAATCGTCACTGTCGATGGTCGGCAAGGAATCACCAATGCTGCTTCGATTCGGACCAGGGGCTCGGAAATTTGGGAACAAATGGCTATTACGCTAGCCCTGCTGGATAGCTCACGGGATGTTATCTATAGCGATTCAAGGTCTGCAGTTAGAGCACTTGAAAAAGACACCGTTGCTAAACAGGCCCTCGGACTTCTTGGGGGCAAGGAAATTATGCACCACGGATTCCCGCACATCATGATCAGATAGAGGGTGCTCCTCCCAACCTTAACGAACCGGCTCACGGGGCTGCGCGCGATCTTGCCCACCGAGCTACCCCCGACCAAATCGGAAGCCGACTCCCCAGAGAACAGGGACACGCCCTCCACCTAAAACTAGATTACTAAACACTACTATCTCAGCCATAGAACTTACTTCATTCCTCATCCGCGGTTCGATATAGCGCAAGCACTAACGATCCGTCTACTACAAACGAATACCTATCCCTAACTCTCGCTCTTTCATCCAGTGTATCCGGATACTTACACCGATGGTACTTGCCGCGATTGTGGAGAAATAACTAAGTTAGAACACATGATCTGGCGGTGTGCCCGATCACGCTCTATCATCGATAACAGCTCGGCCAGATGGGAGGCGGTTCTCCACAGCCCTCTTCTGGCTGACCAACTCTCGGCTGTCCAGCAAGCCCACGATGCGGCCGCGAGGCTTGGTGTTCCGCTTCCCACGTGGGGAGCGGCCCGCTTCGTGATGACTCACAATCTACAGGACCAAAATAAAGCTTTACCATACCATACCGTTCACAAACAGCCGTTCTCCGTCGCCTCTTCCGTGCAAGATTTCCGTTTATCCTCGTAACCACTCACCTACGCTGCCTTGCCGGCTCCGGGCCTGTTTGCGACAGGTGCTCGTAGTAACCCTAATTCTCACGAGTGTTACAAAAAGCTGCGGGCGCTTCCTTGCCCACGCATGAGGACGATCTTGTGCTGAGGTCTGTGCGAATCGGTGTAGCGATCAACCGGGGGAAGAGCGAGCCAAAAAGACGCATACGCAAGAAGTATAGACGAAGACAGGACGTTTGTAATAGTTGAAATGTAACCATACTTGTAAACGTTACAAAGAAAAAAAAAAGAAGTAACAGATTACAGTTGTTATTAGTTCATTCAAAATTGTAATGAGTACAATGACCGATTACTGCCCCAGGAAACAACCTAAATAATTGGGAGGAACTAATCAATTATTTTTACGCTACTCTCCTCTCAATCTTTATTAAGATTGCAAAAGTGCAGTAAATAAAACGAGTCGGCCTGACTATGTTAGAGACTTCGCTGCAGCTCTTACGGGCTCTTTATATTCGTTAACAATCACTTTTCGAATTCTTCGTCAGTCATATTCCTTCGTTTTCTTGTCAAGACATCTGCCATGACACTTAAAGCTCGCTTGATGCGCGCGCTGGACGGAATAAGGGCGGTGTTGTAAGGTACGAACAACTTACGCCTAAGATTGTGATTACTCAGTGCCAGGACCGTCGCATCTAGGTCCACCATGAAGCGGAGCTCTTTATTGTGGCTGCTGATAAAGGAAGACACTCCTGATAGGGCCAGCAAAAAACTTAAAATTTGCAAATAGGCGATTCATTGACATCAACGTCCGAAGTGAAGTGGCCATCGCTATCGAGCCATAAAAGCGCCGTTTCAGTTGGTTGGAAAACGTCTGATGGGGTGGGCATCTTACGGGCGGCCTTCACTCGTTAGCCTTTTAGTCTTAAACTAATTATTGCAAGCAAGCCAGCCGACGTTCACTTTCCTTGAAAAAGTGGGCAAATGAGAAGCGCAAATTAAAATAAAATTCAATGTTATTCAGCCATGAAAAATCCTGTTCATTTGTTACAATCGGAAAAATAACTGTTTTGTCTTTTATGTTTCCCATGTTTTCTTTTTATTATTTTTGATCATGCTGATGCATTGTACCATTTTACCTAAGAACTGTTCTTCTATTTAGGAACTTCATTCACATATTTTACCAGTAGCTGTTAATATCTATATTTGCCTTCTCGCCGCTTGGACTCATTGTTTTTCGCATAAATAAATAAATAAATAAATAAATAAATAAATAAATAAATAAATAAATGTCACGTATTAGACCGAAAGAAAGATATGTGTTTAATTCATAGACTGCCCTAAGCCAAGAAGAATTGAGCAATAGCTCCTTTTGCTCATGGAGGCAACTGAAGAAATCTTGCAGAACAGAGCTAAAAGTTATTATAGCAGAAAAGCTCGAAGGTCAGAGTTCCAAGCGAGGTGCGCAAATCTGGAAGCCCGCCATAGCAAGGTGATCGACGCTAATAACATGATGAAAAACAAAAACAAAAAACAACCCAACCTAGTACGCGGACAGAGACAGAGTAGACGCACAGTAGCGTTGAACTCACAATTAAAATTTTATTGAAGACTTCGCAAAATATAGATTTCCAAATGATCACAGAAAAAAAGAAACGATAACAAGCAAACGTAAGGCGAACAGTACACGTCCTACGTTATGGCTAAGCTACGTCCTGTGTGTGCATTGCGTAGCGTATACCTATTCTATGCTGTTTTTTCTTCGTTTTGTATTATTGTATTTTCCATTGCTTCAGTTACTTTTGTTTTGAATTGTACCATATATATCTACAATTTGTTGTTATCCCACGTTTTATGCAATACGGTATCTGTAAATTTGTGTTTGCACGCGGGATTGGGTGCTCCAGAAAGGTATGTATGCAGACTGTGTTCTCGTACTCTGCTTATTATTGATATATTTTGCTTATATCTGAGTGCTTTACGAACTGTTTATACAAGGGTGCAGGGACATCTGTCAGGTTTTTCTGCTTTCACTTCAAGCCCTCTATTGATTTTAAAAGGAAATATTAAAACAAAGTGAAATTAAATGGTAGCGAGAAAGCCTTTAAATATATAGGCGCTTTCATTCAAGCTGAAATAGACAAGAGGGTACCTCTACATGCTACACGGATAGGAGGTATGAAGCGGAGTGATGGTGATTGTGCTAAATAAAAACAACGTCACTGCACTTTATAACCTGCCAATGGCTCAGCAAAAGGGTCTTAAACGTGTGGGCCCTTAAATTTATGGGTTCCTTAAGTTAGTCTTTCTATTGTTTCTTGATTTCTTTATGTTTTATAGGGACGCTCTACAGGTTTCGCACGATCACGTACTGTGGACGATCAGCCCCGGCACAGCAGTAGCCATCACAAAGAGATACGACTCCGCATTGCTCGGATAGCTCCTCGCTCGACCATCTTCAAGTTGTGCTCACGCATTTTCTCTTTTGTTTCAATGTGTTAGTAATTGTTGCTCTGTGACCGTGCGACCATGTGTACAGCTACAACGGCGGCACCACCTGCAGTTTCGGAAATGGAGGAATTGCACTTGGTTCCTCATGAGATATCGTGGCCGTTCGCGCCCCACCGAGTCACTGATCCAAGCGGACGCACGTTAGTCCCAAATGTGACCATTTTGTCGTTACCTTCGTAGCTTGTGCTACCAGTGGAACGCAACCCATGCAGCGCTGTTTTCCACCCAGATGAACCGCCGCTGGCTTCTGCGACTCTGCTTTCCGGTGTTTTCAGAGGTGCGCTGTCGCTTTTCTGCACTTCTGTGCTGCCTGCTACCTGGGCGCATACTTAATGTTGCGCACCACTTTGGTAAAAGCAAAGATGCCTTCTTTCACAATTTCGATAGAGCGACAAGGCTAAGATAAACCGAGGTACCTTCACTCCCGTTTCATGTGACTCCTTCATCTTTCTTAATTCGCTCTCGTACTCCTTGATTAAAGTTACTCGCCGTCTTTATGCATTAAAGTAAGATTTACGTTTTTAACTCTTCCGTTTTAACTCTTCCGCAAAGTGTTGAGCGTAGCGCAGAAGCAGGCACTAGTCGTGGTCGGCGATTTTAACGCGCCACACGCGGCTTGGGGATACAGGATAGAGAACATTAAGGGCCGAAGCCTATGGGCAGACGCTCAGCACGAAGGACTAACGCTCATAACTGACCCTCAGACACCAACCAGAGTAGGAAACAGCGTAACCAACGACACGACACCAGATCTAACATTTACGAAGAATCTAGCAGTTTCTCAGTGGACAAACATACAGGAAAGCTTAGGTAGTGACCACTACATCGTCGTCACAACGGTACAAGCAGGCCCAAGGAAAAAGAGGGGGAGAGAACTCAAGCTAGTAGAATGGGACTCTTTCCGCAAAATCCGACAAGATGATGCGGAAGACACTATAACGGACATTGAGAAATGGGCAGAGAAACTGCTAGAAAACATTAAACGAGCTACCAAAACTGTTCCAGAGGAGACAGGCATAGAGGAGATGGATAGCAGATTATTGCACATGTGGGAAGCGAAAGGTAGCATGCTGAAAAGATGGAAAAAGCAAAAACATAATCGGAAATTAAGGAAGAGAATTGTGGAATTAGACAAGGAAATCGAGATATATGCAAATAGGTTAACCCAACAGAAGTGGGAAGCCACGTGCGACTTGATGGAAAGGCAGATAGGAATGTCCAAGACCTGGAACATTCTCCGATGTCTCTTGGACCCCGGAAGTACAAAAACCATACAAAGACACAATCTACAGAAGGTTATACACAGCTACAATGGTACAGAAGAAGAGCTCTTTCGAGAGCTCCAAAAGATGTACGTTGGAGATGCGGAGAGAGAACTACTTCCGGATTACCTAGGTAACGAGAATCCTGATCTTGATACCCCTATTACGGAGGCAGAAGTCAGATATGAACTCACCAGGCTCAACTCGAAATCTGCACCAGGACCTGATGGGATAAGCAACAAAACACTCAGGAACCTCGACGATGTATCCATCCGAGCTCTCACGGACTACATGAATAACTGCTGGGAGCAAGGCAGCATTCCAAGTCAATGGAAATCAGCCCAAATCATTTTTATACCAAAGCCTGGAAAAAAACCACAACTGACGAACTTAAGGCCGATATCACTGACATCCTGCGTCGGTAAACTCATGGAACATGTGGTTCTCACACGTCTCACGAGATACATGGATGATGGAGGACTTTACCCACATACCATGGTTGGATTTCGACCAAAGTTATCGACGCAGGATGTTATGCTCAAACTAAAACATCAGATCATAGATGCGGGTGAGAAAAGTCTAGACACTAAGGCAATACTAGGTCTCGATCTAACTAAGGCCTTTGACACCGTCACGCACAAGGCCATACTACAAAATCTCCAAAAGCTGGATGTAGGACGTAAAACATACGCGTACATCAAAGACTTCTTGACAGATCGTACCGCAAAGATTTCAATTGGAGAATCCAAATCGGACGCGCTCAAGCTAGGTAATAGGGGTACCCCGCAGGGTTCAGTCCTATCTCCCTTTCTATTCAACGTGGCAATGATCGGTCTTCCTGCGAGACTTGACAAGATAGAAGGACTCGGACACAGCCTCTACGCGGACGACATCACCCTTTGGGTGGCGGGTGGAAGCGATGGGCATGTGGAAGAGATCCTTCAAACAGCAGTAAACACGGTGGAAGACTACATCAAAGACAAGGGACTGAGATGCTCCTCACAAAAATCAGAACTTCTGCTCTATAGGCCCACATGCCGGGGTCGCAAAAGCATTAGGGAAAGGCCGGGCATTGTGGTCACAGTAGAAGGCACCACGATACCGATAGTGGAGAGCCTGAGAATACTGGGACTCCGCATATCCGAAAACGGCCATAACGGAGAAACCATTAGACTACTTGACAATAGTGTTCAACAAACAATCAGACTAATAAAGCGGATATCCAACAGGCACTATGGCATGAAAGAGCACAATCTCATCCGATTAATAGAAACATTCGTAATCAGTCGCATTGTATATGTGGTTCCTTACCTCAAGCTCTATGCTGCGGAGAAAACCAAGATAGATTGCATTATTAGAAGGGCGTATAAGCAAGCCTTGGGACTTCCGGCAAATACGTCAAACGAGAAATTCTTGGCGCTCGGCGTGCACAACACATTAGACGAACTTATTGAGGCCCAGAGAGTAGCGCAGTATGAAAGGCTTACACAGAGTTTGACGGGGAGACACATCTTAGATGACATCGGAATAACCTACGAAGCATAGCACGGAGTGCGGAGAGACATCCCAAGGAAAATAAGGGAACATCTATCAATACCCCCACTCCCCAGAAACATGCACCCGGAGTTTCACCAAGATCGAAGAAACGCACGAGCGAGAGCTCTCCACAAAAGATTCCGTAGTGCCAGGGACGTGGTCTATGTGGACGCGGCGGAGTACGCAAATGGACATAGTATGTCCATAGTTGCTACGAGTCTAGACGGTGACTGCAGAGTTAGTGGGACGGTAAAAACATGGAAGGCAGAGGTGGCGGAGGAAGCTGCCTTAGCACTGGCAATAGCCTCCACGGAAGCTAACATCGTAGTAAGCGACTGCAAGACAGCCGTCAAGAACTATGCAAAGCGAAGAATCTCGCCGGAAGCACTGAGAATTTTAAACAACTTTCGTGAAGATCGCGACATCCACATTATTTGGGCGCCCGCACACTCCTCCCTTCCCGGGAACGAAATAGCGCACAACCTGGCTCGAGAACTGACAGGCCGAGCAGGTGACACGCAACAAATACTGGGAACTGAGAGAGACCGGATGACCAGCTTTAACGAGATCACCAAACACTATAAATTGGGAAGGGCCCATTTCCCCCCGGCACACTCCTCGTTAAATAGACGGCAAGCGACGGCATGGCGCCTCTTACAAACAGATACATATCCGAACCCGGTGGCCTACCACCGCTACTACCCGGACCTTTACACGGATAGATGTAGATTCTGTGAAGAAAGGGCGGACCTACAACATATTGTTTGGGCTTGTCCTCGTACACCCATACAGAATAAAATAATTAAGACCAGAGAGCAGTGGGAGACCGCGTTGCTCAGCTGTGCACCGGAAGACCAACTCAAGGCAATCCAGCAGGCCGAAGATGCCGCCAGGGCCCAAGAGCTCGAGGCCGTCATTTAGGTAAAGGCCATGGTCTCAAATCTGCTGTGCACAAATAAAGTTTATTCCTCCTCCTCCTTTTTAACAAAGTAAATATTATTTTAATCTACGCTCTCGCTGCCAAAAAAAATTGTACATGAACCATGTTTAAAAAAAAATTAAATTATGGCGTTTTACGTGCTAAAACCACTTTCTGATTATGAGGCACGCCGTAGTGGGGGACTGCGGAAATTTTGACCACCCGGGGTTCTTTAACGTGCACCTAAATCTAAGTACACGGTTGTTTTCGCATTTAGCCCCCATCGATATGCGGCCGCCGTGGCCGGCATTCGATCCCGCGACCTCGTGCTCAGGAGCCCAACACCATAGCCACTGAGCAACCACGGTGGGTGTGAACCATGTTTCTGGAAACCTTTGCAGCACGTGTACATTCGAACGAGTTGTAACTCCTTCCGTTACTCTATGTGATACGTCGGTTCATTCCGTCTTGTCATACTTGGTATTTTCTTCTTTGCATCCATGTGTGTGTTGACTCGCTTGTAGGTGTTTGGAGACGTATATGGCGTTCCCGTTGCCGTTATCCGCATATTAAACGACTCACAACACTCGGCACACTCTGTAGATACCGCTACAGCCTTCTGTAAACAATAGACGTATGCCATCGCTCCTTCAAAGGGGTGTCCTTGAACCTGAATGCCCACTACAGGATAAATCACTGATTGAGTTCGTAGATGAAAGGTACGTGACTAAGCTGCAGTTAACCACTCCGCTAGCGGCTCGTCTGCGACATTCTTGTGTGTGACACGATTCAGCAGCATTAGGCCACATCCCGCGAGTTCGCAGGAATTGTCCGTCGCCATGTGATTTACGCTTTAATATCATTTTCAGACGACGTGTCGCGGAGCTGCCATGGAATGGTCTCTGGCCAGAAGTGAGAGCCTTATTCTCTGTCCACCATTTTCTGGGATATCATGCTTAGTGCGTCTTCACAGGATGAGCAAAGAGACACGATGTTTTTTACTGCAGTGAAACCTCTCGCTTTGACGTTTTGTTATCTGAATTCAAAAATAAGTAAACAAACAAACAAACAAACAAATAAACAAATAAATAAATAAATCGTGGCCAGGTACAATGTGCCAACATTGCATGACTTTCAAAAAAAAAATGCAGCGAGCTCATTGTTGCACGGCACTGACCGTAGTTATATGGCACGGAATGCTTTCAACTATATGAGTACTCGTCGGACTCACTTTCAAGCGATACAAGACTGTTGACCTGGAGGAAAAATGGTATTCTTGTTGACACTGTCTTTAGCTAAGCTGAGAGCTTGTAGTGCAATTCCTAGGTTGGCTATCCTCAATGGCAGTATTTCGTTTTAGTATATTTTAAAGGCTCCCTGTTATTCTTAAAAGCTGTTGAACGCTGACGCGTAGCCAGACTAAGAGCATTTCGCTAAATGAACCCACTGCGGCTTTCCCATTCTCACAGATCCTAGGCGAACTTCCACCGAGGTCACTTATGGCAGCCTTTACCAGCATTAGGGGACATTCTTGAATAAATTATACACGCGTGTCAGGCATCGAACGCACTAACTCACAGTCAAACACAGGTTATATTAGAATTTGCGGGAGGACAGCGATAATGGTCTTAAAACTGCCGTCAAGGGGGCAGGAGAATGTTCCCTCCCGATGTTTACCGAAGAGCTGGACTCTCTTTCAGAAAACTCAGGGCGACTAAGAGTATAGGTTTGCGGGACTCCGTTGTTTGCATAGATGTCTGAGTCATTCAAGTGCGTAAACGAAGAGCATAGAAAGAAATAGTAATGTGCAGGAAGTGAATCTACGCTGTTCCTACACACCAACACAGTTGATTAATCATCTCGCAAAGTAAAGCTAGTGAAATGAAAATTATTTCCTTCTGACTAGAGAAAAACAAAGGAATTAGTTGATGCGTGAGCTTCTATACTCGTAAGAATAAACTTAGTTTGTTGCCGAAATCAAATTTTCCCGTCCTAATTTTTCAAGGAAAATTTGCGCTGCTGCGCACCCAACTTTATTGCGGGATTATCACACACATGTAAACATAACGTGACAAATAAACCTCTCGAGCTGATTTAGGTCAACTTCAGTAGTCATTTTGACGGACGCCTATAGGTTTCTGTGAGTTTGAAAATTTAAATTATACCAGGTGCGCGCCCGTTTAAAAAGAATAGATTTTTCGTGGCAGCAAATTTAGTTAAGCAACTTAAATCTGTACGCTGGTTACTTGTAAATAACGCCAAATGCCGGTGCTGCCGCGAAACCAGGTAAACGTGAACAAATTCGATTTAACTAGAAGGCGTTGTTTGAATTTCGCTTTCGCCACTTAGCATTATATTAGTCTGATTTCGGCTTTGACGCTCGGTTTGGCTTACACCGTCGGCGATCTGTTAAGTCGTGGTTCGTGTGAAATCATTTTTTCGAGTTATTACTCGTAAGCCGTACTTAAACTTATGCAGTGTGTTTCACGTACGTTTCAGTGCGTTTCGTTGCGTTGTAGAGGAGATTAAGAAACGACCGATGCAAGTTAATATTACAAGTTTTGCGTAATTGATCTAAGTTATTTAACTAATCAAGCAGAGTATAAAAAAAGAACACTCTAAAGAGACCCACATGACGAGAAACCATATGTCGCTGGTTTCATTCAGCTCCGGTTAACAACTTTTTTTTTTTAAATTCTTGGTTAAAGTTACGTGAAACGCCCTGTACATTTCTGGTCGCGTTTCAGTTATCCGCCGAAAGTGTCAGCGACCGGATACCAGACGGCAGGCGAAGTTGAGTGCATTTAAAGCGAGAACAATGAAGGCATGCTCTTGTTCGACAAACCTGCGCCGCGCAGTATAAGCAAAGTGGGCGTGCGAAAGTTAGTCGCCTAGGGTAACACCTTTATTAGTTGCGTATAGGTTAGGCTGGCGCTTAAGCTGGTGACAGGTCCATTCAGTTGTCGCTTTGTCCATTGTCTTCTTCATGCGACAACGTGAGCTTTGAATGCCTTTGTTTGCTCGCGCCGAAGCCGACAAGTGTCCACGAGTATGCAATGGTAGGCATAATAAACGACGTTCTGCGACGCTTTGCGACTGAGCAAAGCAAAAGATGGGACGAATTTGGCTATCGACGTGTACTTCGAAGCTGGATCTCGGCTCTTCCGATCGATGGGCAGGAGCAGAGACAAAGTTCTGCTCGCCGATGGAAATCTAAGAAACGGCAACAATCCTTGTCGTGTCCTTCCTCAGTCCACGTTTTCTTTGCGCTACTTCTTTGGAAACCGAGAAGTGTGCAGACCATATCATGCAGGAGCTATCAGAAAGAAGGGCTGTCGCCACGCGAAGCAACGAAATCACGCGTGAAATAGAAATGCATCCGATAACGACACAGCTGATCGGGAGCGCCCTGTTTTTGAGGCACTCCCCGTCGTTCTCACAACCCAGTCTGCGTGTGCGCGCGGTGCAGGAGTGGCTTTTTTTTTTTCTTCGAAGCGCTTTCTCCGATAGTCTGTTCTTCACGCTGCAAAGGATTGAATTCTCAATTGCTTCCTTGCAATGGAAGAAGGACATCGCGGAGCTTAGGGAAATGCGGGGTAGAAAAACTATTGACATGAATAAACGTCGCAGCCTTATCGTGGGATCAATAGCCTAGTGTGCACAGCTGGGTGAAGTCTCTATAGTAAATAGAAATGCCTATAGCTGCAGCCGCGTGACTACGACATCGATGGCGTCAAGCGTGGAGACACAGCAAACGCTAATCGAGGTCTTACAATGTGATCACGTAAAGGATCAAAGTAGTAGTGATTTCATGATGTGTTTGGCGTAAGTAGAACGAAGTTTTAAGTGCTACTATAATCTATGTACTTTCTTTATTCCCAAGAGTGCTTATTTGCCATTAGGAAGAGATTATCGTTACATTCTTTTCGGTGCAAACAAGGTGAAGAAAATGATGATTGACGCGCCTGGATTGAGAGAATGACGAGATCACGGTGCCACGGTGGTTATATTCGGTACACAAACAGAAGGAGAGATATCCATTTCATGAACAAACGTTTAAGGATATATTGGACTATGATAGAAGCGGGCACACATGAAGTCGTAACATTTAACGAGTAAATATGAGTTCGCCGGTCATTACAACTGTCATGCATCACTTCAATGACCATCATTTGCAATCAGCGCTCATCTTTATTATGCGCGTCCTTTGTCTATAGATTGTGTTGCGCGGTAAGAATGCATGAACAGCCTTAACCATCAGGCAATCACCCAAAACCCTCTGAAAAAGATAACGCGAAGAGAGTATTCCGGTAGTGATCGTTCTCCAATATTTCTGCAATAGCGTTGCAAAAACTGTTATTATGCGTTGTTATATAGTCATGCCAATGTCTTTTCCAGAGAAAATGTATTGATAATTCACTTCGTCAAAGACATCAACCAGAAAGAAGTTGTCTCATTTCGTAATCAATGATTCATCATTCTTTGTTGGTCCATTTCGCATTATCTGCCTATCTATTTCACTTCAACACGGGATCTGTTAAGGCTTCTTTCTGTTACACGCTGTGCTTCCGGCACAAGCTGTGTCAAAAAAAAAAGAAAAAAAAGAAAATCGTTGTACATATAGCGTAGCACATATATTGAGCCCTACATAGCTAGGGGTATTGTACACTTGAGGAAAGCATCATATCAACTCCATTCAGAGGCTTGCACATTACTGATTTTACAATCATTAAATGTGGCTATACCGCCCATGTACGCTAACGATAATTTATCTCCCCATTATTCCGCTCAATATGCGTGCCAAATATACGCCTCACGTGGTGTTTACAGCGCGCAGCAGTGAAATATGTTAAAATTACAAATGGGGCTCGCCTCTAAGAACCCGCGTCAGTACGAATGGGTCAGCCTCTGTAACATATCCCTTGCAGATAATAAAAAGGGCCGGTAGGATGTTATTTTTATGTCTTCACCACAGTCAACGCGCTTGAAAGTGCCTCGAGCGGCCAGTCGCGCGGCAATTTTACATGTTCGCGGGCCTCTTTCAAGCTCAGAAAAACACTTATATGTAGCAAGTATCGAGCAACAGAAAGCTGTATGGAAAGCTTTTCATGTTTCTCTATAATGTTCACATTGACACTTTTAATCTAATTATAATACTTGAGAAGCTTATCAGTTAATTAGGATTAACTATCTAATTTGGTGAAATGAAAAACAAAATAAGTTGAGTATCCCCAAGCTACGGCAAACAACATTACCTTGGTTCTGTCCAACAACGTGGCATTCGCATATTGTTAACGTTTGGCTCAACTTACATACCACTCATATGTAATCGTATTTATCGAAATTGAATTTTTTTTTTTGCAGTTGGCCTTTGATGTGTAGCGACGGATTACTGAAGCAGTCGTCGTCCTGTCCTGGTTGTTTTCTTGTTCGTGTTCTCGTCCCTTCGCGTTCTTTCTAGTTACATTCAAGACAACTATGCTTTCCTCCTTTATGCATTCGCGGAAAAGCCGGGTAGGCTAATGGAACACTCAGCATACACATGCTACATTTGATACAGCCTTCCTTTGGTGACACGTGGCAATCGCTAGCCAGAGCACTTCTCTCTCTTTCTTTTTCTCGTCCTCACTAGCGAACGCCGCAGCGGCGACTCGCGCAAGAATGCGAAAAATTACAGGGTCTCTTAAGATCTCGCTTAAGTAGTGAACGGAGAAAGCCTACTCTTCCTCCCCTTATCATTCACCGCTTTCTCTTTGCCTCTTCCCTTTCTCTTCTTTCTATTGGTCATTACTGCTCACCACTAAGCATCTTTAGTCATTTGTAATCAAATGTGGTCATTACAAGACGTCGTTAGCCATGTAGGCCATATCATAGCCATTAGTAGTCATTACAAGTTATTTCAGTCATTATTAGTCATTACTGGTCATTACTAAGCGTTTTTAGTTATTTCTAATGAATTGTTGTCGTTACAAGTCGCCGTTAGACATATTGCTCATTTCGTAGTCATTACAAATCATTTCAGTCATTATTAGTCATTACTGCTCACTACTAAGCGTTCTTAGTCATTTGTAGTCAATTGTGGTCATTACAAGCCATCGTTAGACAGGTTGGTCATATCGTAGTTATGAGTAGTAATTACAAGTCATTTCAGTCATTATTAGTCATTACTGATTATTACTAAGCGTTTCTAGTCATTTATAATCAATTTTACTCGTTACAATTCTTCGTTAGGCATATCGGTAATTTCAGAGTCATTATTAGTCATTAGAAGTCATTTCAGTCATTATTAGTCATTACTGCTCACTACTAGGCATTTTAGTCACTTGTAATCAATTGTGGTCATTACAAGCCGTCGTTAGACATATCAGTCATTTTGGAGTCATTAGTAGTCATCACAAGTCATTACAAGTCATTACTGGTCGTTATTAGTCATTACTAGTCATTGTTAACCTCTACCAACCTCTATTATAACGTTAGCATTCACTGACTATCACTATCAATCATTTTTCATTCTTTAATCTATCTTTAACCTGTCTTCATATGCCGTGATGACGCATCGGCGGACACTCCGGCGGTCAGGTCTGCTGACACAATCTCGCAAATCAGGGTGCATTAGATAAATTGGTACACCAAGAAATAACGTCAAACTTCGAGACTCGCGCGGGGACAAACATAATTTCCTGCGCCATAACTGAACCCGCCAAAGCCGCAACCAGCCTGGAAGCTAACGAACAGAGCTAATAAAAACGATGCGTCGCCTCGGCGGACACGCATTCTGAGGCAAAGCGGGGCACGCGTGCGCGTGTCTGCACTGCGCCCAGAAGCGCGGAGAACGCCTCGGGACGTGGGTGTAAATTATTCGATGCACGCCTCGTTCGCGCGCTCCCACTTCTTCGTACTCTTCTGTTTAAAGTGAAATTCACGCATCCCAGCCGCATTTGATTGGATTCGAAACGCATGCGCACGCTCAGTCGTTTCATTATTAAGCCTGAGCCGCCCATTTTGCATCTTTTCACATATTGCGGCACTCTTTTAGCTCATTGCTTCCCGGGCTTAGGCTGTACCACCATGCAAAGAAATGTATTGCAGCTAAACTAGCGGGTATACTTTGTTTCAATTTGGATGTGTTGCGTTCTTCTATTATTATTATTATTATTATTATTATGATATGAAATTAGTAGCGGCAGTAAAGCGATCCACACGAAGCATACTGCGTGCATTCAGATTTATGTTATGGTGGAAGACGAAGTGCTTCTCTTGCGGAACACATCTCGCCCGTCTCCGTGCTTTTCTGGACTTCTCACTGCACCTGTGGGGTCTACCGCCCCCTCCATCGCGGTGATGGATGTGCAACACCCCGAGGATCCTCCCGGTTCCCGTTCACCCGCGGACATCGGTTCGAGGAAGCGAGGAAATACATCGAGTGGTAGCGAGGACACAGAGCTGTACTCCGCATCAGGTGACGAGTCCTCGGAAGACGGCTTTCGACTTGTACAGTACCGCAAGGCCAAACGAAGAATGATCAACTCATCTTCGGCGTCCAGCTCGAACACTGTGAAAACAGCGCCTCAACGATGGCCTCACTCCATCCTGTTTGTGCCCCAGAACGCTACTGACAACCTGCGCGTCCTCAACAGGCAAGCACTCTCCGTGTATCTCGAAAACACTGTGCCAAACGAGATCAAGGATGTCAGGATAAACACTAGGCGAAACATCCTGGCAATCGATGTGATGAACCCGAGCGCGCTGACCATACTACAACATGTAACGCAGCTGGGAAACATCAAGGTCCGATCCATCATGCCAACGAATGGTGCCACAATAACAGGAGTCATCTATGACATTGACAATGAAATTCCTAATGCAGACCTCCCAGTTCTTATAAAGCCAGCAAGTGAACGCAACGTCATTGTGCATGTTTGTCGCCTCGGCAACACACGTTGTGTGAGACTAACGTTCAAAGGCGACTGCCTTCCACCCTACGTGAAGGTCGGCCACTTTCGCCACCAGGTTCGACCATTTATTCCAAGACCAATGCAATGCTTCAATTGTCAGAAGATTGGCCATGTGAAGGGTGTCTGCAGAAATTCTGCCGTGTGCCCTCGATGTGCCGAACCCCACTCAGAAGACAACTGCAGCGCAATCAAGTTGAAGTGTCCTAACTGTCGGGGTGATCACTGCGCCTCTTCCAAAGACTGTCCCCAGATCAAGAAAGAGATCACCATTCTTAAACAAATGGTGAGAGACAACTCTACCCACAAAGAGGCTGCTGTGAAAGTACGGCGAAGACGACGTCACCGTCGAAGGTCTTCACGACGGAAAACATCAAGTTTTCCGGAACAGTCAAACCGTCAAGCAGCATCACCAGCGGAAGTTTCCAGCCCTCCGAACACCGATGTTGGAAGGGAGAAAACTGCCAGATCTCTCTCCACAAAGGAATGGCCGCCACTTCCACGTACACGACCACCAGAAGAGCCGCAGAAGAAGCCGCCCCCAGTACAGCAAGGTGCTGTATCCGAGGAGTCACGGAAAACAGATGAGCAAGTGATAGCACTCATTAGGCCTTTAATGAATGCCATTCGCGTGTTGCTAAGCAACATGCACACACCGTCTGCCAGAAGTGCGCTTAAAGTACTGGACGCTCTGAGTCCGGTGCTTGCAACCCTTGAGTAGATCATGGCTCCACAGCCACGGTCTTTTAGGGAAGAGGTCCGACAAGCAGCTATTTTTCAGTGGAATGCGCGCGGACTCAGAGCGCGCCTTTCGGATTTCCGTCGCTTCGTGTACGCCAATATGTTTCCCATTATCGTCATTTGCGAGCCGAACTTATCGAACACAATCAGGCTTTCTGGATATGAATTATTTATGTCGTCAACTGTTTATGAAAACAGTAAGGTTTTGGTGTGTATTCGCCGTGACCTCACCTACACTCATCAGCCTGTACCACCTAATGACAATAATCAATATATATGCCTAAACGTAAGGAAAAAGAATTTGGCCTTTACTTTTGTCGGCGCCTACCTATCTCCGTCAAGTCGATTTGATTACAAAAGACTGCAAGACATCCTTTCCTCAACCTCCAATCCCTGGGTCATCACTGGAGATTTCAACGCCCATCATACACTCTGGGGAAGTCCGATGATCAACGCAAGAGGCAGAGCTCTGGTATCTTTCGCCTCCAGTAATGACCTTTGGCTGCTGAATGATGGCAGTCCTACCTTCTTACGTGGCTCCACCTACAGCAGCTGTCTTGACTTGGCTTTCGTCTCACGAAGCCTTGTTAGACGTGCAGGGTGGTTTGCGGACATAGAGACGCGCGGAAGCGACCATATCCCCACGTACATCAAGATCAGAGGATTGTCCCCTTCCAAAATACGGGATACGATCCAAAGAGTGGACTGGCCTAAATTTCAGTCTATTATGGAAGACCACTGCGACGCCAATCCATCTTTCGACTTGGAAGAGGCAATCAAGAGCGCGGTGCAAGACACTATGCGCACTCTCACATGCTTTTCGAAACTGAACGAATTTGATGTGGAACTAGAACGACTTCGAGCAATCCGACGACGTGCTGAACGAAGATACCGACGTACGAAAACAATGGACGATTTACGGACCGCCAGGCGCACACAAAAGAAGATACAGCGCCGGTTAGACAAGCTCGAATCGCAACGTTGGACTGCCTTCTGTGAGTCGCTAGATCCGCGCAAGCCTTTATCGCAACTATGGAGAACGGTGCGCGGTCTCCGGACACTCCCCGTACAGCGATTCCCATTCAAGGCGCTTGCCCTCTCTCAAAAGAGATCGGAGATTGACGTGGCAGAGGATTTCTGCGCCAGATTATCCGGCCAACTCACAGCTACCAACATTCCATCGCCTTCGAGCAGCTGTCCGCCACCACGTGATCACCGGTTGGATCTACCATTCTCGATCCACGAACTTAAGGCAGCATTAGCTTTGTGTAGCCGCACATCAGCGCCAGGGCCTGACGGAATTTCCTACCGAGCTCTGTGTCACCTGGGGGAGCGAGCGAGAGGAGTTCTTCTTGAGGTGTACAATGAATCTTGGAGAAATGGCACGCTACCAACAACCTGGAAGACAAGTCGCCTTGTTCCACTGCTGAAGCCTGGCAAGTCGCCGTTGGAGCTCTCATCATATCGCCCGATCGCTTTGGCGAGCTGTGTGGGCAAAGTGATGGAGAGGATGGTCCTAGGACGCCTGGAGTGGTACTTGGAGTACCACAACACCTACCCAGATGCCATGGCGGGCTTCCGACGTGGTCGATCATCGATCGATAACGTCGTCGACCTGGTCACCTACATTCAACATGAGAAATGCCGTAAGCGTCTCTGCGCTTCCTTATTCCTCGACGTTAAAGGGGCGTATGACAACGTTACGCATGAAGCCATCCTCTCTGCTCTCGCAGAGGTAGGAGTGGGTGGTCGGATGTTTAAATGGATACGGAGTTATTTATCCATGCGATCCTTTTTTGTAAACACCGAAGAAGGCCATACTTGTCTACATTATAGCTCCCGCGGCGTCCCCCAGGGCGGTGTACTTAGCCCTGTGTTATTTAATCTAACACTAATTGCTCTCCTTGAGCACGTGCCAACTGCAGTCAGGCTATCAATGTACGCGGATGACATCTGCATATGGACGTCTGCAGTAACACGCCTACAGTTGCGAGCGAGAATTCAGAGAGCCGCCACACAAACTGTTCTCTACCTTCGTAATCGAGGCCTGGAAATTTCCTCAGAGAAATGCGCACTAGTGCCATTTACGCACAAACCCATGGCCAACTACAATGTAACGATAAATGGCCAAATAATACGACGGGTCCGATCGTACAAGTTCCTAGGTGTCATAATCGACAGGGACTTGTCATGGAGCCCACACGTGTCATACGTGAAAAAACGGTTGACAGGCATCTGTCACCTCTTCAAGTTTTTCGCTGGCAAGACCTGGGGAATGTCGCCAAGTGCGATGTTGCAACTGTACAGGGTGCTTTTCCTAGGATTTCTGCGATACAGCTTGCCAGCAATAAACAACACAGGTAAAACAAATCTACGCACAATACAAAGTCTTCAGGGTCAAGTGCTCCGGATTTGTCTAGGCCTGCCTCAGAGTGCTTCAACAGTGGCTACGATAGCCATCGCTGGAGATCACCTTGTCAGGACCCACATTGAAATTGAAGTACTCAGGACCCATATAAGGCATCTGACCAGGACTCCTCGTCACCACTTGGCCTCCCTAACAGCGGACAGACCACACACATCTTTCAGCCGGACGATAACCGCACATGATGAATCCTTGCCAGCTTGTTTCACCCCGGCTGCGAGACCTTCGATTCCTCCATGGTGCCTCGCTCAGCCAAAAATCAACCTCACGATACCTGGTATCTCGAAAAAAGCTGATCTATCATCGCCAGCCCTTAGACAGCTCACGCTACTACATTTGTACGAGAATTACCGTGATTCTACGCATATTTACACTGATGGATCTGTCCTTCCAAGTAGCTCCGCGGCGGCAATCGTCATACCAGCGAAAGCTACAACAATCAAATTTAAGACGACCAACGCGACAACATCAACGGCAGCAGAGCTCGCAGCACTCTTTACTGCCCTTCATCACATTGGTGATGAACCACCACATAAATGGACAATATTCTGCGATTCGAAGGCGGCACTGCAGTCTCTACTGTCACCTTTACGACGCGGACCACACGAACAACTAATATTCCATATTACAGAGACGTTGCAACATATAAGTGAAGCAGGCCATGAGATAACCTTTCAGTGGCTTCCAAGTCACTGCGGGATTATCGGCAATGAACGGGCGGATCACGCTGCCCGCTCAGCCCATACTGAGGAGCGCCACGTCCCAATTCCTCATTCTAGAACTGACGCAGCACGGAAGCTCCGCCTACTTGCTCGGCAGTGCACCGCGTCGCAATGGAATGAGCCACATTTAAGAAACACGCGACTGTACTCACTTGATCCAACACTAAGTCTTCGAGCGCCATCACAGCTTCGCCGTAGAGACGCCACGCTTCTATATCGACTTTGGTTGGGCGTTGCCTTTACTAAAGCCTATGCATTCCGCATAGGGATGACCGACAGCCCAACCTGTGACCACTGCGGCCATGAGGAATCAATTGGCCATATATTGTGTGCCTGCCCGCAGTACAGTACACAGAGGGCACGCCTTCGCCACGAACTTGACCAACTGGACGACCAAGCGTTATCCGAAAAACGAATTCTACAACATCGAAAAGACCTACCGTCACAGAAGAAGGCCGTGCAAGCGCTATTGCGCTTTTTGCGATCTACCGGCCTGTGTGAACGACTTTAACTGGAACGCCTTTTGTGTGTGTGTGCCTCCATGTGTGCGTGTTTTTTTTTTTTCTTTCTTTTTTCCTTTTTTTTGCGTTTTCCTCTCTGTCATCTTTCTAACCCCTATCCCCCATCCCCAGTGTAGGGTAGCAAACCGGAGACTCATATCTGGTTAACCTCCCTGCCTTTCCTTTTTATTCTCTCTCTCTCTCTCTATGTTATGGCCGAGCGTGTCCGTACAAAACTTTTGCTATACTTTCGCGCACGTTATTTACGGCCGCAACCGCGGCCCAGTTTTTGTGCGTGCTTTCACCCTCTGTTATCAGTTAGAAGAAGAACTCGAGTTAAGCAGGTGCGAACAGAACGGCTCTGAACAGAAGTGGTGGGGGGGGGGGGGGGGGGGGGCTATAAAAGGTCTCTGTAGAGGCGCAGAGCGTTTGGTTGCAAGAAAGACGAAGCGAAGTGGACGCAGCCTCTCGCCCCGCCCATTCTACACTGCCGGAGCGAGGGATGCGTCATGCCTTCTCTTGAAGGGACGAGACCACCAACTAGTAGCGTCCTGGCCGCGCAGCCACGTGGATACCACACCACAGGGCATACACTAGTCTGAGCGGAACGGAAACTAAGCTATCTAATCGATCTTTTCAGCGGGCGCCGACAAACGTCTCATCCCGCGCAACATCGATGTGCGATGCCCGTGACAATGTTCCTTATCGCTCCGGCGTTGTACGCCGGTATTTGCCAGTGCGCTGTTCCTGCGTATTCCTGCCACCATGTCCGCCCCCGTGTATTTTTACAACACCGCGTGCACTCTAAAAACAGTTGCACCCTTTGGGGTGTATATTTGTCCCACAACGATAATCGTCATCTGTCTTGCCCGCGTTTCCTTTCTTTAACGCTGCGAGCCCGGTACTTCCCAGTCACGAACGGCACGCGCGTTATCAGTGTGACGCAGCATTCTCGATAGGAAAGTAGCGAGCGCCGAATTTTCAAGAAAGGAAACCCAAGCAAGGCAGATGACGATTATTGTTGTGGGACAAATATACACCCCAAAGGGTGCAAACTGTTTTTAGAGTGTGCTAGGAGCTCGAGCGCTACGATAAATCTTGCTGTCGCTTTCAATGAATATAAAGAAAGACAGCACCAGCTCGCACGCTCCTACTTTATTTCCACGTCTAGGGCAGCGTCTGTCATTACGGCGCCAGTCAAACAAGGCATGCGACGTAGCGCACTTGCAGAATTTCGCTTGTTCCCTAAGTCGACCTCTATTTTTCAGAGCAGCTAGTCTCTCCCCCTTTTCCTCATACGGTGCACATTAAATGGTCAGCAACAACGCATACATTGCGGAAAAACGCAGAGCCCGCGAAAATGACTGATATACAGAAAGATAGAGAAAAAAAGCGTGGCCCGTGATGTAACTGCGCTTTTGAATGAGCCCTATCCATATTTGTGTTATCCTTTAATTGCCTAATGCTTCGTTGTGATTGTTGACCTTATGGCCTTCTTGGTTTTGTTGAGTGTACTTTTGAATAAATCCAAATGTGTCTGATCCTCCTCGTCGGTACGCGCAATGATTAGGGCCAACAACGTCTGACGTAGGCTCTAGGCTGCGATATAGGAAGATGTAGGGGAGGAATGCTGCCGGCGGGCAACGGATGCAACTCAACGGGAAAGCTTCTTCCAAGAAGAAGCATCACCTCCTCACGCCACCGCTTCGTCGTATTTCATTTGCTTCTATCTCCTGTAGTACTAAACCCTTTTGAAAAAATTTTACGTTGCAAGATTCCTGAGACGGTGGTTTACGACTTCCAGTGTATATATAACAAAAATTCTAACGGGGCGCTGTAACTGGTTGATTGTAAAATATGCCCTGTAATTCCTGTATTTAAGACAACGGTAGGGCGACGTAAATAGCGTACAGTGTAGGAGGCCTTAAGCTTCTAACATGCTGCACGTTGCAGCAACAGTGCAAATTTTGTAACAAACATTACCGAATTGGCGATATGCACATCCATGTCATGACGTTTATTACAGCTATACCCATTCGGATGAAGATGGAGAGTGTACGAGCATAGTGCACAGCTGGATTTACGAGTTTATAGGTGCACCTGGGCGTCATGAATACGAGTGTGCATATCTAAAGCACGGCGTACACCTTTTATTGGAACACGCGCCCTTGAGGTGAAGAAGTCATCGCAACATAAGCACGTCACCACGTGGCTCATAATCGCATGCGAGATACATAGTTATAATTCCAACGAGATGCGTCACTGGTGCATATCGGGTTGCGTCCTCGTACGCCACAAGGCACTGCGTCATTTGCCGTAGGCTTTTTTTGGCGTGAACAAACAAACCTAATATGGTTACGATAGTGGCGGAGCCGGCGTTTTCACTGGTTAACGCAACCAGTACGCATGCTTCTTACGCACCACTTTCACCGTCAGCTTGGCGCTCGCGCGGGGAAAGATCTATAGATAGGTAAGGCAGCGACAATTCAAGGAGCACACGGCGGTGGCACCGACTGAATATTCCTTCGTCATTGGCATCATGGCTTGTCTGTGAAGCCGGTATATTAGGCGAAAGATCATGAGAGTTGTCCTAGTTGGCCACCGGGGTCATGGGTGGCTGGTTATATTGACCAAGTGTGCTATGACAGATAACACCGACGTATTTAGCACAACAGAATACTCTGCAGGAACTACTAGTGGTAATACTGGTGCCAGTCTCTAGGGGATCTGCAAGTGTGATGGTTTAGCCAGCATGAAACTTATGGAAAGTAATTTGGTTCTCTTAAGCTTTGTCCTGATATGGCTTGAAACGACTTCGCGACCTCGCAAATTGATGGTTTTCAACAACATATAGCGTTATAAAGGCCTCAACTCGCGACCATTACGCATGCTGGCAGGTACTGTAATTGTCTTGCTGTGTCGAAAATACTGTGATTTCTAGGCAATTTGGGAAGATAAAGCTTGATAGCTAACGTCACGAGAGAATTTGAAACCCCAAGTGGGAATGCTATAGACAAACGCACGCACTGACCATCATTCCCGTGCTAACTGAACGATGGGAGCGCAAGAATTCCCTCTAGAAATTTTTGTAGGAAAACTACAGGTTTCGCAAGACAGAGGTTAGGATGTGATGATTACATTCGTATGCGCCGAAGGCGGAAACCGGCGCGGAGTGGCCAGCTAACTTTGGTGACGTCAGAGGGACGGGAACTCGATGTCATCTGTATCTGCGTTCTGATACTGCCGCTCTCACGCTATATACCGCGCTCGCAGTGTGAATAAGTAAATGGCGATCACATCACAAGCTGTTGTTGTTGTCGTTCATGTGTCTGATTTTCTTTGCGCAAAAGTAACTAAGGCTATCTTGCTCCAAACACAAGCTATCGCTTTACATCAAATTGAGAGGTAATTAGAAATGTTTGACTCATTCACGGCGAAGCATTACAACCATAGAACAATGTTCGTGTAGTATTTGTTTAGCTTTTAGAAATCTGATGAGATATTTTAGTTATATTTTAGGGTCGTCCCCAATTAGCAGGGCGGGGTGAAATAACGTGGTTATTTCAGATAAGTGACGAAAAACCGGTTTCCGTTCCCGCCTTAGTTTCGCACAAGAGATCAGAAAATGATTTACACTTAACGCTTCTCCACAATTCTCGCAAGTTCGTTGTTTTCACGTTGAAGGAAGTTGTGGGTCAGGTGTCCATGTCCAATTCTAAGTCGGCACAAAACTACCTCTGTCAAGCGTTCTTCGTATCTGCAAGATTTCGATTCACGAAGCGTTGCTTTCACAACATGGACTTTGTTAGTCATGTTTTCGTCCCACCTTAATTGTGACTGCTTATTCAGTGCTCGTCGCAATTCCGCCACGCATTCGGTTGACGGCATCTCTAAGCGTTCGATGGGATTATCTCTTGCAATGGCTGGACACTTATCTGACTTTTATTTACACTTATGCCGACATGGGGGGGGGGGGGGGGGGGGGCAGGCTTGGAACCCAGCAGAATATCATAGCTCGCCCCTTGTTGCTTGTTTCTTTAATAATTTTCAGTACGTCTCCCTAAGTTGGGCAAGCTGTACTTTTTAGATCACCTCACCGGTTTTACACCGAGGATGCGAGATAAAAAGTACTATCGCCTACGTGCGGCACCTTGTGTGCGGCCGTAGATAAAAACAAATGATGGGCGCACAGTGCACGGATCCATCTAAACTGGGATCTCGTGGCATCGAGCGAAATTTTCGAAGCTAAGTTGTCATTGCAAGTTTCTCGCATGGCGACGTTTAGCTTCCAATTTCTATCATTCGACTGTTTCTACGAATATAAGAACAAAAGATAACAGGTCAGAATCCAGGAAATAGCAACGCTGAGGGTTGATTCTGAATATGTCGCTTGTACTTGGAACACAGAGGTTCAAAGAAAGCTGGAGACTTGAAGCGATAAAGAGTGAAGGAAAGAAGATATGCCCTAGACTGCATGGAGCTGTCGTCTTTCCGTGAAGCTAGAAGCGTTGGCTCAGGCCTGAGACGTCCCTGGCACAAACATTCTAAACCCCGTATTCTGGAACGTTCTTCCACTCAACACCTCACCTCGATATTTCACTGCACTCTATACTTCGCCTCAATAGAGCATGCAGGGTAACAGATGACAACGTCGCCCCTGGACAGAAGTGGTCAATGCAGTTCATTGACGTTCCACGGCAATTCCTGAGGAGCGTAGCGTATTCCTCAGTCGACAGATGGCGCGTTGCGTGATTCGGTAAGTCGAGGAATAGCTTCGAGTCGAGGATCGTCTCAAAATACATGGGTAAGTCAAGGTCACATCTGTGAATCTAGATTTAGATCTTCATACTGTGCGATAAATCCCTATAGGAGATATACCACATATCCAATAATCACATATGCACACATGGGCATCCCCTATAAAAACTCACATGTTCTCCTACATCACATATGGCGATAACCTGGTAAATAGACTCAAATTCAAAACATATGAACACATGGGCATTACATATAAATACGCCTACATTCCAATATATTCGTTATATTGGGCATGTGCCATATGACAGTGTATATTTTTAACACATCGTTTAAAAAATGCCTCAATATTAAACTTCGCTCCTGATGAATTACCTGGGCGAACGTCATATACAAAAAAAAGAAAGAAATGCCACACTAATTCATCCAATAATTAAATTAGATTAATGAAATAACTGCTAGTAACACTCTTTAATGCACGCTGATATTGGAAAGTCGACGATAACTGCCATAAATGTCTAATCCTGTGTTTCCACATTTCAAGATGGCGGTAAATTATTCCTTCAATTTACCTGACTGCACGCGCAGCACCGTGATGCGCGGCTCGCCGTTCAGCACCTATGCGACGTAGAAGGGTGGCGTTTTTTTATAGGGTGTCCCTAAATGGTATATTGGAACATACGTGGTTTTATATGGTATCCCTATATGCACATATGGGATTGTTGGATATGGGGCTTACGGCATTTTATGACAGGGTTGCTGTCAACATTTCATGATAATGCACCCTGAGCTATGCTTTTCTGTTTTCTTCAGCGCTCATTGTGGAAAACGCTTCTGACAGGTCGCAGCGTCGAACCCAGTTCTCCTTCAAGGTTGCATTTCACTTACATGAGTGTCCGACTATAAAATATATTTATGATGACGGTGACTATCGACCCGACATCTCGCAATATACAAGGGCAATAAACCTAAGCACCTCACCAAGACGGTGAGGTGCTTAGACTTACCGCCATTGTATATTGCAAAATGTGCGTTTTGTTCAAGTTATTCCTGCTGTAAATATTAACGGAGCAATGGTACACCTTTTCTTTTGTGACTACCATCGTGACAACAATTTTGAATGTCACTACAGTATTCACATCCAGTGATTGTTATAATTTGTGGCAGTGTCCGTCACTGGTGTCAGAAATATCAGGTGCTGATACTTGCGCATGTGACTTTCCTTACCGTAATAAACACCATAAAGAGAGAGAGAGAGAGAGAGAGAGAAAGAAAATAAATCGGAGGCAACGGTTCGACAAAGAGACCTGACAATGGGCCCCGACGAAGGCAATCGTTCCTGTCGAAATGTTCGCTACAGCAGGTGGTGTCCTCTTGCTGGACCACTGTGGATCATTTCAATATAGCGACTCGCCTCACTTGTTCGAAAGTGTCGTATCTTGTCGTCACTGGAAATGAGGCTAGATCAAATGAAATTGTTTTGAGCGTAGCACAATTCACTGTTCTAAAAAACATTTCGGGGTTGGCATTGAGTGATTCGAACCTGAAATTTCGTGTCATTTTGATTAATTTCATTTTGTTATAATAAAGACCCCCTCACAAGGGGGGGGGGAGGGGGGGGGGAGTGCTACATAAGAATTGGGCATACGTAAGCACATCTAGGGAATACAAGGTATTCATAAAAGAATTGTGCCTAAAAGAAACAGCAATCATGTGAAGCCGTACTGTAATCTTTCAGGGGAAACGCTGTCTAGTCGTTGAAGAGAGTTCGGCGGTTCCCGCGTTTATGTGGGATTCGGAGTGAAGCAAAATTTTGATGTTTGGACAAATGGTAAAGCAAATGTTAGCTCGCCAACTTTGCAGAAACTAACTCAGCAACGTGTTTTATTGTTCCGCTTGTCTGTTCGGCCACGTGCCCAGTGGCACATACGCTTTCTACCGTCATTAAATTAGCCTACTTTAGCGCGCTACGAAACCAGGAAACTCATTGCCTCAAAAAATGCTTGTAGTTTAAATTCATGTTGAAAAGTTACTGTGTTAATATGTCCGCCTGTTGTACAATAAAGCGCCGATGTGTTGATTTAGTAAGTCCAAGAACATGAGACACGAACATAATCACACATTAATACTTTCCTAAGCGAGTGGAACGAAACACATACGAGCTTAAAGAGAGTTTCATGTTCCACAATGAAACCCCGAAATACATCGGTCATTGGACACTTCATGCTGCTTTCAAAGTGCATGCAACTGAACACTGTCTAGCGACAAAGCACAAAGAATGCATTTGTACACTGTATAAGAGAAAGGCAATTTTTTTTTTACATTTAACTGAACATACGGGAGGACGACGCCCTCGCATTTGACCATTCCCATCGGCAGAGGTAATACAAGAAGTACGCCAAGTGATGCACGGAGATCAATGGTGAAGTCGCTTTGACGGGAAGCGAGCTTGTTTGCAAAGGATAGGGAAATAAATGTTGGCTATTCCGCCCCACGGAGGAAAGCGCTTGCTAGAACAAAAACAAAATATCTTCTGTTCAACAAAGCGCACAAGTCCTGCCTTAGGTGCCCCTTCGGCGGCAGTATAGGTGTGCAATTCTAAAGAGGGAGGAATGGTTAAGAAGCTTTCCTCAGGAAAAGAAAATAATTACAAATTCCGACGCTTGCCCTGCAGCCATTGGAGCAGTGAAGCGCAGCACGCTCCTATGACATACTGCTCGCCTTTGAATACACCAAGCCCGTCAACGGTAACGCGCTAAGATATTCATGAGCTAGGGCAGCTCACTGCACCCGCCCAGAGAAATGGTTTCGAAGGTGCAGTTAGATCCTTCCATGCTTCTCTGGTTAGCGTCAGGAATACTGCTTCCTAGCTATTGCCGGAAAGCGGGAGGAAATATTCTTCGCCCCGGTTGAGCTCCGTTGCCTTCTCTCTTACCGATAAACATACGTAAAAGAAAGGGAATCCGCGGAAGAGGGGCAGGTGGAAAGCACGCTCTCGATGTATGTCTTTATTACCTGACAAAAATTTGAAAATCGACAGCGAAGCAACTGTTTGCACAGTAAGCGGTTTCTAAAGATCGGAAGCTGGAAATGAAGTGAGCTTTCATTTTATACTTCCGGTGCAACCCTCCTTGACGAAATGAGAGAGCAAAGAGTTATTGAAAGGAAAAGCTCAGAGGGTCGGCGGCAAGAGGATATTTCTCGCGATCTGCTTCACGTTTTCTTGTGTTTGCGCTCGCTCCGTCACCTTCATCTCATGCGTTTGACTTGACGTAGTTAATACACTGATACTCCAGGCTCGGCTAATGGGACGGGTATGGACAGGGTAAATGTGGTGGAAAAAGTGGGAGGGTGGGGTTTGTGATGAATTTTACAATGAGCACCAGCTGTCCTTCAAACTCGCCATAGGTGATGCAGTTGCGCATAGTTGTATGGCACGATTTCATGCAATATAATGTCGCAATACAGTAAGTAGGTGAACGAACCGATGAGGTACGTCAGCACCTTTTGCACATGTCAAGTACACAACATACTACACAGAGTGATTCGCCACATGAGAGCTTCCTAATGATATTAGTTCAAGTGCACGATCTTTATCCGGTTTCTTCTGTTAAATACGCAAAGGCATCTTTAGAATTTTTCCGAAGGGTCCACGTGCATAACCCTCGGCCTTTCGCTTTCATTCGTTCAGAAAATCTCTCATAAATGCATTCCCGAAGTGTGGCACCTTTCTTTCATGGCGTCTTCACCGCGACAACAGCAACTAGAGCAACGGCGATGATACCAACAACAACTACAATAATAGCGGAAAGTAGAGCTTGATGCCACAGGCAATATAACTACCTCGAAGTTATCGCGAGTAAGCTTCAATTGCACCCGTGATTTTGATGTAACCTGTTTGTAGTGTTACGTCTCGACACCAACAAGGCTGTTAATTGAACGTTTGCCATGAGTCAAATTACCTCGGCACTTGTCCAGCCGTAAAGACAGCGTGTAAACCGGCTACTGCAGGGTTTCGCGAAAGGACCTCAGCCCGCGCATCACCTGGCAGACTGAGTGAAGAACTGGGGGCAACGACGAACGAACCAGGTGTCGTCGGATGATTTCTTTCCATAGATCCCAAGCCAGTTTCTGCAAGGCGGTGTTACTGTGGGTCACGGTGAGCATGGGCGTGGTAGCGCAACGGAGTCGACGATGGGGATTTACTGCTGGACAGTCGTCAGATTCCCTAGTCAACCTGCCTTGCTAGGGAATACAACGGGATTAAGAGCAGAGGCTTTTCGAGAGTGAGGACAAAGGATGCGGATGTGAACTGAGACGTTCAACTTGCTCGTGTAGGGAGTGGGCTTCCGTACTGGAGCCGTGTAACTAAGCTAAATAAACAATTTTTCCTACATTTTCTACAACCTGACGTAGTAGTCGATGGGCTTGGTGTATTACATATCCAACACGCCCCCCTATCCGCAAGAGTAGTGACAACGCCAGCGTAGCACCGACGTTATATTTGTAGGTTTTACAGCGTAGCTGTTAGCCTCTCGGTGGTCGGCATTTTTCGTGTCCATCCGTGAACAAAAATTATCATCCCCAGCAACGGCGTATGCCCCCCTAGGCAATGAAAAATGCCATCGTGCATCCCCCCTCGTAATGTAGAGGCTATCAAGCACTCAGCAAAGTGATGCGAACAGTGCACACATTTGTTGGAACAATGCATGCAACATACAGAACAGCGTGCGTCTCAATGAAGAACAAACTCAAAACAAGCATGCGAATCATGAATAAAGCAATGCGTACCCCCTCAGTAGTTTTAGTAGTGGTTTTCCAACAGCTTCGCTGTACATCCGCTTTCGCAAGGCCGATAGGATGAGTAATTTCCTTTTTTTTTTGTTTAGAGGCTCCCTCACCAGGTCTGGGCTCTGGAAAGAAAGAAACGCGGCCCTTATATTACGTGGTGGCGATCGTGTCTGCGAAGTATGACAACGCTGCGTGGCGCGAAAATTGTCAAAATTTCAAATAGAAGGACGCGCGCCCTTCTTCTCGAGGGAGCCGCGCCTTGAGAGAAAGTGTCGATGTGACACACGCAAACGGCTCTACGCAAGACGAACTCTTACAGCATCGTCGGCCGTGGCCACGTGGCTACGGTTAATCATGGAATGCGGAACGGGTGCAGCGCAGGGGAAAAAAATAAGAAAAAAATAGAGGCCTGGCTCGTCACGTCAACATAGTGGGATCCTTCGGCTGCGATATGGGACTAGGCAGGGAAGCACCGATCCTTGCAGACGCTAGTCAAGACAAAAAGAGAAGGTAGTTCTGTTCACAGGGATGCTCGCCTCCTGGCGGCATGGCAAGAGGACAGTCCAGTTTGTCTCCTCCAATAAGGAACCGATTGGAAAAACGATTTCCGTAAAATTCTCGCTAGACGGCGCCTTACAATTTACAGTGAGTATTCATAATTTGCATTTGAGTCTAGACAGGGGCCCTTTAAAGCAAGTAACTTTCTTTGGCGCGATCCGTTGCCCATTTAAGTGGTACGTGGCGACCGGATTATTAAAGCAAAGGCGCCGATGCAAACTGCAAGTGCGCTGCCGTTGTGCGTCGCCGAACGCAAACTGTCGTCGATTGTTGAGACTCACGTGCTGTCCATCTATACAAGTGCTAGAGATGTGCTGGCTAACTGCTCTGTTCTTTAAGGAATAACGCAATGAAACAACAAATACCGCGTAAACTTCCTCATTACAACAATTATATGTCGTCGAGCGCACCATTCCTTTAATAAAGTGAAGAGGTTTTTTTGAAGCTTATGGCTATAAGCTCACGTGAACAATCAATTGACATCAGTGGTTTCTTTCCACGGGTTTTTAAGATGATGCTTTAGCTCGGGCCCACCCGCCGTGGTTGCTCAGTGGCTATGGTGTTGGGCTGCTGAGCACAAGGTCGAGGGATGAAATCCCGGTCATGGCGGCCGCATTTCGATGGGGGCGGAATGCGAAAACACCCGCGTACTTAGATTTAGGTTCACGTTAATGAACCCAAGGTGGTCGAAATTTCCGGAGTCCTCCACTACGGCGTGCCTCATAATGAGAAAGTGGTTTTGGCACATAAAACCCCATAATTTAATTTTTTAGCTCGGGCCCAACTCTAATGCCACCTATTCAAATGCATGTAACACGCAGAAACGATTTCCTGAAATAGTCACTGGGCCGATTTTAATCAAATTTATTGCATTTCAGAAAAAATAAGTTAAATGCCAGCGACTGTTGGAAGTGGTATATATGGAAATGGAATATCTATTTATGACGTAAAATGTGCAAAAGAAATTTTTAAAAATGGGTAACTTTGAAAAGAAAATGTACCAAATTAAATAAGAAGCGCAGCACTACGCCAAAATAGATATCGCATTTCTGTGAACGGTATCCGTTAGACCATCCAAAGTGGATAAATTTGATATGTCAACCTTTACCTTACATGAATTTGTCACATTGTTTACAAGGGTTTCGCGCACCTTCTCCTCACACATTAGTGGCTTATTTGATACCCATGTATATTGTCTAATTTTTTTTCCTCTATAGAGGTACTATTAGATGCAAATCACCGAATTGCGATTTCGAGTTAGAGTTGTAAATTTCACAGTTTCGTTTTCTGAAAATGCGCGTGTTTTTCCAGTCTTCCCTCAAGAATTGACGATGTAAATAATAATAAATAATAAATTGATGATGCGCCTTGTCCGTCGTACATGTTGTTCTTTTAGTCCGCGTCTTCGTAGCGCTCTTTTCATAGAGTATGCAAAACCAACTCGCCCACATCAAGGTTCTGCTGCTTCAGAAGTAAATAAAAAATTCTAAAATAACTGGGAACATGATTTCATCCTTTTCTTTTATGTGCAACAAACCTCATCAAATTTGGCGCAGTGGTTGCCGAGAAAAA
This sequence comes from Dermacentor andersoni, assembly GCF_023375885.2. Taxonomy (NCBI): domain Eukaryota; kingdom Metazoa; phylum Arthropoda; class Arachnida; order Ixodida; family Ixodidae; genus Dermacentor; species Dermacentor andersoni. Next base: position 60,374,778 of record NC_092819.1, on the reverse strand, counting down.
CGACTTCTCCTTTCCCATGAATTTAGATTCGATTAGAGCTGCCGCGCTAAAGCTTCCTCTTAATCATCTTGATGGAAATGTACGCAGTTTCATGTAATGTTCAGCAATGAATAGCTGACTGATTGCACCACCAAGGTTGAACTACAACTTTAATGTCAACCGTCAACAACCAGCGCGAGCGATGAGCTGCCTTCAAAGACGTCTACCTGCGGCAACAGATAGTGACTGTTGGTTTCCGTCTGCAGACATGCGGTGCATACATCCGCGGTTTTGGTGTTCTTTTGACCACGTTACTTTAACATTTTCAACCGCACCGACGAACGCAGCTGTAACCGATCAGCGCAAAGCACTTCAAGCTAAATGGGAGTTCGTGTCCAAGCAAAATGCTACAAGCACGTGACTGCTTTTTTTTTTTCTTTCAGCTGAGCTTCATGTGGTTGTCGTTCTCGCTGACAGGTAAAGAAATTATACAGGCATCCTCATCGTGCTTTCTTTTTGTGTCCTCTGGTATTTTCGTTAATGCGTGTTCGTCCTCGCTGTTTCTCTTTTGATTTCGTCTCAGAGGCTCAGACAACTTGAAACTGGAACTGTACGGGAATTTAAGCCCAACGCTCGGTTGTATTAGGAGCAGTTAGGACCCCTGGGACGCCACGTCTGCGAAACCTGCTTCGAGTTATATAAAGCAGGCAGCACGAAAATGTTTGATTGCCCGCAGTCATTTGCTTCAGCAGCCATAAAATACAATGTGTCCGCGTTTTTATTTTCCCTTTTACTCTTGAAACGAGTTCGAGGCATTGAGCGATTGCATAATGCCATCGTCCTTCTCTCTCTGCGGCTCGCTATGATGCCGTCTTTATCTTATTTCCTTTCCCATATTGATTAAAAAAATGATATCCAAACAACGTGGGTGAAAACGCACGTTAATGCTAACTTCATTTTCTCGGTCACTATAAAACGTGCTTTGACTATTCATGTAATAGCTTAGCACATATATAGCTGAAGTATGGTTAACAGTTAGAAAATTGAAGAAAAGGTGATCTTGCGCTGAGAATTGTGGGTGATTCGTAGGCTTCGGTAAGAGACAGTCTGACGGCATGCCGCCAGTTTGCTTAACTTCTGTTCCAAAAATTTTCTGAGAAGCTGTATGATGTTTCGCACAAAGTTTTGTCTTTGAATACCAGAGTTCGAACTGCATTTGAAAAGTTGCTAGGTTGCTTTCCAACGCAGAGTGCAGAAATTGAAGATTACGAAGCTCTTCGAATCACGAGATATATATATATATATATATATATATATATATATATATATATATATATATATATATATATATATATAACATTGTTGCGAGGCGAACCTTCCATTTACACATGCTGCCGTCTAACTGCGACGTCGCAGGAATGGGAACAGTAACAAGTACATACATACATACATACATACATACACATACATACACACACACACACACACACACACACACACACATACACACACACACACACACACACATACATACATACATACATACATACATACATACATACATACATACATACATACATACATACATATGAGAGATGATATAAAAACTAATGTAAGTTGGCTACCATCATAAACGTACTGCGTACACATCACACATATAAAACGTAAAGATAGCAGAAGATTGCGATTCGGAAAGCATCATAGAAAAAACAAAACTTATGGGCTGCATAACCACGTAGTTATATTACGAACGCAATCTTTGAAAGCTGCCTCAAAGGGTGTTATACAGTTCTATTGTTGCTGAAAAAAAAAAAAGGAAAATTTACAACAGTTCAAATGCGATTTAAAAGGATCAATGTTCGGCGTCGTATATGATTGCAACCGCACATCTGAAAATTTGCGCGGAAGCTAGCGGCGTCTCCTGATCTCGACACGTTCGGTAACTGTCCGCATTCCGAACAGATGGCGCAACGAACCTGGCTCTGACGGATATCCAATTTTCTATCCTTACAAGCACTGCTTTACTCTTCAAGGACGATGCGATTATTCCACAAGTTGCGGTCATCTTGCGTGCGTCTTCCCATGCTTCCCTGCATTAAGCATTTTTGTTCACTTCCCTCGTTTCACAATGTGTAAATACTTGTGTAATAGAGCCGCATTATAGCCAACCATGCAGTTTTAGAGCGGGAGAAGTGTTTGCATTAGCGGCAGTTCCACTACGAAGCAGCCCCATTCAATTACATTCCTACGACCCAGTAAATTGCTTCAAATTTCAAAAATGGTTATACGGGCCCGAACAAGAACAGAAAACCACAAAGTCCAATTGTCTACACTTCCACGCGAGCGCTTCAACGAAAACAGCAACACCTTCAATCGGAAGAGAAAAGTTTGCGAAATTCGGATATTCGCCAGAACTGCCATAAAATATTACGTTCCAACAATCGCCCGCACGTATGGTGTTGATCCAAGAAAACGCGCTTTTCTGGAAAACCGGGCAGCTGAAGCCGCTAGTGTTTATTATAAAAAATAGCTCGTTAGCTCGTTCCGGGTTTGTGGTTTGCTGCAACACACTCATTGTAATTCAACTGGTACCGACACTGCCGCATACTACGCGAGGAGTTACAAGGACGAGGTTATATTTTAGCTCCTTCCCTTCACTCAAGATAGAACAAAGAACTGTGTATAATCTAGTTTTAATCAGTATACGATAGTTGCATTTACTAGCTGTTTTTTTTGTTTGGTTTTTCTTGTCAGTAAGCGAAGAATTTTTTTTTATTTAGGAACAAATGCCATACCCATTTATCACACCTGGAAGAAGCCGCCTTTCTTCTGTTCTGATCACTCGCGTCGCAAAGAATGACAACAATATTCCAGTGGAATGAAATGCGCATTAATAGTAGAGTGAAATGCTTCCCTAACGACGTCGGAACCAGCATTCACTCGTTCTTTGTTCAGTTTAGTTGCTCTCGTATGAGGAGTTAGGTTCCACAGCGACGCTGTTAACGCGCACATCATTAGCATCATCACCTATCTCTTTCTAACACTGACAGGGTGCCTTAAGGTCCCTGTATTCCATTTATAATTTGCAGTATCATAATCAGGCGACGTTTTCTGAATCTTGCTTCGGTATACCGCCGCACGGAAAACCTAGAAAGGAGTCGGTGAAGAAAAAGAAGAGCTTTAAGGCACTGCAGTTGTTATGAAGAACTGCACAAGACTAGATATAACGCTTCAATTAAACGTACGGGACCAGTAAAAAGAAGAGCTGAAAGCAAAGTCACACGGACTATGCGGAAAAAAACAAAATTAGAGAAGAGAGAAGGCATGGCCTCGGATGGCAGCGCCTTTTCATCTTCGCGCGCTGAGCTTAGGAGAAGTTTTCAGGGAAGATTAAATAACTGACACGGACAACGTCGCTCCAGTGCTACGGGAGCTGGACTATAGTGTTGTTGCTTACTACGGCACCTCAATAAAGTGTTACTTTCCTTTTTCAGAAGAATTGAATTGAATTCTGGGGTTTTATGTGCCAAAACCACGACTTGATTATGAGGCACATCGTAGGGGGGGGACTCCAGATTAAGTTGGACCATCAGGGCATCGTCAACGTGACCCCAATACACGGGACACGAACCTTAGCCAGAAAAATGTAACCAGATGATGTGTACTGAGTTTATCTAACGTTGCCTAATCACAGACCCGTATAAAACCTGTTCGAATAAACATACGCGCACGCGACCCGGCTTTCGCACTTGGTCTTGTTGGTTTTATTTCAACTATAATTATTTTCTTCAATGACTAAGTTGCCGGTTTTGTAGCCGCATACGTCTGTCCGCCTGCATCACTAAAAGTTTACATATTATCAGTGTGATACATGATCCTAACGTCGGCAATTGGCTATCAAGTATTCGTAAAGTAAATAAATGCGCTCGCTTTAAGAGATGCTTCGCTTTTTTTTAATTCGCCGTAACATGGGCCGTAAGGGCTGTTTTCTTGTCTACATTCATATCACGATTCTTCTGCAGAGAGACCACGGCAGCAAGCCGAGACGGGCTCTAGGCGGTGAACCACCGTGTCTTTCGGCCTAACGTATCCTTGCGGGAGAAACAATTGGACAAGCTCCGGGAGCTTTCTGGCAGACTTTCACTCCGTTGACTGTGTTTCTGCTTAACTGCTCACTTGAGCATAAGCAATCCAGTAAGCTCGCAGATCTGTAGTTTCTCACTTATTACTTTTTTTCGCGATTCCAGTAAGCTTTTGAAAGTCCGAAGACTCCCTGGGGTTATCATACATGTTTTATGTGGCAATACATTTTTTCCCTTTTCTGTGCGATTGTATGTTGAAGTCTTACGCCACTGTGTGTGCTCTGGTCTGTTCTACAAAAAGAAAATAAAGAAAGCAAACGCATTGACTCTGACCGCAGTTAATGGTGCGTTCTGCAGTTTCTGAGAGTGGGGAGCTTTGCAGCGCGAAAAAAACTAGCTAAACCCCCAAAGCCGAAAAGAGGGCGTGAAATTTTGCCGCAAGAAGGCATAGAAGGAGCAGCCACTGGCTTTGGCCGCGTCGCCAACCACGCGCGAACGCTAGAATCCGCTAGAAAATCACGCTCTCCGGAGTTGTTGTTGTAGTCGTCGTCGTCGTCGTCGTGGTTGTTGTTGTCGTCGTCGTAGTTGTTGTCGTTTTTGTAGTCGTTGTTGTTGTCGTCGTCGTTGTCGTCGAAGGCGAGGAACAGCGGCATCTGCCTGGCCGATGTGCGTAGCGTGTACCAGCGAAGTTTCGAGTATAATCACCGTCACAGCGATGAAACCGGCCGCCGAAGAACAAATGCGATCGATTTGCGAAGCATTTGTCTGTGCATCCCCCGCTCCTCTTGCTCCTTTTCAGCTGCGTTGCGTATTCTCTGCCTTGAAATTTTAGGATGAATTCACTGTTCTTTTTTTCTTCTTCGTGGGGTTATGCTGTGCTTACAGAAGTGCATGGAGTTTAGCTTTGGAGTTCCACGCCTCTTGGTCCGTGTTATTTGCCTAGCAGGGATGTCTTTTGATGCACGTCCTCAGGTGCAAGCCTGAGATGCATGATACATTACAGTTCCCGCTTAGATTCGCTGTGAAACGAGAGAAGAAAATAAAAGCAGAAAATTTATATATGGATAAATGAATGTTATCGTTTTATATTTATTTCACATTATTTAAATTGTATTTGTAAATACAAAATGATTATTTTAATGGAGGATAGAAACCTCGCCAGCTTGCCTCAGTTTCTAGAATGATGTTTTGATTAGGCAACCTCAAGCGGAATAAGAGTACACCATCTAGGTGTAGGTTAACATGAATACTTCAAAAATGCTTTATATATGCATACATTTAGCAGTGAACATTGCTGCAGGCGACGAAACCAGCCATTGGTGCCGCTGACCAAACGACGGAATATTTTTTAATTTGTGTTTATTAAACGGAATAGCTAATTGGAGGGAACAGAGGGCACTCGATTTTGTATTTACTAAATTTGGGATTTAAGACAATCAAATAAAATCGAAGTGAAGACAAAACTAGTTGCTGCTGGTACCGGTAGCGCATCCCCCTTCCCAACTGTTTGTCCACTCTAATTGCTACGGCATGGATATCTATATGAGTTGCAATAACAAGCGTAGTCTTCAGAAGTGAGTCAGGTAAAAACATTGAAGAAAAATATCCTACTTTTTAAAATTACGGTGAGAGCAGAATTACCGGTACTTCATTGCAAACAGCCCCTTTAATAAAGCACACAATGCAAAGTGAGGAATTGATTTTTTTTTTCTCCACTTTGTAGTCTCCGTGTTTCCATTAACGTTCTGACATCAGAACAGTAAGCCAAAGGAACAATCTCTCATACACCCTCCCTCCCTTTCTTTCCCCCCTCCTGTATGTTGTGCCTTGGGCAGAGAGGGGGGTGGGGTGAGGGGGAAGTGAGCCCCTAACCGTAGATACAAATTCTGCGCAACCACATGAAAACTTGCCAGGGCCAAAAGAGATGGTTAAGGGAGTCGCCTGTGCCAGACAGACCACCCCCATAATCCACCCCATCCTCTGCTTTGTCTAGCAAGACAAATTTCTTTCTCGCTATAGCATTGTTCGAGTAGGCTTATTCGACTATGGGCGTCGCACGTGCGTACTTTACATCACAATGGAGGGCCCACGGTGCCGTAGACACTCTACGCTAAAGTGCCTGTCGCCTCATAAGCAACGCTTCAATTAAGAATCTAGAAAACATCTTAGAGCAAAGAAATATGTTGGGCGCCGGTCTTAATTGCTTGGTATTGTTCTTTGGAGGATGCAATGAAACGAATTTTAGTTCTGTTCGCTTGAGAATACACGCACACACACAGAGAGAGAAAGAGAGAGAAAGAAAGAGAGAGAGTGAGAGAGAGTGAGAGAGAGGGAGAGTCTCTAAACAAGTCATATATAGTCAGATTCTTCACTGTCAGAGCGCAGTTGGTTTCCCGTCTAGGTGCTGTGTTCCGTAATCTGGATTCCTCATTTTTTGTTACGTGGGCCACCAGCGGAGGTAGCCTGGTCAGCCGTCAGGTGAAGTACGACTTCGTTTAATTTGTGCTTCACTTTTTATTTGAATCATGCTGTGTGCATGGCACACTTCTGAAATTAGGCACCAAAATGTACCTAACCAACTTCATTACTATCACTTTTTTTTACTTTAATTCCCGTTTCTTCTTTAAATGTTTTTCGCAGTTAGATGTCATAAGTATACTTGCGGCTGCCCATGTCTTCTGTAACATGCCGGAAAGTTGTAATCATGTCGTAATAGTGAGAAAAGTTGCCGCGAGATGAGAAAACTTGATTAAATTTCGGTTCCGCGGTGCACGAGTCAACATTCCGTGGTCGTGCAGCATATGTCGTTATTTTTATGTCGTTACACGACATAAAATAATTCCACGCATGTCATTTTACTCTTTCAATGAAAAAGACTTGTCTGAAACTCAAACGAAGAGTGACCATAATATCCAATGGAATTTACATCAACAGTGAGCATTTGTAGGGTTTCTACCGAGCCAACTCGATGTGTCTTATATTACCACTATTCGATTTCCTCTTTTTTCTCACCCTTCTCGCAGATACGCTTCAGTGAATTGATACTTCCTTTAGATGAAGGAAAACGAATGAAGCTTTTGTCGTTTTTCTTGTAATTCCTTTGTGCTTAAAGAACAGCTAACTTAACGTCAACGAATACGTAATAATGATAAGAGATCCTTGCCCTCAATACACCTTTTCCATTGCTTATTGTCCTACCTCCACGCGCTAATATACATTAAGCTATACCAACGATGAGCATAAACAAACACAAATACAAAAAGAAATTACAAAGAATATAGATATCAATATTTTGCGCGTACCAAATGGCTGCTTTTACCAAATCAGTTGCACTCACTTTCGCACTACTTGTGAACTTTGCGCGCTAAACACAGCGGAACTAACTGCGTCGCATGACCTTTAGTTCCCTTATAGAGACGAGGCAGTACTTCAACATTGATAGTAGCACACAATAAACGCTTACAAAAGTGGGCATCTACAGCAGCGCAATAACGCAAATTAAAAAGGCCACGAAACGTACGTCTTCTGTTAGATATCTCCAATCGCCGGTGACACTCGATATCTTTGAGGCATGTATGAGCCTGTAATTTGTGCGAGACAGCCTACGTACGCACGACGCGGAAATGATAATTACGCATAGATTAAGCGCTGCACTCAGTCAAACGTTACGCTGTGCATTTGTCGCGCACCATAACCTTAGTGTGATGGATTAGAACTATGCTACTAGTTTCCCTTCTATTTTCTTACTTACGTTTAATTCTACCTATTCTATCCAGGAAGCGCTTCAGCACTTGCTTTCGAAGTGTCCCAACGTTTATCAGTTGTCGCTGTGTACTGCTGAGCAAGTTCCAGCAGTTTAAACTTTCTTAAAGAGCACACGGCCATTTTTATTTCCTACAGGTGACGATTCAACTCAAGATCGAGGCACGAAGTCTGCTCGGATTATTTTCAAGTACCACGGAACTCGAGTCTCGTCTGTTGTCCTACTCGCTGTGCCATGCGACTATTTCCCTTTCTACAGCGAAGCTGTATATGGCTAGTTTCCAGCGGATCGATGTCTGTAGGCCAAAAACCGTGGACCGATCCCGAAGATAGTGCAACACCGGGCCGACCAGCGACCTATATCATGGCTCCAAATACTCTTTTCTTCCTCTTGTTTATCTCCCCTTCAATCGAGTGGGCGTAGTGTCCCTTTCAGGAAACAATTCTTAATCTGCATCTATTTGCATCTGTGCACGTATAATTGTTTATATGTTTGCACTTTATTATTATATTAAAATTATTAATAATGTATTTATTATATTATACCTGCATCAAATGCTCTTTGTATGAACCGATGTAAATATTGTTCTTTTCATTATCGTAGATCCTTCGCTGTGATTATAGCTGCCACTGATTTTTTTCCCCACTTTCGCTGGCGCCCCAACATTGCAGAAGAAGATCTGACATAAAATACATCGAAAAATTGAGCGAGTTCAAGATTTTGCCGTAAAACGTCCTTGTCGGTGTATCGAAAGGTTGTAGGTGGCGCTGCAATCCACCGATTTAGTTAACCCCAATGAATACCGTAGAGTAGTACAAGGTTGAGGAGCTTGAGGAAAAGGCACAAATTGCAGTAACGGATATGAAGTTGGACGTTAGTGTAGCTCCTTAAGTGAACACACCTATGAATTAAAATGGAAAGGCAACCATTACTATATAGCACAATGAAGACCTAATTACTTGTACTAAGCTTGTTGTTTGATTGAACAAAGCAAGAATGTTGCTCGGTTAGAGCCAGTTGCAATTATTCTGCTACCTTGAACTTAATTTCGGTCGAGTATTCCGTAAACACTTGAATGCTGCACGGAAGGGCTCTTGCGAAAGCCATATTAAAACAGTTCTTTTTAGACATGTAAGGTCTCTTCATAAATAGCTTACCTGGAAGAAGTGTTGCCGCAAGCTGAGTAGATTGTCTATTTTCCTTTATAGGCTGTTCCTATGAACAACTGCCACGCTAGCGTGCAGCAGGAACCACTGCAATGGACCTTTAATAAGTGCTGGGAGAGCAGCGCTAGGAAGCGGTTAGTCGCAATTTGCGGTCCAGAAAGAGGGACATGAAAGCTGACGACTTCTCTCCGAACGTTTGCTTTATATGTACGCGAGAAGCTGTAACAACGCTTTCCGAGCGTGGTCGAGGGTCTACGGATGTCCTTTAGAACGTAAAATTGACCCACTTTGCCGAAGACATTAACTGGCTACCAACCACTGTAGTTTAGTTAACACTGAAGATGCTGACTGCTGATTTTGCGTGCCGTGATGCTATGCTGAATCAACAGGGCTACGCTTGACACGTCTGTACGAATACTTGGTCCTTTGAAAGCAATTTGTAGGTCGATGCTGTACGCATTGCGCGGTTGGCTGTTCCAGCCTTCCGTCTTATGACATGAACGCAGCAGTATAACGTATCCCATTTCTTAAAGCATCACGGTAATGCTAGGCGACAACGTTTACATGCATGCGACTCATTCGCCTTCATCTCATAAAAGCTAGAACCTGCATTCCGCCAGTGAGGGTGGAGGAAGGGGGGAGCAGAGAACACGGTGGCAGTTATCTTATTTTTCTTCTCGCCCTCTATGCGATACGCCACCGTTTACATGCACCGCGTGAGATGACTTGCTCCTTCTCGAACGACCTTTTCCTGTCGCTTTACTTCGATTGTCTTTCCTAGCTCACTACTGCCGTTAGCGTAATAATAATAATAATATATGGGGTTTTACGTGCCAAAACCACTTTCTGATTATGAGGCACGCCGTAGTGGAGGACTCCGGAAATTTAGACCACCCGGGGATCTTTAACGTGCACCTAAATCTAAGTACACGGGTGTTTTCGCATTTCGCCCCCATCGAAATGCGGCCGCCGTGGCCGGGATTCGATCCCGCGACCTCGTGCTCAGCAGCCCAACACCATAGCCACTGAGCAACCACGGCGGGTGCCGTTAGCGTAGATGCGATGGGCAATAGAATTTGGATGCGATGGCGCCACTAGTGCTCCTGCAACGTCACTTTAGACAAAACCCAAGTTTTGTTAAAGTTGGGAACGTAGAAGTTGGGAATGTAAAACTTGGGAAAGCGATACGTACACTTGCAAAATCCAACGACGTTCCCGCAATTCCGAGTTCGCAGACGACGGTTACCCCTCTTGGTGCCGCCAGAAACTATAGATGAGTGAACTCGACCGTAACGACAGGTAATGACCACGCTAGCAATAATTCCAGTGGCTAGCTGGGCTATCAGGTCAGTGCAGATGTGGCGTAGACACTGGCCCGTCTTGGCCCGAGAGGCTTCAAACGAGTGGTTTTCCGTTAATGTGGCCGCGGCATTAGCAGAGTGCAGGGACCTTTATGTCCATTGGACATTGGAATTGCCCTGGCGACAACACGCGGCAGCGCCAGCGGCGCTCTCCCGTCGGTTACCGGAATTGAAGTAATATATGACAAACAAAAAAACGCGCTGCTGACGTAGTACTTTTCAAAGCCTAGTGGGGTTGTCAATGCGCTCTCTTTTGCGGTGTTTATATGGACGGTTTTCTGAACTTGTTCTAAATCCAGACTAAAAACAAAGCCAGAGTAAAACAAAGTTCAGACTAAACACAAAGCGGATTACATGGTATTGTTCTGACTAAATAGCGTTCCACAAATAGCGTGCAGATCGTGCACGAAATGTAATTAGCAAAACGTGAATGTGGAAGTGAAACTACCATTTGGCGTTTGTTTATACCTGAATAACAATTGCGTTTACTGTTTCAAACTTTTCAAAGTGTTGAACTAGTGACATACAGGTGTTAAAAACCCAGAGCAATCACGAAAGCAACAGAAGGTGTGCAAAAAGATTTGAGCGCACGTTAAGTAAAATCAGGAAGCCGATAGCATCACAAAGCCTTCTATTGCGGCATCTCGAATTCTTCCACACGTCAAACATAACAAGTCAGTCAATAAAGCAAATAAATAATATCTGCGCAAAATAAATCAGATGACAGTAAAAAGTACAACTCTGCAGAAACACAGAACAGACAAGAACATGTGAAACACCAGATTTTTCACCAAGAACAGTGACTAAATATCGGAATTTATGCTCTCGAGTGAAATATGCTTACCTGTCGCCTTTGGGGAAACGAAAGAACCTAGCGGTACTCCTTTGCCGCCCCGAGTTTAGACACCACAGATCAGCGCAAGGAATGTGATGGCCCGACTTCGGCATCCTGTCTGATGCAACGTTTCATACGTCTTCCGTTTTTCCAAAGGCCTTGTAAACATTCTTGGCTTCACATTTTCGCATCTTCATGATTGTACGGCACACACCTATCAAGAAACTGGCGATTGAGGGTGGCAAGCCGACGGGAGCAGATAATCGATAAGCGCTACATGAAGACCGGCAACCAGTATCAGCGACCTTCTTCGCCGCCAGTGTGACCGCGCAAAAGAAGCAAAAATCCGGTATGGGGAAAGGGAACGTTTTTTTTTCTTCATTTCTGAATAAAATTTGGATTATTTTATTACGTTCAATACACTAAAATTACAAACAGGCAGGTGTATTATATCCCTTATAAAATTCTATATTGACCCCGTGAACTGTCAGCAGCGAACTATATAGTTACGGACGCCGAAACTGGACCTCCTTTCCCTAAACTTACCTTTAGCTTCTTATCTCCCAGTTCTTTGAGTATTTGGTTCGTCACTGTCACTACAATCTGGTAATGTGTAAACTATCGGCGTTATGCGCCTTTCAGACACGTATGTCCTTCCTCGCCGCATAAGAAGAGATAGAAACGATGCATAGGAAGGCAGGGAGGTTAACCAGAGGTAGCTCCGGTAGGCCACCCTGCGTTGCATAACGAAATAAAGAATGCTTATCGGCAACGTACCGCTGCGGTATTTGGCAGCTGAAAGGCGTCTATATTGTTACGTTTCGCCTACAACGCGCGGTATAGCCGGCGCGGATGCAACGGACGCCGGGGCTTCGTTCAAAGCGGCGGACATTTTGGCCCGTTCAGCGCCGCCGATACGCCTCCCCGCCAAGCGCGTCCAGGCATGTTTCAATGCCACGTGTCTTCAAGTGTGCGTGTGTGTGTGTGTGCATGTTGGTGCCCACGCTTGTCAAAGCGCAGCAGCCGGGGAGAGGAGCTCCCCAAGTGTGAAGCGAGGAGGTCTGACCGGCGCCGGCCCGGCGGATGCGTCACTACACTCGTCCCAACGTGTCTCTCAGCCTGTCCGTGCCGCGCGTCACGTGCGCCTCTATCAGGCGTTCCCTCTTGCCCTCGACTCCGAGACTATAAAAGCAGCTGCCCCCGGACGCCGAGGGAGGCTCCGATTTCTTCCGTTGAGTTACGGGCTCTCCCGTCTCTCCACTTCGGTCGACCTGACCGGCCGCTCTTTTGCGATGCTAGAATAAACAAGTTGTTCTGTTACCAGTCGACTCATGCTTTGCCGGGACCTTCGGATGCTTCCAGTTGTGCCCCAGGCCGCCAGGCCCACGCTACCCTTGGGGCTTGCGACCCATTTGCAACAACGGGTGTCAGCGCTGAGGTTCCAACAATATGTTGACGTAGAGCGTTAATGAGTTGACCATAACAGCTTCAGGTGCGGGGAATTGCTATTGAACGGGGAACGGTTCAGAGAAGAAAGGCTCGAAAGACGGGCAGCTTTTATGGGTTTCTGGCGCTAGTGTGCACAATAGTGCATGCCACGATAATGCATCAAATGTAAACGCACTGATAGAAATTAGGATACCTGAAGTGTGTCGCAAGCATTTTAAAGTCCTCCTGACTTGAAATGCGCTTCAAGACCGAGTATGTGCCAGGTTTTTTAAGTAAAACGACTTAGAAGCTAGACGTCTGGGCACTTGCTCAGGGTAGAAGCATATGCTGTCATGTAGCTGATTTATTCCTTACGTTGCTTTTCGCATTGTTTTATTCCAAGCAAATATTTAGTGTGGCTGGACGGGTGCTTTGAATGTATGTCATTTCTAAGTATATTTTGCGTAAAGCGCCAGGACTTATTAACGCCACGGCTGATGGAGTCACTGCAAGCTTGACGAGGAAGTTTAGAAATCGGAAGAGAAACAGTTGTAAGGTAAGATAAAAAAGTTGATGATGATGATGTGAAAGCAGCGCGCGTGGTTCCAGTTATTCTCTGTCCGAAATTATTTGATGTAACTAAATTGGTTACTGGAGTAATTACCAGCACTGAACACTGCATCCGCCGAGATTTCGAGATAGATTTATTTAGTCGAACAAGACGTGCGTTGCGGGAGGATCGATTCAATGAACGAGAAACGTTTCCAAGTAATACTGCACCTGAACGTGAAAGCTAAGGCTTGAAACAACAAAGTTAGTTTCGAAGAAGGATCTAAATCGTCCCTGACTGTCGAACTCTGAAGTTCAAACACATGCATAGCGCCGCCAGATATCTCTGATGAAAAGAGCATGGAACAACGCACTAAACACAGGGCTTACGTCCTCTGAAGCTCCGGTCGCTCTTCAGCGCCTTGCGTTTGGCGGAAACGGCCCGACGGTTACACCAAGGTTTCGCAGTCAGTAGATTCTCTACACGTTACTGAACTGCACACCCGTGCCGTGTGGTGTCGAAGATAGCGATCCCTTACGTCAGTCTCTGCGACGAATGAACCGAAAAACCCATGCCTTCCGCGTCGTCAGTTTCAATGCACGAAAAACGCGAGCGCACGCAGGGCAGAAAGTATCCTGGAAGTCCCCGCAGCTTTACAGTGGTCTACGCAGCCCGTCGCTTGGTTCTATCGGCAGCAACGCAGCGGAGGCTTTTACGGCAAGGATTCGTAGAGCTTCGCCAGTTTACCGAAGCGTTTTCTACGACAAGATGAGGCGTATAAAACTCCTTACTTGTTTGTTTGTGACTCTTACCTTCAATTTTACATTGCCTTAGCTTCTGCGGGAGCGTTATGCGTACTGTGATGTTAAAAGGCAACGTTGATTTAAATGCAAGGAGGCAGCCGGTATCGACTGTTCTGGCTTCAGGTAGTCCGATAAAAGCAAAGAGCCTTTTGACGTTATGGCCGCTATGTGAGGGAGCTGCGCAGCGCCTTTATTTATAGGTATTCCCGTTTCCCAGACCAACGTAGCTTTTCCTCTTCGAAGCGTCTTGCTGGAGAACTCCATGTCACACTTCTCAAAGTTCCACTTTCGCGTCGCACGCTATGCTTGGTGACATTGCATTGTGCAATGCAATGTCACCAAATCGCTCTACTGTATATGTAGCTGTATGTGAATACATTATTAAGATACACAAGTAGCGAATCGATCACGATTTCTGAGTTTGTGCTTTCTTTCGCATGTTTCTTTTTTACGTCCCTTAAGTGGGCATGCATCTTTCACTACGAGGTGCAGGCGCATTGTGCAATGCAACGTCACCAAATCGCTCCACTCACAGCCTTACCACCATAAATTCAAACAGTCGCACGAATGTCTTTGCCTCTCTTTGGAAAATGAGATCTAGAGTGGGCTAGGATTTTCCGCAGACAATACGCACTCTGTTTCAGCTGTTCCGTGCAGGAGATCCAAGGCTACGCAACCCGCGAGCGCAGATACTTGCTCAGCGAGATGTATAATGCCACAGTTCGGAACCCGTTGGACGACTACATGGCCTTGAAGAATAGTCTTGTCGGCAAGTGTTTACATGGATGCTCCTTTGCAATTCACAGGGCAGTTTATTGCGTGGTTTTAGTTCGTTGAGTGACATAATTGCTGGAAAAAAGCGCATACACAAAGGAAAAAAAAAAGAAGCACACGAACGACTACATGGGCGCCTGTATGCGTTTACGCATGTGTACCAGTCTGGCCTTGACCTTTGTGTGTTTCATTTACCTTTATTTGTCTGCTTTTTGCGGCAGTAATGTCGCTCAGCATGAAGCAACTATGTCAAGAACAAGTTCTATTTTGCATCGTTTAATCAAGTATTCATTAAGAATCTGTGATACTGAAAATAGACTTCGCTACTTGTTCAAAGAAAATATGCGTGGGAAAATAAGATTATTGCAACGATGCCGTACGGACAATAAACTACATTTTAAAAGCACAAACAATTAACCGATTCGACAGTGGCTCAATTCATACGGGTCGTTGGCACAGCCACAGCCCGGCGGGGGACCCTCTCCGTAGTAGCGCTTCATCTTTCGGGAAAATGGCGTCCGCGGACCTGCTTGTGCGGTATAGCTCCAAGGTTTCTCTTTTAAGCGAAAGGAATGAACATGTTGGCGTTGAACATGCTTAGAGCAGTGCGCAAGGAGAGCATAAACATGTACGAATTTTAACTAATTAGGACAATGACTGCACGTATTCTTGTCGTCGAGGGCATCGTGAACACATGGCCTCCGACATTGAAGCGCGCCAGCGTGCGCAAATCTCAGAGCTCATACTGTACAAGCGGCTGTTACAAGGCCGATCAAGAGATGGCGCCAGCATTCCGTGCGACACGCTGGCCGAGTGTACCTAACAAACCCTCCGCTTCCGCTGTCTTTACAACCCACCTTCTCATGTGTCTCTCGACATAGCTTGAAGACGCACGCGTTGTTGGTGTCACAGCAATTATGGAACGAATTTTGTACCGTTGCTGCCACTACAGCTGATCTCGCCGCGCAGCTCCGGTCTTAGTAGATGCCGCCGTCTACTGCGTTGCAGCTCTAGCCGCTAGCGGACGACAGGGCGTGGAAGGGCATCTTTAAAGTGGCCCTGAACCGCTTTTTATCGAAACGGAGAAAGGCGTTTGAAGTGAAAGTAGGCTATTTCAGAAATAGCCTACCCCAAAAAGTACTTCAGTGCGTTCAGCAGAAGTGGAATTATTGGCAATCAAACACGGCCTGCGCTGTGCTCCTGTTCCTTCTTCAATGCCTTGCATTGCGAAGGCTACGGCGCAGTGGGGCATGCCCACAACGCCCCGCCTTCTAAACGTCACCGTGGTGCGCAGTTCAAATTTCTTTTTAGATGCTAACGTAGACACCATGACTTCCGCCTTTGGTGCCTACAACGCGCCAAACATAAGCCAAACGCGGTGGTCCTCAGCAAGCCGCAGTGCTCTTAGCCAGTGAAATCGGGGCGACTCCCCGCGGTGACCGCGGTATCTATGGCATGTAGCTGACCGCAGGTTGATGTCTGCTAACGGCCAATAGCAGCCGTCTAAGCGCATGACGCAATAGTGCGTCCGATGATGAAATAAAGCATCCAGGAGAGAGTGCGGACAGGGCCTTCTGTTGAAAAGAAAGCGTTTATAAGAAAGGTGACTTCGCAAGCGGATTGCGAGCTCCACGCACCACGTACAACAGCAAAACTTAGCTGAGACGTTTACAGCAGCATATGCTACACGCAGACTAGGTTATTTTACCAAGCCGGAGGGGCAGTTAAGGGCCCCTCTAAGATGTGTTCGCTCCTCCTATTGGTGCAAGAAGCATGTATCATCTACCGTGCTGTACGGAACAAGTGAAGCAGATGAGTTTAGGGACTTTTGCCTTTGAAATTAAAGATGCGCCAAAAAGACATAATAAGGCAGTTTGTAGAGACCGGAGAAGTATTCTTTCAAAAATACATTTTCCTTCCTTTGATGGCACATATGTTGAATACTAGTGCAGCATATAGAGCCAAATCTTCCTTCTGTGGCTAATCAATTGTGCGGAATTTCTACTGGAAGCTTGGTGAAAGGAAAAATTTATGCAACGAGCAGTACAGTCGGTGTAGTATTTTCGTGCGTGTATATTTCTTTAGGTTTGAAGTTTCTTTTTTTTTTTCTTCAAACGTTGCACTTTCCGAAGCCCTGACTGATGGTAGATCAGTTCGACGTAATGGTCTGCAAAGGTTTTCGCTTATTGAGGCCACGGTGAAGCACGTAATAACCAAGAGACCTGATACGTTCTGTCTTTGGTTCCTTTTGAAGATAACGCAGTCCTTGTGGTATAGATAAACGAATAACGATGTACACGGGCTGATGCTGTGGAAATATTGTCGTCTAGGCGAGCTGGCATGGAAACATCGTGGTGGCGTCGCCACCCGTCCTGAGATTTTATGTCCTTTCTAGACAGCTAGATCTCCTACACGACAAGAGTGGCGATTTTACTACTGCAAAAGTGCATTTTACTAATACAGCTTAACTAATTCTTCGCATAAGCGTGTCTTCAAGAATATGCTTCGGTAAAAATGAACAATGGTTAATCAGATTCTGAAGTGTGGAGTAACTTAAGTGGAATGAACGATAATGTATGTCATCATTTGCATCTTACGATTGTACCTATATTCCAACTGCCTTCTGTCAAAAATTGCGATTATAGCTTCCGTAGGACAGGTTGGATTTGTTACTGGAATAGAAGTGTAAGATAACAAGTGGAGAGAAGAAAGGAACAAAAGTTTTCATAGTGAACAATTACATCTTTTCTCTTCGCACTGCTTTTGTTCGAGTGAAATACTAGACTGCGTGCTTTGTGAAGCAAAAGAAGTGAGTCGAAGGGTTGCATAAATTGTACCCTGAAATAACGTCTGCGTAAGCCCGATAAGAATGAGGCGTTATTTTTAATGTTGATAACGGCTGCAAATCCAGCTGAATAGTTGTTTTTTTCTTCTTCTTCTTTTCCTTTTTGAGGGTTAGCGCGCACGCGTAGTGAATGAAAAATGAAGGAAAGCACGCATCATGCATGCAGACGCCTGGATTCAAATCAAATGACGGAAAAATTTTGTTATTCACCCGAGAGAAAATAAAGAAAGCTACAAGGTGAAAAGAAAGCGTAGAAGGCAGAAGGGCAAAAGAGCAATCTGGCTCATGAGTGCGTTGGTTCATTAACACTGCAGGAAACTAATTTTCGTTTAATATCCATTGCAGGTTAATCCGGGATGACAACAGTCCCGAGATATTATTTCGCAAAGTGTGGAGCGAATACGTGGGTGTTACCCTTACTTTTGTGCTTCAACGAATAAGGAGTATTTTGTTTGAAAAGTAAGTGGAACAGTGCAATTTCCGGCGAGTTTGATGGCACATATCTCCAATTTCGTGTCATTATGTAAATTCATTCTTAGTGGACGCTTGTTGCAAGCTCACCGGATACAATTAGTTAATTGCAATATGTGACATATAGTACTTAATTAGTGATATTAATTATCTGAATGTGTCAGTCGATTTTTTCGTGCAACTAATGTCTGCCTCTAGATAATCCAGCCGAAGGACCAGAATTACGTTAGCTCCCGCGGGCGACATTTAAATGCTTCGGAAAGCTTAAAAGTGATCAACCGATATGATATAAAAACCGCACTCGCCTATCAATTGCTTCTATGAATTTCTCTTCTATCAATGGTATCTTTACACTATGGGAATATCACCCAAGTGAGGAATCAGTATGCCTGTTACTTATAAATTCAATACTTTTGTGGTGAATTTATGGCGGTGATTTCCGATTTATCATCTTGTGTTCTCTTTTCTTTTATCCCTTCAGTACCTTTGTATCTCCTCTCCCTAGCGAACCGGCATAAGCAATCAAGTATTTCCAGAGGTAATTTTTCAACTTGTTTCCTTCCGCTCATACGCGTTGCACGTTTCTATAGCTAATATAATTGCGTGTCTTTATGCAGGCAACAAGTGCTAAGAGCGCAAGCCGCATTCATCGTGTTTTGCTCACTCGCTCCTTTTTTGCTCTCCGGTTAGCAATAAGCGCTATCGTATCCTCGACTGAGGCGCTACGCAGCATGGCAGCATAGAGGAAGTTCTCCCAACGAGCCCTTGCGATACATGAAGCGTACACCAAGAATGAACTGATCGCTTTCTACCACATCAGGGCCGCAGGATGTGCATTGCGACGGTGGTTTGCATTCGTTGAACGTTTACCGCCCGGGCCTGAGAAGATTAACGTCGGATGCGCGTGCCTCCTCGTGCATGCACAGGGCTCAGGCCGTTACTTTTAGGCTCTTACAGACGAGATCCTACCTCACCCCAAGAGCGCTTATTTGGATAGACCCCAACTTCCCGCAGTCGTGCTCCAAATGTGGTCCCCGCATGCTGCTCTTTCGACCACATGCTCTGGCTGTGCCGGTGCAGCGCGGGCTCCGACCTTCAATACAAGTCCAAGTGGGACACCTTGCTGAAGAGCTCGAAATTCACGCACCAACTAAGGCCATCCAGAGGGCCCGCGACGTCGCGGAGAGTCATCGCCTCCCTGTCCTGTCGTGGGCGGAGCCATCAACTTGATCGTTGCCCTATGCATACGACTAAACATTATGAGCGGATTATACAATCTTGAACGTTTATCTCAGCATGCAGACGACCTGTTGTGTACGTTTCAGTGGCATGCATTTTCTATAAATACATTTTAGGTATATTAAGTTAGAATTTTCTCTTTCTTCGCCTAACTCATTTATGTAAAGGAAACGACCTTCCGAGTTCCTCTGATACGCACCTAAGAGCACGAACACTAATGGATAATACGTACGCACTAGTTTAACTAAAATAAGCATCTCTGTATGTATGTATGTATGTATGTATGTATGTATGTATGTATGTATGTATGTATGTATGTATGTATGTATGTATGTATGTATGTATGTATGTTGTAACATAAACATAAGTAACCTTCAGGCACAATAATTGTACCAAGCTTTGCCGCTGAAACACTTAGCATTAGGCGAAGGAAAGCTTGTTTGCTATTCACAGCAACTAAGAGCAGCTTAAGACAACTGAGGAAACGTCAAAACCCCTCGTACCAATGGAGCATGCGAGACTACAGGTAAGTTCTCCTAAAGAACGCTTTTATACAGTGGGTTTTATTTAATTTGAGACAAACATTACAATAAATGCGAATTCCACGCAGCTGGACCAAATCAAGGTAAAGTTCTTTGCCATCGTTTGGAGATACTCAGATTATTTTTTACATTCTTCCTAGTTCAATAATTAGCCTTAATTATTTATTCAACCTCTCAATTATTATAACGAGATTAAATGTGTCAATAAGGAAATTGTAGAGCAACGTGAAGAACTCCCGATACAGCTTTCTCTTGCTCAGGCATTTTATCATTTACATTCTTCATCTAACTGTAATATTTAAGAAGTTGATTAAATGATTCGGACTAATTATGTAATTAGGCAAATTCAACAAATGATCTAAATATCTGGAAGGGACGACAAAAAACGTTACCTTGGTTCTTTCCAGCTACATGGTATTTGAATATTTGTAAATTTTTGCTCAAGGTACGTGAAACGCCCTGTATAATTGAAGATCAAATGCATGACGCGACATACAAAGAAAAAACATAATAAAATCACCATTTTCTTCTGAAACATTGTACGCTCAGCGTAACTATGCAGAGTCAGGCTGATGAACATCACCACAAGTTTTCATCTAATGAAGTACTTGTGTGAAACAACATTTTATACAAAGTGTAGCAGAAGGCGTTGTGGTGTATTTTGCAAAAGTAACTAAAATTGAAAGTACTGAAAATGTACTCAAAGCCGCGACAAAAAAAAAAGAAAAAGAAAGCCCTCGCGCGGATAAAATTTTCCGAAAAACGTGCATGTAAAGGCATACGGTCAGTTGTTAGAGCCATTTTGCGGTAGTGTCAAATGTAATACCTGTGTCACACGCGCAGATTTGGAAGGTCTTCCAGTTGACGGCCTTCGAAACGCCACAACTCTATCGACTCGAAGGAGTTGTCGCGCTGCTACACGGCACTTTTGAAAGGCCGTTGAGTGGTTCAGGCGTTTCTCGCAAAATTATGTGGCGCTGCGGATCTTTATTTGCGTTTTCATGTCACGAAAAGTTAAACAACCTTAAAACCATTTAAATGCAATAATCTTTTTTATGTTTGTTTATACATAAAAACATTGTTTATACATTGTCATACATATATGTTTAGTTTTCTAGTTGTTGAGTAGCGAAACTGCGGCAAGTTTGCGTCGCTGCACGTGGCTGTTGTCGACAGTATGTGCAGTTCGCACATATCAAGTGGCAAAAATACTTTATTGAAGAATTATTAACACTCATATAAAGTGTTTTTACAGCACTTTGGTTTTATTTGTTCTTTCTAACCGTGAGTACATGCACACTATGAACGAAAGGGCATGTTCGCGCTGTTTCCGTTTCCGTTGGTCAAAGGCTATCGAGATTTCGATAGAGTTGTTAGGTGCTCCGTTGACTCGGTAGATTATTGACTCGGCGGCCTTCGAAACCGCCCGTGTAGTAGCTCGAACTTGACCTTTGAGTCAATTGACTATCGGTTGGAAGGCCTTCCAAACGCCCGTGTGACACGGGTATTAGTTCAGAGGTCGACATTTTCTTGCAAGTGCATGTTAGGAATAATAAAAAGATTATTTTTCTTCTTCGAAGTTCAGCCTCCAAACATCGGTAACGTTAAGCAGTGTTCCAAATTAGGCATGTACAATTCGTATTCGCGAAACTCGACACGTGCACAACCAGTAATTTGTAATAGCATGTTATACATCTCAACAGTACTCGCAGTTTCTTCTTAGCAACAGCTAGATTCAGCGCTACATTTTTAGGAATAAAAGCTCTTCTTTTACGGCGACAATCCTTACAAATCTTTTGATATCGTTTGTACTTATGTTTAAACAGAAAGAAAGGGTCAACCGAATGTCGACGTTAAAGAAAACAAAACCGAGGTGCATGGTGGTTCAAATGATTCGATGACTAAATGTTGATTATGTCTCCACTACTTCTCTTTCTTCTTTTTTCACGCACATTATGCACTCAATTTGTATCTTATTCGTATTACGATTAGCTTTCAATGGCGTTGACCTTGTCTTTTTTATCGTCGGCACTTGGCTGATCCTTCTCTATTTTTTACGAAGAGGTAAGGCTGGTCGATCCCGCAATTAACGCAGTCTGTGGTGGAATGTCTTTGATTTTCTACTATATGGGCGCTAAGTACGTCCGCACCTTTAATTTGAACAACTTTGCGACTATAATATCGCTTCTTGTGGGCACCGCCGAATCCACAGTTTGCCCGCCATCACCTCGCGCGAGCCCTGCTTAGTACGAGCGAACTCGCTCCATTTCCCAAAAGTACGCCATACGGCTGCTTTGCCTCAACCTATCTATCTATGGCGGTGTACACTTTGCAGGGATGTAGTACAATGTGGGTTATTTCCGACAATAATGGTTAAAGAATAATTGTTGGGTTTTACGTACCCAAACCACGAAACGATTATAAGTCACGCCGGGGTAGTGCACCCCGGAATAAACTTGACCAGCTGGAGACGTTTAACGTGCACCCAATGCGCGGTGCACGGAAGTATTTACGTTTCGGCTCCATAGAAGTGCGGCCGCCGGGGCCGGCATTTATTGCAGCATCCTTGGGCTTAGCTGCGCAACGCCAAAGTTACTACGCCACCACGACTCGTCAGAAACTTAGCGCTAATTACGGCCGTACCGTTTTTCAAACAGCATGAGACTAATCATCGCTTCTTGTGGACCCCACCGAAACAGCTTTTCACACATCATTGCCTCAGACGAGCCCTGCTTAGTCAAAGCGAACTCGCTTCACTTCCAAACATGTGCCGTAAGCTAGCTTTGCCTCAAGCCGACTGTATATACGGCAGTGCACCCTTTACAGGGATGTAGGGAAATGTGATTAGTTTTCGACTATGCTGGCGCTAGTTACTTCCATGAGATTTGTTTTACCTACTGTTAGACCTTAGAGTTAGTATAATAACCGTAGAGGAAAATTTGGGCGAAAGAAGTGGCAACCGTAAAGGCGCCGCCATGTTGCTACGACTCACTTTTGTAAAGCTAAATATATTCAACATGTTATAAAAAATAAGCATTCATACGCAGCACGTAGGTATATGGACGAAGTGTAGAGTTCATATTCGGTATATTCTTCAGAAAGATGAAATGGCTATTTATCAACTTCTGATGTAAAATTTACGGTGCATAAAAAATATATTTGCAGGCACCTGAACTAGATGGCGCAACCATGCTGAGGGAGGCTGGGAATCGCGTTGATTGCGCCTCTCGCCTGAACCGTATCTTGCCAAATCTACGCCTGTGCGCTTGCACAGAGTAGCAGCATGGCGGCACCCTTGCGGTTGCCGATTACCAGGCATTGGTGCTATGGG
Organism: Dermacentor andersoni; assembly: GCF_023375885.2. Lineage (NCBI taxonomy): Eukaryota > Metazoa > Arthropoda > Arachnida > Ixodida > Ixodidae > Dermacentor > Dermacentor andersoni. The sequence continues at coordinate 60,351,609 of NC_092819.1, read as the reverse complement.
AAGCTTTTCCTCAAGAGTTGGTTACGATAGCTCTATATATAAGACTAATTATCGCTTATCGTGGGCACCACCGAAGGCGCCTTTCTCACTCATTTACCTCGCGTGAGGCTCGGCTTTGTTTAAGCGAACTGGTTTAATTTCCCAAGCGTATATCATACGGCTGCTATGCATCGACATGTCTGTACATACGGCGGTGCATCCTTACAGCTTATAATGCAATGAAATTTTAGATTATATTGGCGTTACTTATGTCTGTGCAATTACTTTATCTCAGACTAATTATGGCTTCTAATGGGCACTACTGAAGCCGCTTCGCAGGTACCATTGCCCCGTGCGAGCCCTGTTTAAGTCATTTCACAGTAGAGTGGACTTTCCCTCAACATGGCGCATGTATGGGATAGTGAACCCTTTACAGGAGTGAAATCAAGAGTCCGACGAAAACTCGTCTGGTCCGGATTGCTCATAGTCAAGAGAGCCGAAAGTCAAAGTATGCGAGCCGAAACGTCTTGGTTTCTTTTCTTTTCATGTTTTTGGTCGGCGTCCGCTTCACCCCAGACCGTTACAGGAGTATATATAGGGATACACGCATGCACACACAGGCCTACGCAGACACAAACAAAGAAAACAAACAAACGCGCAGGCACACACGCAGGTACGCAGGCACGCACGCACGCACACACGCAGCCACGCACACGCAGCCACGCGTGTACACACACACACACAAAATCACATATATCTACAACCGCTATAAGGCTAGTCGCCTGTTCTGCTGCCATTATGCTCACGTTAAACAATTATGTTAAGCTAACATCATAACTTTGAGCTAATAACACTAAGTGTGCACCAATCCTACCCGTCAGTCATGCGAGCTTGAGTCCCGAAATCCGAGTGCGTGATTCTTCAAGCTTGAATATTCGTTGATAATTCCATGAGCATGGGGATATGCGTGATTTCATCACTCTGAGATAGGTGGTGATTGTCTAAATTCAGGTACGCCAGACCAGCTAAAAGTGGGTGAGCACATTGGTTTCAGTTAGCCTGCGTGCCTTTGACTAACAGGATCAAAATCCTGTTAGTACGACCCCAAGTGAGCGTGAGTGATTGATTTTGCCGAATCACAATTTGAGCGATCTGTAAACTAAACTGTTTCCTGTTGGTGAGCGTGAATGAGTCCTATTTAGTTTGCCAACTATGGGTTTAAAGGAATGGTAAAGAATGCTTGGTGGTAAAAAACACAGTCATCTACAGCTAGGTTCCCTACATTCCATGTGCTGATTTTCGCACTTTACTCTGCATCAAAAAGTTTATCAATCGATCCCTAATGAACTGATGAGTTTGTGCATCAGTAAATTCGCTGAATCACTGCGCCAATTCATCAAGTTGGCGTCAAAAGTTATTGGTGTACACATTGAAGTTTTCCCACATTAGAATGACGGAAAAGAAAAACAAAATGTCAAAAAAAGAACTGGCTCAAATAGGCAATATTATTCCAGCTTTGGAACAGAAAGTTTAAAAAAAAGTACAATGACAACCACTGAAGTGTGCATGATTGCGTGCGGGAGCGAATTCACTTCTCGCAAACCTCGGCAAAATCGTGTGAGAAATCAAATTGCATCCGATAATGACACAGTCCTGCACCCACTCTGTCTGGCTGGCCTTTCACCTTTCTGAAGCTAGAGCGTGTGAAGTTCGGTCTCTTTTTCTTTTCCCAGCAGTACTCACTTTCGCATTGTTTTCCTGTCTCCTAAGTGCCCTTCCACTGATTGTTCCTTTTCCACCATGATAGAGAGGAAGAGCCTTTGTTTAGTCAAGGAAAATCCTGAAGCAACGAACAGTAAAAGATTGGACTAACGTGACTCTCACAGTGTGAGCAAGGAGCGTGCGGCTGCGTATGTCCTATTGGACAAAAGAAAGTCCACTTCAACAAAGAACGTGGCCAAGCTATCCTCGCAGGAAGGCGGTGAGTAGCTAATTTCAGGAACGCGATGAATATTACCCCATTTTCAAATAGCACACATGCCAGTGTCACGGGAAGAATGTGCTTGAGTAAATACTGCGGGAGATTACGTATATATGCGTTTTCATGTATAGAAATTGGGACATTAAAGAAGATGCATTATTTCATAATTGCATGATATTTTTGCATTCTTTTCATAACTTTTCTTTATTCTATTGTGAGAACTTGTCCCCTTTTTTTCCTACACTTATATACTTTAGTCATGTCTAGTTGACTCATTCGCTTTTTATATTATTCAGGCACATGCATGTCGACGTCGTTGTCTTTCGTGTCGACTGTGACTGACGGTTTCTTTTTAGCCAAGAGATCAAGTGGGCCGATCCAGGAGATAGTGCAGTCTATGGCGCAATGCGCTTCATTGTCGGCTACACTTGCACTAATTACGCCCGTACCGCTAAATATATCCACTCTGCGACTAATCCTTGCAGGCATGTCACAAACTTGGGGACGTGCGAAGTTTGCCGCCAAATTCGCCGCCTAAATTCTCCGCCTAAATTCACTTTATTTACCATTCTAGAAGTCGCGTTGCAGTTGCGAAGCAGAAGCGAATTCGTATGAGGTACACTTAATCGAGACCTAAAAGCAAGGTCAATTTTCCCAATATCACTCCTCATTTATATGCTAAACACGTCACGTGGCGTTAAACACCTCCAAGGCTTTTACAGGTACACTTTCGGGCACATGAAACATCATTCAATATTATAGCACATTTTAAAGGCGCATTTCTCAAAAGTTTAGCTATGTCTAAGATTTTCGCTGAGCAGATATCACTGCCACATCTGCTTGACTTAAATTTCGCGGTATCGTTTGCCCTGAAGGAAATATTAAAGGGATCTTGTGAATATTCTTAATCGGCTATCTAGATATAATGATCTCTCATGCAGGTAATTTGTACTTCTATAAATTCATGCTAAAATGGCAACATCATTCCATCTTTTCCAGATTAATAAAAAAATTCATTCGATAAAACAAAAAACAAAAACAAGGTACGCTGCATGAACAGACTCTTCCCAAATTGAAGGTAATGTTGGTAGTCAGGTAAGTTGAAGGTTGCTGGAGTCTAAAAGCTTTGTCGTCTACTACGCAGAATGAATGGATGAAATGAACTGAGAATAACTGTAGACAAAGCTTTTCGACTTCTGCAAGCACAACCTGATCTTCAATTTCGGAATACCTTACCTTGAATTTCGGAATAGACTGTTGCTTTTTTAGCTTGTTGTATTATGCTTATGCAGGGTGCCTTGTTTTTTATCGAACATATTCTCTTTGAAGTAGTCTGGAACAGATAGCATTATTCTTACTTTTGTCATGTATTTCTAGAAGAGGCGCAAACTAATGGCATGAGAAATCACATTGACTAGATAGCTGATTAAATATATTCACAAAGTATTTTTCTTATTATTTACTTCAGGGCAAATGATATTGTGTAATTGAAACCAAGTAGTGACGGAAGTCATGTCTGTTCATCTAAAATCTGTGGCTTTAAGATGTGCTATAAAATTTAATACCATTACATGCTCTCGAAGGTCTCCGTCTTAAAGCTAAGGAAAATCTTATCTCGAACGCCAAGTGGCAATTGGAGCAAAAAAATGAGGAGCAATATTTCGAAAAGTGATGCTTCTCTTGGTGTTTTTGTTCAGTGGCTGCTATTATTACACGGATTTGCTTCGGCTTGGCAAGTGCCACTTGGGTTAAAGAATGGTTAATTAAAGTCATATTAGGCAGCTGAATGTAATCTCAACCTCTCCAGGTAATCCAAGTGATCCGATACATACTCCACGATATTTTTTTGATTGTGTTCTAGCCTTAAAAATGTAAGAAAACACGAATCCTGTAGTCGCGCGTACGGTTTCTCGACACAGCAGGCTGATTTGTTTTGAAAGTGTCCTCAAGTGATATTTAGCGAAAAAGTTGAAGTGCTTTACTTCCTTCGTTTTCTTTTTTTCTCAGCGTAGAGACAAGGAGCGGGAAGAGTTTAAGAAACGTGAAAGCAAATAACGCGTTTTGATTTCCGCGGCCATGCAGGATTGAGGCACCGGACAGGTTCCATCCTAGATGGAAGACTGGCGAATATGAACGTGCGCAGCCACTTGGGTAACGAGTACAAGCAGCGCTACGTGGATGTTACGCGTTCATTCTCGCTCACTAAGCGTGTCATAGGGGCGAGCAAGAGCACCAATCCCGGCCTCAGCGGTCACATGGCGAATGGTGGCTTACTGCAAAAACACTCGTGTGCCATGCTTTGAGCGCACGTTAAAAAAACCCCAGATGTTCAAAATTGACGCGCACATTTCCGCTAAGGCGTCCCGCTTAAACTAATGCGCAGTTTGGAGGCGTTAAGTCCCATACATAATTTTATCTTTGAGCCGCACACTGTAAAAATTTTTACACCCTTAAGGGTGTTTTCTTGTCGCACGGGTAACACCCTTAACGTTAGGGGTGTAAAAATTTAGACGACGACAACGGAGCTCCATCAAAACGTGCGATGACAAGAGACGTATTTGAAAACAATGTAATCATTCGGACAGCCTTAGGCTCACAGAAATATCCGACAGGGAAATTTCACAGGGATAGATATTAAAGTCTCCTGTCAGATGTTTCTGTCCGCCCAAGGCTGTCGTAATGATTACATAGTTTTCAACTACGTCTCTTGTCATCGCACGTCTAGTTAGAGTGCCGTTGTCGTTCTCTACAGTGATTCATGAATAGGAGCTATTATTGAGGAATTCGTACAAAACAGAAAAGGGCAACAAATACGATACCTTTTCATGTGTGCTTGTGCCGTAACTCTAGATCAGTGTTTATGACGCTGCGCGGCTGAGTGTAAGCATAATGGGGTCGATTCCTAGCGTGCACCACTGCAACGTGTGTGAAAACGTGTTGCACAGTCCATTCTTACACACCAGCTGTGGAGAAAAGCTGTGAAAGAGAGAGGTAGAGAGGCGGTTACAAATAATACAGATTCAACGGATATCGCGGAATCTTTATAATGCGAGACTTTGCTGAAGCGCGTAATGAAGTGCTATAAACCTGCACATTTTCGGCAACGGGAGTACAGCGATCACGTGCGTGCCCGAGAAAAAACAAGAAGCGGAAATCCTCACCACATGAACCCCGTGATCCACAGCGCATCACACTGCCTCCGGGATTGGTCCACTTTTCATCCCACCATCTCCGAGACCAACCCAGATTGCCACTGTGGTCTCTCAACGAATGGTTCGCCTTACTCGGCAAGGAGCAGACTCAGCAGACACATCAAAATCTGGAAATGAAGGCGCACTGAGCTTCGCCTTGCTTTAGGAAATACGTGCTCTAAGGTTACATTGAGGACACTTAGGCCCCATGTCGTGTTTCGGTGGACCATCGAGTAAAGAAACGAGCCTGCCGCGCGCACATCTGCATATGGGCTATATATAAGCTGATTTGTAAACTATCTGTCGATCTAGCACAGACGGGGCTACATTTAAACAGATTTGTTGTGTGAGCGCTATCCTACGTGCGAGGCATTCGGCAAGACAACAACATAAGTAGCAGTCATGGCCCGCAGTGTCGGAAACGGTTCACCTAGAAATATTTCCTTCAAACCACCCAGCAATAGTTTCTCTTTCCTTTTTTTTTCCTCATCAGCATTTTACCGGTTTCCTCCTCTGAGCCTCTGTGCTAATAGCAGCAAGCGGGAATGTTCGCACGTCACTAGAAACGCATCACGTGTCTCCGTGTCGCTGCTGAGTGCAAGTTCCTACCGGGAGCAGTTGCTTTCTGACAAAGTGACGCGATGCGAGGTTCCCGATTCGATTCTGGTGTTAGACGCAACTACGAATTTCGCGGATCGGCAATTCGACTGTGGGAAACGGAAGCCGGCGTAACCAGCTAAGATTGTTAATTTAGCATGTGTTCAAGTCGGGCGGCAATAACATACAGTGTTGTGACGACATATAGTGTGGGCGTGCTAAATGTTAGCGCGGCTTGCCGTGGATAAGTACTGTTGAGAACGGAAGGCGTCATTTTGCGTTTGCAACCCTTAAGGTATCCTGAAGAACATATTTCTGAACAAATAAAAATTCGCAAACTATAATTCCAGTCCACCAAGAAGAACCGGAACCGCCTCAGGGGAAAATAGTGGTTAAGGAAAATTGCAGCATTTAAAATTGCCGCTGCATTTCATGACATAATTGAAAGCCTCAAAAAGCACTTTAGTGTGGGCTGTTAATACGCGGGCCCTGATCTCTAACGCATATAATCGAAACCAAGTGTAGTCTGAAAACTCAGCCATGCTCATTAAGGAAACCCATCTCATTATAAATATTCTAAACAGGTTTCCGTTCCTGTTTACAGCTCTTTGAATGCTCACACTCCAGGCGGAAGCTCTGTTTTACCTTTTTTTTTCAGATCAATGGCGATGAAAAAAAACCCTTTCAGCTCACGAGAATAAATTGGACGTATGGCAACTATCTTTATATGGGTTCCATAAAGGCAGGTGTCCTCTAGTAAGCTTTAGGGCAATGCAACGTAGGTAAAGCAATTGGTGCAACATATACTATGTCTTTTGGTGAAAATTTTGATAGGGGAAAGAGTGCACCGCCCTATAATGA